>NC_135986.1:6314328-6614328 GCF_053455715.1 Rhinoraja longicauda
CAGGAGAGAGAGGCAGTCAGGTTTATGGCTGCGGTTCCAGAGCTTAATACCTTTATTGACCTTATTAACATTATTCACGTTATTCTCTTTATCATGTATCTGTATACTGTGGATGACTCGATTGTAATTTGAGCCATTCACAATAGATGATCAGCCATGATCATATTGAATGGCGGTGCTGGCTCAAAGGGCCGAATGGCCTCCTCCCGCACCTATTTTCTATGTTTCTATGTAATCATGTATTGTCTGAATGCATTCAAGAGAGAGCTAGATAGAGCTCCTAAGGATAGCGGAGTCAGGGGGTATGGGGAGAAGGCAGGAACGGGGTACTGATTGAGAATGATCAGCCATGTTCACATTGAATGGCGGTGCTGGCTCGAAGGGCCGAATGGCCTCCTCCTGCACCTATTATCTATTGTTGTATATGTCATATGTTGAAAGACTGGAGCGACTAGATCTCGTTGTACGGCCATTTAGAACTGAGATGAGGAAAAACTTTTTCAGTCAGAGAGTTGTGAATCTGTGGAATTCTCTGCCTCAGAAGGCAGTGGAGGCCAATTCTCTGAATGCATTCAAGAGAGAGCTGGATAGAGCTCTTAAGGATAGCGTAGTCAGGGGGTATGGGGAGAAGGCAGGAACGGGGAACTGATTGAGAATGATCAGCCATGATCACATTGAATGGCGGTGCTGTTGTTCGTACAACGAGATCTGGGTGTCCTTGTTCATCAGTCACTAAAAGGAAGCATGCGGGTACAGCAGGCAGTGAAGAAAGCCAATGGAATGTTGGCCTTCATAACAAGAGGAGTTGAGTATAGGAGCAAAGAGGTCCTTCTGCAGTTGTACATGGCCCTAGTGAGGCCGCACCTGGAGTACTGTGTGCAGTTTTGGTCTCCAAATTTGAGGAAGGATATTCTTGCTATTGAGGGCGTGCAGCGTAGGTTCACTAGGTTAATTCCCGGAATGGCGGGACTGTCGTATGTTGAAAGACTGGAGCGACTAGGTTTGTATACATGGGAATTTAGAAGGATGTGAGGAGCTCTTATCGAAACGTATAGGTTTATTAAGGGGTTGGACACGTTAGAGGCAGGAAACATGTTCCCAATGTTGGGGGAGTCCAGAACAAGGGGCCACAGTTTAAGAATAAGGGGTCGGCCATTTAGAACTGAGATGAGGAAAAACTTTTTCAGTCAGAGAGTTGTGAATCTGTGGAATTCTCTGCCTCAGAAGGCAGTGGAGGCCAATTCTCTGAATGCATTCAAGAGAGAGCTGGATAGAGCTCTTAAGGATAGCGGAGTCAGGGGGTATGGGGGAGAAAGCAGGAACGGGGTACTGATTGAGAATGATCAGCCATGATCACATTGAATGGCGGTGCTGGTTTGAAGGGCCGAATGGCCTCCTCCTGCACCTATTGTCTATTGGCTCTTGTCTTTCCACTGACTAGTTAGCAAGCAACGAAAGCTTCTCACTGTACCTCGGTACATGTGACGATAAACTAAACTAGAACTTAATACCGAGACTGTATGCATTAACATTACCAGCCTTACTGCTCTTTAGAAGTTTTAGAAGTTAGTAATGCACCTTCACTTGTCCTCCTGGATAAGGAATTCCATTATTTAATGTCATCAACAATGAAAAAACAGCAATGTGGTTCCATATCTGGGCAGCGTGCAACATTAAAGAAAGGTTGGTGCATTCCCGAGCCCAATGGCTTGGGTTGCTGTGGTATCATCGATGGAACCTTGCAAGGTGTTTTTGATAAATATTTTTATTAAGCATAAGTACATATTAATAAATTATTATATCTTATACATTTCTATACTTTTTTTTTTTTTTTTCAGAGAGGAAAAGATAGAGAAAAATAAAATAAAAATTAGAAGTCCAAATTGGAGAAATGAATGGAGTATTAAAAAAGTTATCCATCATTGGAGATATATCGATGATTTACTATTCATAATTCTTCCTCCATTCCATTATTCAGGCCGCAGTCAGGTCCTCGCACCAAACCATTTTGACCCTTTAAATATACAATAAATGGAGACCATATTCCTCTGAAAAGAATCAACCTGTCCATGAGTACAAGTCTCAATCTTTCCAGATGAAGTGTCTCCGACATTCCTGTAATCCACATTTTAATTGTGGGGGATGTAGGGCCTTTCCAAAATTTCAGTATTAATTTTTTCCCAATTATTAAGCTATAATCAATAAAAATTCTTTGATTCGTTGTTGTTAATTGATCTGTTTCTAATATTCCCAGTATTATTAAATTTGAGTCAGGGGTCAGCTTCATATTAATCACATTCGAAATTATTTTAAATATTTCTGTCCAGAATTTAGTGATTTTTTCACAGTTTGTGAATATATGCGTTAAATTAGCTTCCAATTGCTGACATTTATCACAAATGGCAGATATATTTGGAAAAATACTATGTAATTTAGCTTTTGAATAATGTAGTCTATGTAATATTTTAAATTGTATAAGAGAGTGTCTAGCATTTAGCGAACAGTGATGTATGTGTTGTAAACTTTCATCCCATATCTCAGGTCTAATAATTTGACCTAATTCATTTTCCCATGATTGTCTATATATTTCTGTCCTTGGAGCGTCGTTTTCCAGTAAAATATTATAAATATATGATATCAATTTTTCTGTATTTGGGTGTTTATTTAGACATTCATCTAAAATCTCTGTCTTTCTATTTCTAATTTCATATGTATTTGCTTTTACATAATCTCTAATTTGTAAATATCTAAAGTAATCTTTTGAATGTAATCCATAAATTTGTTGTAATTCTTGAAATGAAAGGAAAAAATTTTCCCTATAAAGATCTCCCATCTTATTAATTCCACAGTTTTTCCATTGTAAAAAACCTTTATCTATCATTGAAGGTTTAAATGTGATATTATTTACAATAGTAAGAGCTAGTGGTATACATTCCAATTTTAATGTTTTCTTTATTTGTTTCCAAATACGTATTCCACTATCTATTATAAGATTTTCACTATAGGTTTTCTTACTTATTTTATTATTGGCGAATAAAATCGAACTAATTTCAAAGGGCAAACAATCTTCTTTTTCCATTTTTAACCAGGTTGGTTGTTTATCTGTCTCTACTAACCAGAAGTTAATATTTTTAATATTGACTGCCCAATAATAAAACATAAAGTTTGGTAGAGCTAGACCTCCATTTATTTTTGCTTTACATAAGTGTTCTTTTTTTATTCTATGGCTCTTATAATCCCAGATAAAGTTAGTGACTATGGAATCAATCTTTTTAAAAAATTTTTTAGGAAGATATATCGGAATCATTTGGAAAAGATATAATAATTGTGGAAGAAAAATCATTTTTATTGCATTAATTCTACCATTAAGGTGTTGTGGGTGTAGATTAAGGTGTTGTGGGTGTAGATTGCACACGACATGGAGACGATGAGTGATAGTGAAGAGTGTGAATATTTAGAAGAGAGGTTTGGATACAATAGACAATAGACAACAGATAATAGGTGCAGGAGGACGCCATTCGGCCCTTCGAGCCAGCACCGCCATTCAATGTGATCATGGCTGATCATTCCCAATCAGTACCCCGTTCCTGCCTTCTCCTCGTACCCCCTGACTCCGCTATCCTTAAGAGCTCTATCTAGCTCTCTCTTGAATGTATTCAGAGAATTGGCCTCCACTGCCCTCTGAGGCAGAGAATTCCACAGATTCACGTAATTAATAATACTAATAATAATAATAATAATAATAATAATAATACTAATAGACATGAGGGAGGACCTAGAGTGATCTGCCATCTGATTATCCCTCTGTTTAAAAGTTTGCTGATAAATAAACAAGCAGGGATTTGGAATGTGTAGGAACAGCAGATGCTGGTTTACACCGAAGATAAACACAAAATGCTGGAGTAACTCAGCGGGTCAGGCAGCATCTCTGGAGAGAAGGAATGGGTGAGGTTTCAGGTTAAGACCCTTCTTCAGACTGGACATTTCGGGTCAAGACCCTTCTTCAGTTTGAAGAAGGGTCTTGACCCAAAAATGTCACCGATTCCTTAGTTCCAGAGATGTTATCAGTCCCGCTGAGGAAGGATATTCTTGCTATTGAGGGCGTGCAGCGTAGGTTCACTAGGTTAATTCCCGGAATGGCGGGACTGTCATATGTTGAAAGACTGGAGCGACTAGGCTTGTATACACTGGAATTTAGAAGGATGAGAGGGGATCTTATCGAAACGTATAAGATTATTAGGGGGTTGGACACGTTGGAGGCAGGAAATATGTACCCAATGTTTATTTTATTTATTTATTTTTAATTAATTTTATTTAAATTTTAACAAAACAAATACATGTATGAACTCATAGTACGCGATGGTACCTACATTATAAATTCGATTATACATTTTAAATTCGATTATACTTGTATTGTTCTGTATTTGAATTCCTGTCTTTGGACTAGATTTTTGTAACAATTTATACATTGAAGATGTAATTTTTTTAGTTCCCTTGCCCTGAATCAGGGATTCAATTCCTTTAATTTGAAATAAAAACATTGAATTACCTAACTTTTCCCTTAAAAAAGATTGTAATTGATAATAGAAAAAAATACTAGTCCCTGGAATTTGATATTTGTTTCTCAATTGAGAAAATGTCAAAATATTATTTCCTTCGTAGCAATCTCCTATATGTTTAATACCCTTCTGTTCCCAGACTTGTAATATTTGATTATTCCAAGCAAACGGCAGTAATCTATTTTTTACTAATGGAGTTTTAGCTGTTAGAAAAAATCTTTCATCATTAACTGTTTTCAACAATATATTAATTAAATGTTTTAGCAAAGGTGACTCTTGATCCTTAACTAATAGCTTCGCTTCCCATTTATAGTTAAATTCTTCTGGGCATAGTTCTTTTATTTTATCCATTTCAATTTTAACCCATGCTGTTTTTCTACCCTCTTGATAAAAGGATGAAATAAAACTCATTTGTGCTGCCAGATAGTAATTTTTAAAATTTGGTAATTGCAGTCCACCTAATTCAAATTTCCATGTTAATTTTTCCATAGACACTCTTGGCATTTTACCTTTCCAAAGAAAATTTCTCACAATTTTATTCAATACTTGGAAAAAATTATTTGGTAAAGGTATAGGCAGTGTTTGGAATAAATACTGTAACCTCGGAAAAAATATTCATCTTAATACAGTTCACTCTCCCTAGCAATGTAATTGGAAGACTCATCCATTTCTTCAAGTCCTCCTCAATTTTTTTAATTAGTGGTTTATAATTTAGTTTATACAGATTATTTAACTTATTATCTACTTTAACCCCTAGGTACTTCATGCCTTCTTTTTGCCATTTAAACTGACTACAGGCCACTCTACAACTTTCTCTTTTACATTGATCATAATTACCTTCAGAAAGAGGCATTATTTCAGTTTTATCTTTATTAATTTTGTATCCTGATACTTTCCCATATTCTTCCAGTCTGAAATATAATTTTCTTAAGGATTCCAATGGTCTAGTAAGACAAATTAAAACATCATCTGCAAATAAAGTAATTTTGTGATTTTCCTGATTCACTTTAAATCCTTCAATGTCTAAATCTGATCTTATTAGCTCTGCCAGAGAGAGGTTCAATGGCCAATACAAATAAAGCCGGTGACAAGGGACATCCCTGTCTACTAGATCTTTCCAAATTAAATGACTGAGGGATTGGCCATTTGTCACCACTTTGGCTTTAGGTTGTTTATGAAGAGCTTTTACCCAGTTAATGAAACCATTTCCTAATCGGTACTTCTCTAATACTTTAAATAAAAAATCCCATTCTAACCTGTCAAACGCCTTTTCAGCATCTAAAGCAACTGCTACGTTCAATTCCTTTCTTTTCTGTGCTAAATGTAAAATACTTATAAATCTTGCTACATTATCAGATATTTTCCTTTTTTTGACAAATCCAGTTTGGTCCTCTTTAACCAGCTTCCGTAAATATTCTGCCAATCTCCTTGCCAAAAGTTTAGCAACTATTTTATAATCTGCATTCAACAATGATATTGGTCTATAAGAAGATGCATTTAAAGGGTCTCTCCCTTTTTTTTGAATTACGGTTATAATTGCCAGTGAGAAGGATTCTGGTAATGTAGAAGTTTTTTCCGCTTGATGTATCACTTCCATAAATACTGGTAACAACAAATCTTTAAATTTTTTATAGAACTCAGGCGGGAAACCATCTTCCCCTGGAGATTTATTACTTGGTAAAGAATATAATACTTCCTCCACTTCTCTCAAAGTAAAGGAGGCATTTAGTCCCATCTGCTCCTCATTAGAGATTGTTGGTAATTGTATCTTGGATAAAAAAATATTTATCTTAATTTCATCCTTTTCAGATTCAGAATGGTACAGATTAGTGTAGAATTGCTTAAATACCTCATTGATTTCTCTAGGTTTATAAGTAATAGTGTTTTGATCTGTTCTAATTGAATTTATTGTTCTTGATATTTGTTCTTCTTTCAGTTGCCATGCCAATACCTTATGCGCTCTTTCTCCTAATTCATAATATCTTTGGTTAGTTCGTAATATTAGTTTTTCTGTTCTGGAAGTATGTAAAGTATTGTATTGAAATTTTTTATTTGCAAGTTGTATTTTTTTCGTATCTGAAGAAGTTTTCTGTAAGTCTTTTTCTAATACGGTGATTTCTTTTTCTAATCTTTCAGATTCCTTCCTATAGTCTTTCTTTATCTTAGATGAGTAGCTTATAATTTGGCCTCTCAAGTAAGCCTTCATTGCATCCCTTACAATAAATTTATCATCAACTGAATTTAAATTTGTTTCCAAAAATAATTCAATTTGTCCTCGAATAAAATCACAAAAGTCTTGCCTTTTCAATAGTAAAGAGTTGAGTCCCCATCTATACACTGACTGTTCTTTATCTGGCATCGTAATTTTCATTAATAATGGTGAGTGATCCGATAACAATCTAGCCTTGTAATCTATTTGTATTATTCTACCCCTTAATTGAGCTGAAATCAAAAATAGATCTATTCTAGAATATGTATCATGTCTATTGGAATAAAAGGAGTAGTCTCTTTCCCTGGGATGGCTTTTCCTCCAAACATCTATTAAATTTAAATTTTCCATTAAATTCAAGGTTGTCTTCGCTGCTCTTGTCCTTGTCGTTGTCCTTGATGATCTATCCATTACTGGATCTAAACAAAAATTGAAATCTCCCCCTATCAATATCTTTTCATGTGCTTCCGCCAGATTTAAAAAGGTACCCTGCACAAACTTCTCATCATCCATATTTGGTGCATATATATTCATTAAGGTCCACAACTCTGAGAAAATGTGACAATCATATCATATCATATATATACAGCCGGAAACAGGCCTTTTCGGCCCTCCAAGTCCGTGCCGCCAGTGATCCCCGTACATTAACACTATCCTACACCCACTAGGGACAATTTTTACATTTACCCAGCCAATTAACCTACATACCTGTACGTCTTTGGAGTGTGGGAGGAAACCGAAGATCTCGGAGAAAACCCACGCAGGTCACGGGGAGAACGTACAAACTCCTTACAGTGCAGCACCCGTAGTCAGGATCGAACCTGAGTCTCCGGCGCTGCATTCGCTGTAAAGCAGCAACTCTACCGCTGCGCTTTACAAATCTACCTACTGGGTCACTTACAATATTTTGTATCTTAATTGGTAGCGTTTTCTTAAATAGGATAGCAACCCCTCTTGCTTGTGAGTTAAAAGAAGATGCGACCAATCTCTCTTTAACTTTTTTTTATTTATTATTTATTTATTTATTAATTTATTTTTTTTAAACTTTGTCCTACATTTATTAAAAAAGCAACTGTATGTCACATTTCAAATGAAGTAGTTTAAAAAGAACACATTTCTCAAAGCGTACAAACCATGGAATATTATATACTAGCAGCATCCAAATGTTAAATTTACTACAAACCATGGAATATTATATACTAGCAGCATCCAAATGTTAAATTTACTACAAACCATGACAGTCTTTGTACTGACGAGCTACAGACAACACAATTTACAGCAAACTGGTTTTCCATAGTGCAGATAAACAAAACTTAAAGTTAACAATTTAAGGTTAAATAATTTAAAATAATTGTTAAATACAAGACACTTTTCATTTAGAGCTTCTGTACAAAGACAAACAAATTTGGCATTGTACAAGTGGCTTGCTGACTCACTATGTACACACTCTTTATAGAATGGTGTACCATTGATCCTACAGCCTTAAGTGAACTGTACAAAAATCAGTGAAGTTGTAGATTTAGTAGTGAGCCATTCAAAAGGCAAGTGTAGCTTTAAACATCAGAACACTGCTTGTTTCAGGCACTAATGTTTATTCCAGCAAAAACGGTAGCGCAGCGGTAGAGTTGCTGCTTTACAGCGAATGCAGCGCCGGAGACTCAGGTTCGATCCTGACTGCTGCACTGTAAGGAGTTTGTACGTTCTCCCCGTGACCTGCGTGGGTTTTCTCCGAGATCTTCGGTTTCCTCCCACACTCCAAAGACGTACAGGTATGTAGGTTAATTGGCTGGGTAAATGTAAAAAATTGTCCCTAGTGGGTGTAGGATAGTGTTAATGTGCGGGGATCGCTGGGCGGCACGGACTTGGAGGGCCGAAAAGGCCTGTTTCCGGCTGTATATATATGATATAATATGATGATATGATAACATTCCCCTAAAGTAATTGTATCTAAACCTGCTTCATCAGACTAGTGCTAAATTCCAAACAAAGCCCTGCAGGATATCACTAAAGTCTTATTGCTATAACTCTCTTTAACTTTTGATGCTCTTTTTCCGTTAGATGTGTTTCTTGCAAGAAAGCTAGATCTACTTCCAATTTTTTCATCTGTGTTAAAATTCTCTTCCTTTTTATCGGTCCATTTAACCCATTCACATTATAGCTTAAAAAATTGAATGTGTTATCCATTCATTCCTCTTTTTTTTCTTTTTCTTTTCCCCTTTTTTTTCTTCTTTTTTTCCTTTTTCCTTACCTTGATACCTCTTCCGGTATTTACATTGTGCCGTATTTCAGTGTGCTCCCCTCCATAGTCCAGGTATAAAAACAGAAAAGAAATATGAAAGATAGAGAAATAGACCCTCCCTCTAATGTTGTTAATAAATAGATTAGCAACATTACCCCCCTCTATTATACGAGCTGTGGTCCGCACCGCACTTGTTCCCATGATTATGGTGGAGCATCCACATTCTCCAACCCCCCCCCGATATATCAAGTACTTCTAAAAATTGACAATCCTTAATACAGTTAATCCCCTCTATAGTATACAGGTCTTATTAATAATCAAATTTGAGGAAGGATATTCTTGCTATGGAGGGCGTGCAGCGTAGGTTCACTAGGTTAATTCCCGGAATGGCGGGACTATCGTATGTTGAAAGGCTGGAGCGATTGGGCTTGTATACACTGGAATTTAGAAGGATGAGGGGGGATCTTATTGAAACATATAAGATAATTAGGGGATTGGACACATTAGAGGCAGGAAACATGTTCCCAATGTTGGGGGAGTCCAGAACAAGGGGCCACACACAGTTTAAGAATAAGGGGTAGGCCATTTAGAACGGAGATGAGGAAGAACTTTTTCAGTCAGAGAGTGGTGAAGGTGTGGAATTCTCTGCCTCAGAAGGCAGTGGAGGCCAGTTCGTTGGATGCTTTCAAGAGAGAGCTGGATAGAGCTCTTAAGGATAGCGGAGTGAGGGGGTATGGGGAGAAGGCAGGAACGGGGTACTGATTGAGAGTGATCAGCCATGATCGCATTGAATGGCGGTGCTGGCTCGAAGGGCTGAATGGCCTACTCCTGCACCTATTGTCTATTGTCTATTATCATTCATTCATGAATCTTCTTAAGCATTTCTCGATGGCAATTCTTCCGCATACTCTTCTGCTTTGACAAAGTCTTTAAAAAAATTATTTTCTCCAGTGTTGATCATAATCTTCAAAGTAGCCGGATGCAGTAAAATAAACTTATCGCCTTTCTTCCATAGAATATTTTTTGCCTTATTAAATTCTATTTTTCTGCTCAACAAGGCATTACTGATGTCTGGGTAAAAGATTATTTTAGTGCCTTCATGTTCTATTGGTTTTCCCTCTCTTATATTATTCCCGACTGTTTTGAAAACCAATTCTCGATCTTGGTATCTTAAAAATGTAATCAACACAGATCTTGGCTTTTGATTAGCCGAGGGTTTCGGTCTTAGAGCCCTATGTGCTCTTTCTATTTCCATCCGACCTTGTTTATCGATTCCCAGAGTGGTCACTATCCAATCTTGAAAAAAGTTAATTGGGTCTTCCCCCTCCACTCCCTCTGGCAAACCAACAATTTTAACATTATTTCTCCTGCTATAGTTTTCCAAGGCATCCAACTTCTCCGCCGTCTTTTTGCTTTCAATTGCTGCAGCAGTAATACTGTCTTCAATTTTTTCCACTCTAGATTTTAACATTTCATTTTCCATTTGTATATTATCCACTTTATTTGTCACTGTTTGAAATTTCTCCTCCATTTTTTTCAAAGTCTTATGAAATTTCTTGTTATCTCTCCTCATTAATTTGTTATCTCCTTCAATTTTCTTAAGCCTGTTAATAATTTCTTGAAGCATCGTTTTCATATTAGTCTCTGTATCTTCTTGCTTTTCGTCTTCTTCTTCCTCATTTCCACTTCCACTGCTAGTGGAATCTCCCGTTACCTCATCGTCACTCGAGTCCGAAACTCCAGACACAACGTCAGCAGCCTTTCAGCAAACAGTGGGCCTTTTGGGTAACTCACGGTGACCCCCTCGTATTTTGACCCGAGTCAAAGAGCGCTTGCTGGGAGTAGTAGACTCCAGCTTCATACCGGAGCCCTCCCCAGACTCACCGCCTGCCGAGAGGTCACCAAATCTAGTCCCCTGCTCCATCAGAGCTGTGAGCCTACCTTCGATTTTTTTTCTTGATTCCTTTGCTTGCTTCTGTGGCAGTAGTACTCCTCCTTTTACTTTCTTGGAAGGCATCCGTACGTTCTGTATACTTTCTGTATACTTTCTGATTTAATTTAAAGTACTTGATTCCTTTAGTTCATCTTTTTTTAGCAGTTTAGAGGGCTCTGTTTTCGGGAGTGCTGAAAAGTTATGTCTACTCAGCCAAGCATTGGACACGCCCCCCCATGTTCCCAATGTTGGGGGAGTCCAGAACCAGGGGCCACACACAGTTTAAGAATAAGGGGTCGGCCATTTAGAACTGAGATGAGGAAAAACTTTTTCAGTCAGAGAGTTGTGAATCTGTGGAATTCTCTGCCTCAGAAGGCAGTGGAGGCCAATTCTCTGAATGCATTCAAGAGAGAGCGAGATAGAGCTCTTAAGGATAGCGGAGTCAGGGGGTATGGGGAGAAAGCAGGAACGGGGATTTATTCACAAAATGCTGGAGTAACTCAGCAGGTCAGGCAGCATCTCGGGAGAGAAGGAATGGGTGACGTTTCGGGTCGAGACCCTTCTTCAGACAAGCAGGAACGGGGTACTGATTGGGAATGATCAGCCATGATCACATTGAATGGCGGTGCGTACAGGCTCGAAGGGCCGCCATTCCGGTAATTAACCTTCGATTTGTACCCGCATCTGCAGTTATTTTCTTACACTATCATTCCCTCTTAATCCCATTCTCCTGCCTTCTCCCCATAACCCCTGACACCCTGGTGGATATGTGGAATGGGATGCCAGAGGAAATTGTAGAGACAGGGATCGAACCTGAGTCTCCGGCGCTGCATTCGCTGTAAGGCGGCAACTCTACCGCTGCGCCACCGTGCCGAACATGGGATTTCCTCAAATTACATGTGGACCGGTTTAGAGAGGAAGACCCTATTCCACGAGAGATTGGGACTCAAAGTAATATCTCCAGAACATTTTTAAAAAACAATGAATCGACGTTTGATAATTCTGTATACACCATCACCTCAATTTGTCTACCTCAGTCATCTGATAACCCCTTACAAAACAAAATTCTTTTTTTATATCAAAAAATAATTTATTCAAGTAATAAATATTTACAAAACATCTTCTTTTCAAAAACTCCATCCGACATTCCCGGAGGTTACACATGCAATGCAGATATTCATTGACAGATTTACACAGAATCCCTTCCCTTATTTGGAGGGGCGTCTCTCTCCACCACACCCTGGCCCCCCCCCATGCCCAGCAGCGGAAGGCCCCTAGACTGTGGTCCTCCCCCACAGGGCCTTGGCGTTGGCTGCACCGAGCTTCAGTGCGTCCCTCAGCACGTACTCCTGCAGTCTGCAGCGGGCCCAGTCAGCAACATTCCCCGACGGACAGCTCGCTCCGCTGGGAGGTCAACAAAGCTCGGGCAGACCAACGAGCGTCTTTCACCGAGTTGATGACCTTCCAGCGGCACTCGATGTCAGTCTCCGAATGCTACTGTCCCTGGGAACAGTCCGTAGATCACAGAGTCCTCTGTGACGGAGCTGCTGGGAATAAATCGTGACAGGGACCCCTGCAAACCTCTCCAGACTCTCTTGGCAAATCCACACTCTGTGAAGAGGTGGGCCACCGTCCCCTCTCCGTAGCAGCCGTCCCGAGGGCAGCGTGCGCTGGTAGTGAGGTTCCGGCGGTGCAGGAAGGATCTGACTGGGAGGGCTCCCCTCACCCCCAGCCAAGCCAGGCCTTGGTGCTTGTTGGTGAGTTCTGGTGACGAGGCATTTTGAAGAAACACATAGCCACCGAGAAATCCAACTAACCCCGATAATGTTGGACCTGCTTTGAAGCTATGTTACTTGAACTCATTTTAAAGCCAACTTTTCTCAACGTATTTGGAACCTACATTGTAAAAATGTGTTTTGTTCTGGAGAAGGTTAGAGGGAAAAGATTGGAACGGGGAAAGAAAATGAGACAGATGTTAATGGATTATCGCTCCATAATGATGGTGTCAGACAATACAATACAATACAATACAATATATCTTTATTGTCATCGTACAGGGGGTACAACGAGATTGGGAATGCGCCTCCCATACGATGCAATAATTTAATTAATTTAAACAACAACAACCCAACGAAACAAATTGTAACAGTTTTAAGACAGAATAAAGTGCAAGTAGATCTGTGCCGGATCATTGTGCGATGTGACCATCCGGCTCAGCAGGACCGGTTCATGGCAGCTATGGCCCTGGGGATGAAGCTGTTCCTGAGTCTGGAGGTGCGGGCGTAGAAGGCCTTGTATCGTCTGCCCGATGGAAGGAGTTCGAACAGACTGTTGCAGGGGTGTGAGGAGTCTTTGTGGATGCTGGTGGCTTTTCTGAGGCATCGTGTGTTGTAGATGCCCTCCAAGGCTGGTAGCTGTGTTCCGATGGTCCTCTGAGCTCTATGGACTACCCGCTGAAGAGCTTTCCTTTCTGCCTCCGTGCAGCTGAGGTACCACACAGGGATGCCATGCGTTAGGATGCTCTCTGTGGTGCAGCGGTAGAAGGTCGTCAGCAGCTGTTGGGGTAGACCAGACTTCTTCAGTGTTCTCAGGTAGAACAGTCGTTGCTGTGCCTTCTTGACCAGCGCAGCAGGGTTAATGGACCATGTTAGGTCCTCCGAAATGTGAGTGCCCAGAAACTTGAAGCTGGACACTCTCTCCACACTGTCCCCGTTGATAAAGATCAGGGCGTATTCCCCGTTATCTGACCTACTGGGTATTTAGGGACAGGTTAATTAAAAGTAACAGCACAGAAATTGGTGGAAGGTTACCGAAGATTACAATAAGGTCTTGATCGATTGAGCCAATGGGGCTGACAAACGGCAGATGAAGTTTAATTAAGCTAGATTTCAGGTATTCCATGCTGGTAAGGCGGCCAGGGCAGGATTCATACAGTAAGTAGTACAGTTTTGGTCACCAACTACAGGAAGGATGTCATTAAATTGGAAAGGATGCAGAAAAAAGATTCATATAAAATTCTTAAGGGGTTGGAGAGGCTAGATGCGGGAAGATTGTTCCCGATGTTGGGGGAGTCCAGAACCAGGGGTCACAAAGGGGAAGTCTTTTAGGACCGAGATGAGAAAACATTTCTTCACACAGAGAGTGGTGAGTCTGTGGAATTCTCTGCCACAGAAGGTAGTTGAGGCCAGTTCATTTGGCTATATTTAAGAGGGAGTTAGATGTGGCCCTTGTGGCTAAAGGGATCAGGGGGTATGGAGAGAAGGCAGGTACAGGTTACTGAGCTGGATGATCAGCCATGATCATATTGAATGGCGGTGCGTACAGGCTCGAAGGGCCGAATGGCCTACTCCTGCACCTATTTTCTATGTTTCTATGAGGTCCGGGGGATTTGAGTTATAAGGAGAGGCTGGATAGGCTGGTCCCTTTTCCCTGGAGTGATGGAAGTTGAGGGATGGATGGCCTCATAGAGGTTTAGAAAATCATGAGGGACATTGGCAAAGTGAATAGCCGCAGTCCTCTCGCCAGGGTATTGAAGGGTAAAAACTTCACACTGCCTCAGCCATCAGCATAATCAAGGATGAGTCACACCCCGGTCAACCCCTCTTCTTTCTTCTCCCTTCAGACCATTGATACAGAAGAGGGAAAATGCACACCTCTGGACTCAGGGACAGTATCTTCCCAGAAGGTCTCAAGCCGAAACGTCACCCATTTCTTCTCTCCAGAGATGCTGCCAGTCCCGCTGAGTTACCCCAGCTTTTTGTGTCTCTCTTCGGTTTAAACCAGCATCTGAAGTTCCTTCCTACACATCTTCCCGGCTGTTGTCGGGCAACTGAACCATCTTATCAACCACTAGAGAGTGGTCCTGAGGCATTATCTACCTCACTGGAGACCCTCGGACTATCTTTAATCGGGCTTTGCCGAACTTTATCTTGCACTGAATGTTATTCCCTTTATCACGTGGATGGTTCGATTGTAATCATGTATTGTCTTTCAGTCTGAAGAAGGGTCTCGACCCGAAACGTCACCCATTCCTTCTCTCCCGAGATGCTGCCTGACCTGCTGAGTTACTCCAGCATTTTGTGAATAAATACCTTCGATTTGTACCGGCATCTGCAGTTATTTTCTTATACATATTGTCTTTCCGCAGACTGGATGGAATCAAAAGCTTCTCACTGTACCTCGGGACGTGTGACAATAAACGAAACGAAACTAAAAACTAGAGAGCATAGGTTCAAGATGAGAAGGGAAACATTTTAAAGGGAACTGAGGGGCAACATCTTTACACAGAGGATGGAACAAGCTGCCAAAGCAAGGGGAAGATTCAAAGCAGAGAAGGTTCACCAGATTGATCCCTGGGACGGCAGGACTTTCATATGAAGAAAGACTGGATAGACTCGGCTTGTACTCGCTGGAATTGAGAAGATTGAGGGGGGATCTTATAGAAACGTATAAAATTCTTAAGGGGTTGGAGAGGCTAGATTGCGGAAGATTGTTCCTGATGTTGGGGAAGTCCAGAACCAGGAGTCACAGCTTAAGGATAAGGGGGAAGTCTTTTAGGACCGAGATGAGAAAACATTTCTTCACACAGAGAGTGGTGAGTCTGTGGAATGCTCTGCCACAGAAGGTAGTTGAGGGCAGTTCATTGGCTATATTTAAGAGGGAGTTAGATGTGGCCCTTGTGGCTAAAGGGATCAGGGGGTATTGAGAGAAGGCAGGTACGGGATACTGAGCTGGATGATCAGCCATGATCATATTGAATGGCGGTGTTTACAGGCTCGAAGGGCCGAATGGCCTACTCCTGCACCTATGTTTCTATGTAGAGGCTGGTACAGTTTCGACATTTAAAAGACAATTAGACAGGTGCAAGAATGAGAGGTTTGGAGGGATATGGGCCAGGTACAAGCAAGTGGGACTAGCTTGGCTAGACAACTTGGTCAACATTGAATAAATTGGGCCGAAGGGCCTGTTTCCGTGCTGTAGACCTCCATGAATCCAGGACATTATGACACAAATTGGAAGTCTGTATTCAGTAGACAATAGACAATAGGTGCAGGAGGAGGCCATTCGGCCCTTCGAGCCAGCACCGCCATTCAACGTGATCATGGCTGATCATTCTCAATCAGTACCCCGTTCCTGCCTTCTCCCCATACCCCCTGACTCTGCTATCCTTAAGAGCTCTATCTAGCTCTCTCTTGAATGCATTCAGAGAATTGGCCTCCACTGCCTTCTGAGGCAGAGAATTCCACAGATTCACAACTCTCTGACTGAAAAGGTTTTTCCTCATCTCAGTTCTAAATGGCCGACCCCTTATTCTTAAACTGTGTGGCCCCCGGTTCTGGACTCCCCCAACATTGGGAACATGTTTCCTGCCTCTAACGTGTCCAACCCCTTAATAATCTTATACGTTTCGATAAGATCTCCTCTCATCCTTCTAAATTCTAGTGTATACAAGCCTAGTCGCTCCAGTCTTTCAACATATGACAGTCCCGCCATTCCGGGAATTAACCTAGTAAACCTACGCTGCACGCCCTCAATAACAAGAATATCCTTTCTCAAATTTGGAGACCAAAACTGCACACAGTACTCCAGGTGCGGTCTCACTAGGGCCCTGTACAACTGCAGAAGGACCTCTTTGCTCCTATACTCAACTCCTCTTGTTATGAAGGCCGACATTCCATTGGCTTTGGACGGTGTCCCGACTTTGGCTCTACGATGGCAAATGGAACTAGCTCAACTTGTGTATGAACTGCAGATGCTGGTTTCAACCAAAGATAGACACAAAATGCTGGAGTAACTCAGCGGGACTGGCAGCATCTCTGGAGAGTAGGAATGGGTGACGTTTCGGGTCGAAACTCATTCGTCAGGTTAGACAACTTGTTTGACATGGACAAATCGGGCTGAAGGGCCTACAATTTTAATTCAGGGGTGGGAATGGCAGTGGGAATAGTTCTTGCCCTGCTCCTGTTTCTGTCAATATCCCAGATTTCAATTCTCAGGTTTAATATTGGGACTCCTGGATGGAGTCTGATGATCTGGATAAAGAGTTCAGTGGCCAGTTCATTTCAACCTATCCATCTGCTGTCTCAGGGCAGCAATTATCGAAACGTATAAGATTATTAAGGGGTTGGACACGTTAGAGGCAGGAAACATGTTCCCAATGTTGGGGGAGTCCAGAACCAGGGGCCGTACAGTTTAAGAATAAGGGGTAGGCCATTTAGAACTGAGATGTGGAAAGACTTTTTCAGTCAGAGAGTTGTGAATCTGTGGAATTCTCTGCCTCAAAAGGCAGTGGAGGCCAATTCTCTGAATGCATTCAAGAGAGAGCTTGATAGAGCTCTTAAGGATAGCGGAGTCCGGGGGTATGGGGAGAAGGCAGGAACGGGGTACTGATTGAGAATGATCAGCCATGATCACGTTGAATGGCGGTGCTGGCTCGAAGGGCCGAATGGCCTCCTCCTGCTCCTATTGTCTATTGACTTGTCCCGAGCATTAATCAGTAAATAATGTCCCTTTTAAAATGGGTTGTGGTGTGATTCGGATCGTTGGTCTCCTCCTTGCTTTATATCTCTGGCTGAATCCACAGATTAGTTCATCCCTTGGAGTACAAAGCATTTGATAGAAGGAAGGGGAACACAACAATATAGAAACAGGAGGAGACCTGTCGGCTCCTTGCAGCCACTCCACCATTCATGGGTGATCTTAGTAAGGTTGGCCTTGATCTAACGTTGATCTTGGGTGGCGCAGTTGTAGAGTTGCTGCCTTACAGCGCCAGAGATCCAGGTTTAGGGTGCTGTATCTGTACGGAGCTTGCACGTTCTCCCCGTAACCTGCGTGGGTTTACTCCGGGTGCTCCGGTTTCCTCCCACACTCCAAAGACGTGCAGGTTTGTAGGTTACTTGGCTTTGGTAAAAATGGTCCCTGGTGTTGGTATGTAGGATAATATAAGAAAATAACTGCAGGTGCTGGTACAAATCGAAGGTATTTATTCACAAAATGCTGGAGTAACTCAGCGGGTCAGGCAGCATCTCAGGAGAGAGGGAATGGGTGACGTTTCGGGTCGAGACCCTTCTTCAGACTGATGTCAGGGGGGGCGGGACAAAGGAAGGATATAGGTGGAGACGGGAAGATAGAGGGAGATCTGGGAATCAGGAGGGGAAGAGAGGAACTATCTAAAGTTGGAGAAGTCGATGTTCATACCGCTGGGCTGCAAGCTGCCCAGGCGAAATATGAGGTGCTGTTCCTCCAATTTCCGGTGGGCCTCACTATGGCACTGGAGGAGGCCCATGACAGAAAGGTCAGACTGGGAGTGGGAGGGGGAGTTGAAGTGCTCAGCCACCGGGAGATCAGTTTGGCCAACGCGGACCGAGCGCAGGTGTTGAGCGAAGCGATCGCCGAGGCCATCGCATTATGTAGGATAATGTCAGTGTTACGAGGATCGCTAGTCGGTGCGGACACTCTGGGCTGAAGATCCTGTTTCCGCGCTGTATCTCTAAACTTAATCAAACTATCCATCTTCATATCCTTTGATTGCGTTAACACTCAAAAATCTGTTTTTTTATTTTTTTTATGAACATACCCAGTAATTGTGTTCTTGCTTGAAGAATTCCAAAGATAAACTGACTTGAACAAGAAATGTCTTATCTTTATCTGGCTGACCTCTATTTTCAGACAGTGGTCCCTGGTTCTGGACTGGTTCACCAGATTGATCCCTGGGATGGCAGGACTTTCATATGAAGAAAGACTGGATAGACTCGGCTTGTACTCGCTGGAATTTAGAAGATTGAGGGGGGGATCTTATAGAAACGTACAAAATTCTTAAGGGGTTGGACAGGCTAGATGCGGGAAGATTGTTCCCGATGTTGGGGAAGTCCAGAACAAGGGGCCACACAGTTTAAGGATAAGGGGGAAGTCTTTTAGGACCGAGATGAGAACGTTTTTTTTCACACAGAGAGTGGTGAATCTGTGGAATTCTCTGCCACAGAAGGTAGTTGAGGCCAGTTCATTGGCTATATTTAAGAGGGGGTTAGATGTGGCCCTTGTGGCTAAAGGGATCAGGGGGTATGGAGAGAAGGCAGGTACGGGATACTGAGCTGGATGATCAGCCATGATCATATTGAATGGCGGTGCGTACAGGCTCGAAGGGCCGAATGGCCTACTCCTGCACCTATTTTCTATGTCTATGTTTTCTATGGGCACCCAGCCACAGAAAAGGTTGTTTTTGCATCTGTCATCCCATAAGAATTTTGTATGATTGAATGAGGTTGCCTCTCATCTTTTGAATTCAAGAGAAGTTAGGTCCATTCTGCTTATCTCTTGGTGGATAACCCTCCATCCCTGGAACCAATCTACTGACCCTCCAGTGCTTTCCATTGATTACAAGTATATTGTTCCCTCGGTAGGGGAGTCCAGACTTGTAATATTCCAGGTGCGGTCACATCAGGGCCCTTTTTAATCTCTTCTTCTACTCAAATTTTCTTGCCATAAAGACCAACACACAGATTGTCTTCCCAATTTCTTTCCTTTCTGTGACACCCTCTGAAGGTTTAACCATTTTCATTTCTGCACAATATACAAAGTACAATGATATTCTGAGTTAATATGGACGTACAGCACAAGTAGCATAGGGACAGGCCCTTCGGCCCACAATATCCTCTGCTGAACTAACCCCCTCTGCCTGCACGTGATCTATATCCCTCCATTCTTTGCCTATCCATGTGCCTAACTAAATGCCTCTTAAGTGCCCCTGTCATGTCTGCCACAGTTTAAGAATAAGGGGTCGGCCATTTCGAACGGAGACGAGGAAAAACTTTTTCAGTCAGAGAGTTGTGAATCTGTGGAACTCTCCGCCTCAGAAGGCAGTGGAGGCCAATTCTCTGAATGCATTCAAGAGAGAGCTGGATAGAGCTCTTAAGGATAAAGGAGTCAGGGGGTACGGGGAGAAGGCAGGAACGGGGTACTGATTGAGAATGATCAGCCATGATCACATGGAATGTTGGTGCTGGCTCGTAGGGCCGAATGGCCTACTCCTGCACCTCTTGTCTATTGACCCGAAACGTCACCTGTTCCTTTTCTCCAGAGATGCTGTCTGACCCGCTGAGGTTTAGAGGGATCTGGGCCAAACGCTTTTAATTAAGTCAGAGAGTTGTGAATCTGTGGAACTCTCCGCCTCAGAAGGCAGTGGAGGCCAATTCTCTGAATGCATTCAAGAGAGAGCTAGATGGAGCTCAATTAAATTATTGCATCGCATGGGAGGCGCATTCCCAATCTCGTTGTGCCACTGTGCAATGACAATAAAGATATATCGTATTGTATTGTATTGTATTAAGGATAGCGGAGTCAGGGGGTACGGGGAGAAGGCAGGAACGGGGTACTGATTGAGAATGATCAGCCATGATCACATTGAATGGCGGTGCTGGCTCGAAGGGCCGAATGGCTTACTCCTGCACCTATTGTCTATCGTCTATTCACCATCACCCCAGGCAGCACATTCCAGGCACCCAACATCCTCCGTATAAAAAAAGCTTACACCGTTAAACTTTCCGTCTCTCACCTTAAAACTACGCCCTTTCGTCTTTGATTTTTTTCACGCTGGGAAAAGGGTTCTGGCCATCAACCCTATCCGTGAATCTCATAATTTTATATACCTGTCAGGTCTCCCCTCAAACTCTGACGCTCCAGAGAAAAGAATCCAAGTTTGTCCAACCTCTCCTTGTGGCTAATATTCTCCGATCCAGGCAGTATTCTTGTAATCCTGTTGTGCATCCTCCCCAAATCTCCACATCCTTCCTCTGATAAGGCAACCAGAACTACGCACAATAATCCAGACGCAGGCTAACCAAAGTTTTGTAATGCTGCAAAATGACTTCCTGATTCTTATTCACAAAATGCTGGAGTAACTCAGCGGGTCAGGCAGCATCTCAGGAGGGAAGGAATGGACGACGTTTCGGGTCGAGACCCTTCCTCAGACTGATGTCAGGGGGGGGGCGGGACGAAGGAAGGATATAGGTGGAGACGGAGGGGGAACTGGGAAGGGGGAGGGGAAGAGAGGAACTATCTAAAGTTGGAGAAGTCGATGTTCATACCGCTGGGCTGCAAGCTGCCCAGGCGAAATATGAGGTGCTGTTCCTCCAATTTCCGGTGGGCCTCACTATGGCACTGGAGGAGGCCCATGACAGAAAGGTCAGAGTGGGAGGGGGAGCTGAAGTGCTCAGCCACCGGGAGATCAGTTTGGCCAACGCGGACCGAGCGCAGGTGTTGAGCGAAGCGATCGCCGAGCCTGCGCTTGGTTTCGCCGATGTAAATAAGTTGACATCTGGAGCAGAGGATGACCTCCCCTGACCTCCCCCTTTCAGACACCCTGCCTTCATCCGACCCCCAACCCCCACAATTGCCGTGTATTCACCATCCCCCCTGACCTCCCCCTTTCAGACACTCCTGCCCTCCTGATTCTTATACACAGCATTGTCTGATGAAGACAAATGTGTTTTTTTTCCTCCCTATCATGGCGAACGATCTCACATTTTGCTACGTTGTATTCCATTTGCCTTGCCTTCTCCAGCTCACTTTGCTCACGTCTTTCCCATGAAGTCCTTTTGGACCATTGTCACAATTCATATTGAGAGAAGAAATTGGACAGGCACTGGTTCAAACTGAAGGTAGACACAAAAAACTGGAGTAACTCAGCGGGTCAGGCAGCATCTCTGGAGAAAAGGAATAGGTTACATTTCAGATCGAGACCCTTCTTTAGACCTTCTTCTTCTGAAGGGTCTCGAGGAAACATATAAGATTATTAAGGAGTTGGACACGTTAGAGGCAAGAAACATAGCAAACATAGAAAACATAGAAAATAGGTGCAGGAGTAGGCCATTCGGCCCTTCGAGCCTGTACGCACCGCCATTCAATATGATCATGGCTGATCATCCAACTCAGTATCCCGTACCTGCCTTCTCTCCATACCCCCTGATCCCTTTAGCCACAAGGGCCACATCTAACTCCCTCTTAAATATAGCCAATGAACTGGCCTCAACTACCTTTTGTGGCAGAGAATTCCACAGATTCACCACTCTCTGTGTGAAGAAAAACGTTCTCATCTCGGTCCTAAAAGACTTCCCCCTTATCCTTAATATGTTCCCAATGTTGGGGGAGTCCAGAACAAGGGGCCACACACAGTTTAAGAATAAGGGGTCGGCCATTTAGAACGGAGATGAGGAAAAACTTTTTCAGTCAGAGAGTTGTGAATCTGTGGAATTCTCTGCCTCAGAAGGCAGTGGAGGCCAATTCTCTGAATGCATTCGAGAGAGAGCTGGATAGAGCTCTTAAGGATAGCGGAGTCAGGGGGTACGGGGAGAAGGCAGGAACGGGGTACTGATTGAGAATGATCAGCCATGATCACATTGAATGGCGGTGCGTACAGGCTCGAAGGGCCGAATGGCCTACTCCTGCACGTATTGTCTATTGACCCGAAACGTCACCTGTTCCTTTTCTCCAGAGATGCTGTCTGACCCGCTGAGTTACTCCAGTTTTTTGTCTCTACCTTGGGGACATGGATAGGACAGGTTTAGAGGGATCTGGGCCAAACGCAGGCAAGTGCAACTCGTGTAGGTGGGTTATGTTGGTCGATGTGGGCAAGTTGGGCTGAAGGGCCTGTTTCCACATTGTGTGACTCTATGAGAAGAAAGTGCGTGGCCTTTATTTTATAAAAGCACTCCTGTATATTGAACAATAATGTGTGTGATATGCTGAGGCTCTTTGTTAAAGAGATAGCTGGAAAACGGCCAGCACGGTGGCGCAGCGGTAGAGTTGCCGCCTTACAGCGAATGCAACGTCGGAGACTCGGGTTCGATCCTGACTACGGGCGCCGTCTGTACGGAGTTTGTACGTTCTCCCCGTGACCTGCGTGGGTTTTCTCCGAGATCCTCGGTTTCCTCCCACACTCCAAAGACGTGCAGGTATGTAGGTTAATTGGCTGGGCAAATGTAAAAATTGTCCCTAGTGGGTGTAGGATAGCGTTAGTGTGCGGGGATCGCTGGGCGGTGAGGACCCGGTGGGCCGAAGGGCCTGTTTCTGCGCTGTATCTCTAAATCTAAATCGAAAAAAATCGAAAAAACGCAGACTTGGTCAGTGGACTCGACAGTGCACAGGCAACAAGAGCAATGCAGGCGTGATATTAAACATGAGCTACAGGGCAAACTCCACACACACACACACATACCCTCACACTCACACTTGCATGCGCTATTTCTGTTCAAACGTAACTTATTTTTCCCTGAAGAAAAATAAGCAATATTTGCATTAAAATGTAATTTTGAAGAATGCTAGGTTGGCAAGTTCATATAAGCTATTTATGTTAGATTTTTTTTTTAGATTTAGAGATACAGCGCGGAAACAGGCCCTTCGGCCCACCGGGTCCGTGCCGCCCAGCGATCCCCGCACACTAACACTATCCTACACACACTAGGGACAATTTTTACATTTTACCCAGTCAATTAACCTACAAACCTGCACGTCTTTGGAGTGTGGGAGGAAACCGAAGATCTCGGAGAAAACCCACGCAGGTCACGGGGAGAACGTGCAAACGCCGTACATTATTCCCTTTATCATGTATCTGTACACTGTGGCTCGGTTATAATCATGTATCGTGTTTCCGCTGACTGACTGGCACGCAAGAGAATAGTGGCACAGCAGTTCAACAAAAGAGTTGCTGGTCTCACAGCTCCAGAGACCCATGTTTGATCCTGACCACAGGTACCGTCTGTATGGAGTTTGTACGTTACTCCCTGTTAGCACGTGGGTTTTCTCCGGGTGATCCGGTTTCGTCCCACACTCCAAAGACGTAGGTTAATTGGCTTGGGTGACATTGTAGATTGTCTCCCATATGTAGTATATTGTTAGTGTATAGGCGGTCGCTGATTGGTGCGCACTCAGTGGGCCAAAGGGCCTGTTTCTTTTTCTTTTAGAGATACAGCGCTGAAACAGGCCCTTCGGCCCACCGAGTCCGCGCCGCCCAGCGATCCCCGCACGCTAACACTATCCTGCACGCACTAGGGACAATGTTTACATTTTCCCAGCCAATTAACCTACAAACCTGCACGTCTTTGGAGTGTGGGAGGAAACCGAAGATCTCGGCGAGAAACCCACGCAGGTCACGGGGAGAACGGACAAACTCCGTACAGACGGCGCCCGCAGTCGGGATCGAACCTGAGTCTCCGGCGCTGCATTCGCTGTAAGGCGGCAACTCTACCGCCGCGCCACCGTGCCGCAGAGATACTATTCTAAAGTGTCTCTAAAGTATAAAGTTAAAGCTTTTCGCTTGCCTCGGTACATATGACACTAAACTAGACTGTAACAAATTCATATCCACCACGCGCTCACTCGTGTTTGGAACCCGAGTTTGATCCTGGCCTCTGGCGCTGGCTGTGTTGAGTTTCCTCCCAAGTCCATAACATGTGCGGGGAGATTAATTAGCTACTGTAATTTAACCCCCTAATTTAAGCAAGCAGAAGAAGAAAAAGGGAGTTGGCGGCTCAGAGAGGGAAAATATGCTTCAAGTTATGGGAATGTGACTAATGGGAATGTTCTGCTGGGAGCCTCCACAGACTAATGGCCCTCTTGTGCTATATAATAAGTGTGAATGGAGGCAGGCCAGTCAAGAGAGGACAGACACGGCCTAGGGCGGCACGGTGGCAATAGACAATAGACAATAGGTGCAGGAGTAGGCCATTCGGCCCTTCGAGCCTGTACGCACCGCCATTCAATGTGATCATGGCTGATCATTCTCAATCAGTGCCCCGTTCCTGCCTTCTCCCCGTACCCCCTGACTCCGCTATCCTTAAGAGCTCTATCTAGCTCTCTCTTGAATGCATTCAGAGAATTGGCCTCCACTGCCCTCTGAGGCAGAGAATTCCACAGATTCACAACTCTCTGACTGAAAAAGTTTTTCCTCATCTCTGTTCTAAATGGCCTACCCCTTATTCTTAAACTGTGTGGCCCCTGGTTCCGGACTCCCCCAACATTGGGAACATGTTTCCTGCCTCTAACGTGTCCAACCCCTTAATAATCTTATACGTTTCGATAAGATCCCCTCTCATCCTTCTAACATCTCCCGCGCAGCGGTAGAGTTGCTGCCTTACAGCGAATGCAGCGGCGGAGACTCAGGTTCGATCCTGACTACGGGCGCCGTCTGTACGGAGTTTGTACGTTCTCCCCGTGACCTGCGTGGGTTTTCTCTGAGATCTTCGGTTTCCTCCCACACGCCAAAGACGTACAGGTTTGTAGGTTAATTGACTGGGTAAAAATGTAAAAATTGTCCCTAGTGGGTGTAGGATAGTGTTAGTGTGCGGGGATCGCTGGGCGGCGCGGACTCGGTGGGCCGAAGGGCCTGTTTCCGCGCTGTATCTCTAAATTTAAATCTAAAAAAAATCTTGGAGTAACTCAGCGGGTCAGGCAGCATCTCTTGAGAAAAGGAACAGGTGACGTTTCGTGTCGAAACCCTTCATCACACTGCGAGTCAGGGGAGTGGGAAATGTAGAGGTATGAAAAGGTACAAAGAGCAACGGATGAAAGGTATGAAAAGCCAGCAATGATGATCAGGGAAAGGTGGAGCCCACAATGGTCTATTGTTGGCTGTGGAAAAGGTGATGAGGAGAGGGACGGACTGAAACTATGATATGGAGATGGAGGTAGGAACGGAGAAGGTAACATTGAAAGCTTGGGGACCTGGCTTTAATCAAGCCTTGATCTGCGTTTGCTGAAGCTATGTATTTGTGGCAAAGCCCATGAAACTTCCCCTCAGACCTCCGGGGGACTGGAAGATGCGGACATAGGTTTTGGAGGATTAATTGTGTGCATCGTTAATGCTTACGTTTGTTCGACTGTTCAGTAATGGATGAATTAAGGAAATTCCTTTCCACCCATTAAACATATTCTCCACTGAATCACCAGGTGCTTCCACATTTTCGAGATCATTCGATGAGGCAACGTAGATGAGGATCTTCGGAACAACTGAAGTGTGCGTAACTCAACCATGGTGACACAGTGGGAGCATCGGTATAGTTGCCGCCTTACAGTGTTTACACTGCCGGAGACCCGGGTTCCATCCCGACTACGGGTGTTTGTCTGCGTGGAGTTCGCACGTTCTCCCCGTGACCTGCGTGGGTTTTTCCGAGAACTTCGGTTTCCTCCCACACTCCAAAGACGTACAGGTTTGTAGGTTACAGTTTGCAGCCCAGCGGTATGAACATCGACTTCTCCAACTTTAGATAGTTCCTCTGTCCCTCCCGTCCTTCCCAGATCTCCCTCTATCTTCCCGTCTCCACCTATATCCTTCCTTTGTCCCGCCCCCCCCCCCCCTGACATCAGTCTGAAGAAGGGTCTCGACCCGAAACGTCACCCATTCCTTCTCTCCCGAGATGCTGCCTGACCTGCTGAGTTACTCCAGCATTTTGTGAATAAATACCTCGGGTTTGTAGGTTGATCGGCTTGGGATAAATGTAAAAATTGTCCCATTGGAACGTATTGTTGGACTGTGGGTAATCTTTCATTTCACTGCACATTTATGTATATGTGACGAATAAAATTGACCATTGACTAGTGTGTGTGTAGGATAGTGTTAATGTGCGGGCATCGTTGGTCGGTGCGGACTCGGTAGGCCGAAGAGCCTGTTTCTGCGCTGTATCTCTAAACTAAATCATAATCGTACTTTATTAGCCAAGTATGTTTTACAACATATGAGGAATTTGATTTAGAAAACATAGAAACATAGAAAATAGGTGCAGGAGTAGGCCATTCGGCCCTTCAATATGATCATGGCTGATCATCCAACTCAGTATCCCGTACCTGCCTTCTCTCCATACCCCCTGATCCCTTTAGCCACAAGGGCCACATCTAACTCCCTCTTAAATATAGCCAATGAACTGGCCTCAACTACCTTCTGTGGCAGAGAATTCCACAGATTCACCACTCTCTGTGTGAAGAAATGTTTTCTCATCTCGGTCCTAAAAGACTTCCCCCTTATCCTTAAGCTGTGACCCCTGGTTCTGGACCCCCCCAACATCGGGAACAATCTTCCCGCATCTAGCCTCTCCAACCCCTTAAGAATTTTATATGTTTCAATAAGATCCCCCCTCGGTCTTCTAAATTCCAGCGAGTACAAGCCCAGTCTATCCAGTCTTTCTTCATATGCAAGTCCCGCCACCACAGTGACTCCTCCACATTCCTCACTGTGATGGAAGGCGAAATCTCTTCCCTTCTTTGTCCTCCCGCGGTCGGGGGCCTCGAGCCTTCCGATGAAGGGACGATCTTGGCTCCTGTAGCTGGCAGTCGGGGGGGTGGGGGTCTCAGCTTCCCCCATGCCGGGCGATCAGACCCTGGGTCGGGGTTAGTCGAACTTCCTGCGACTTTGGAGCTTCCCGATATCAGTCTGTACACGAGAATGCGAGCTCCTCAATGGTGAAATCCGCGGCTGGAGCGTCGATCCCAGGCGAGGGATTGCATGCTCCGATGGTAAGTCCACGGCCCCGCGGCGGGGCTCAGAGTCAGTCCGGAGCAAGTCCGCCAGCTCCACCATGTTAGGCCGCAGAGCGACCGGAGATACGATCCGGAAAACAATCGCATCTCCGGCAAGGTCAGAGATTGAAAAAAGTTTCCCCCGACCTCCTCCCCCGCCCCCCACCCTCCACAAAAAACAAACCAGAGAATATTAACACAAACTTTTGAAACACACTAAAAATAACAACAAAAAACGAAAAGACAGGCAGACCGTTGGCGAGGCTGCCATCGCTGACGGCGCCACCCGGTGGTAAACTAAACTAAACCAAACCACACAGATTCAGTAGATAATATTCCAATCTCAGGTCCACTTGATCCACTTGGCATAGCACATAGTTCCTGACAGTTAACTTAACCATATTGACAAAAGTCTGTTTCCTATTCAGATATTGGGTCTTATCTACAAGTGGCTGACAGCCAGATTTCTGTTAGCATGAGCTACGTCCACATTTAATTTCGCGTTTCCCTTGTTCTTATGACAAAGTATTTAGTTTATATTCGTTCCCTCCCTAAAACACCAAAAAGGACCTCTAGCCTTTGGACCAGTGAGGATCCAAGATGGTCTCCAAACCAGACGACTCTTTGCGATTGTAATCACGCATTACAATCGCTCCACTCTTTTAAACCTCTACTCTGAAGGTATGATGTTTATTTTAGTTTAGTTTAGTTTAGAGATACACCGCGGAAACAGGCCCCTGTAGTCAGGATCGAACCCGGGTCTCTGGCACTGTAAGCGCTGCGAGGCAGCAACTCTATGGGGGAGTCCAGAACAAGGGGCCACAGTTTAAGAATAAGGGGTAGGCCATTTAGAACGGAGATGAGGAAGAACTTTTTCAGTCAGAGAGTGGTGAAGGTGTGGAATTCACTGCCTCAGAAGGCAGTGGAGGCCAGTTCGTTGGATGCTTTCAAGAGAGAGCTGGATAGAGCTCTTAAGGATAGCAGAGTGAGGGGGTATGGGGAGAAGGCAGGAACGGGGTACTGATTGAGAATGATCAGCCATGATCGCATTGAATGGGGGTGCTGGCTCGAAGGGCTGAATGGCCTACTCCTGCACCTATTGTCTATTGTTTATTGTCTATCTCTGTGCCATTCTTGTTCGTATGACAAAGCATTTGGTTTCTATTTGATCCCCTCACTAAAACACCGACAAGATCAACACTGGGCTGCTAGCACTGACAGGCGAGGGTCCAGGAACGTCCCCAACCCAGGCAACTCTTTCTGCGCTGATCATAGAAAAGTGGATGTACAATCTCACATTACAATAGACAATAGGTGCAGGAGGAGGCCATTCGGCCCTTCGAGCCAGCACCGCCATTGAATGTGATCATGGCTGATCATTCTCAATCAGCTTTTAAACCTCTATTCCAACTAGTACACTGTGGGTAGCACAATTGTAATCACGATTGTCTTTCCATTCTCAGATAAGCACGCAACAAAAGCTTTTCACTGTAGATTTAGATTTAGATTTTTTTTAGAGATTCGGCGCGGAAACAGGCCCTTCGGCCCACCGAGTCCGCGCCGCCCAGCGATCCCCGCACACTAACACTATCCTACGCACACTAGGGACAATTTTTACATATTACCCAGTCAATTAACCTACACACCTGCGCGTCTTTGGAGCGTGGGAGGAAACCGGAGCACCCGGAGAAAACCCACGCAGGTCACGGGGAGAACGTACAAACTCCGTACAGACGGCGCCCGTAGTCGGGATCGAACCTGAGTCTCCGGCGCTGCATTCGCTGTAAGGCGGCAACTCTACCGCTGCGCCACCGTACAGGTGACAATACGGTACAGGTGACAATACGGTACAGGTGACAATAAACTACAAACCTGTCCAAAAGTTCTGTTTCTGTCTCGGATTTTACCACATGCCAACTGATCGTTCTTTGTCTTTACTCCAATTTCTTGCAGGGCTTCTTGCAGTTCTAGTGATGTTATTCAGTTACATAAAACCTGCAAAGTCAACTCCTCTCCAACCAGTCTGTGACATCCGGGTGCTGGACAATTACATTAGAGAAGCCAAGAACGCTGCAAATTCAGCGGTAGGCCATTTTGTGAGCTTATGCGGACCGCTATTGGTGTAACGTGTAATGTTTCATTTGTGTTTGAGCCTTGCTCGTTTCACCCCATTAGCCGTCCCATACAGCACATAATCCTCCGACATTTTCGCCACTTCCAACAGGATACTTCCACCAGCCACATCTTAGACAATAGACAATAGACAATAGGTGCAGGAGGAGGCCATTCGGCCCTTCGAGCCATTCAATGTGATCACGGCTGATCAGTACCCCGTTCCTGCCTTCTCTCCCGTACCCCCTGACTCCACTGTCCTTAAGTGCTCCATCTAGCTCTCTCTTGAATGCATTCAGAGAATTGGCCTCCACTGCCTTCTGAGGCAGAGAATTCCACAGATTCACAACTCTCTGACTGAAAAAGTTTTTCCTCATCTCTGTTCTAAATGTCCTTACCCCTTATTCTTAAACTGTGTGTGGCCCCTGGTTCTGGACTCCCCCAACATTGGGAACATGTTTCCTGCCTCTAACGTGTCCAATACCCCTTAATAATCTTATACGTTTCGATACGATCCAGGCAAGATTACTTTGTGTGGGAACCCATTTAGAAGCAAACACTGTTCGTAGTCTCTCAACGAACAATCAAAACTGGCACGGCAATCCTGGCCTATTTTGAGCATCGAATCAGAATATTCCTGGGTAGGAAAATTGGAGGAGGAATTTGTGATGGGCTTGTACTCTACAGCCCTGATAAGTTATTGTGGGCAGAGTTTAAGTGCTAAAAATCACGTATCCTTCCAAAACTATGTGATTACCTACTCGAGAGTACTACAAGTAATGCCAAGCTTTCCAGAAATTCCAGTTGTTGACATTATATACATCAGTTTAAATTGAGACTCACAGTTCCCCATCACGATGATAGTTATTTTGAAAAGGATAGTTATTCCTCCAATTAGGAAACTAAACTGATGCAGCAACCTACCTTTACAATAGACAATAGACAATAGGTGCAGGAGGAGGCCATTCGGCCCTTCGAGCCAGCACCGCCATTCAATGTGATCATGGCTGATCATTCTCAATCAGTACCCCGTTCCTGCCTTCTCCCCATACCCCCTGACTCCCCTATCCTTAAGAGCTCTATCTAGCTCTCTCTTGAATGCATTCAGAGAATTGGCCTTCGCTGCCTTCTGAGGCAGTGAATTCCACAGATTCACAACTCTCTGACTGAAAAAGGTTTTTCCTCATCTCAGTTCTAAATGGCCGACCCCTTATTCTTAAACTGTGTGGCCCCTGGTTCTGGACTCCCCAACATTGGGGACATGTTTCCTGCCCCTAAAGTGTCCAACCCCTTAAAAATCTTATACGTTTCGATAAGATCTCCTCTCATCCTTCTAAATTCCAGTGTATACAAGCCTAGTCGCTCCAGTCTTTCAACATATGACAGTCCCTGCCATTTACACAGTCTTGCTTGTGGCCCTCCCATCGCCCAGAACCCATCGCCCACCTCTCTCTACTCTCCAGACACGACACTAGGTCAGCCAAGGCTTGCTGGATCTCCTGGTTGCTAAATACTTTAACTCCTCTTCCCATTTCCCACACTGACCTCCTTTCTGTCCTGGGCCTCCTCCACCGTCAGAGTGAGGCCCAGCGAGTAAATTGCAGGAACAGCACTTCACAATTTTACTATAAGGAAAATAACTGCAGACGCTGGTACAAATCGAAGGTATTTATTCACAAAATGCTGGAGTAACTCAGCGGGTCGGGCAGCATCTCGGGAGAGAAGGAATGGGTGACGTTTCGGGTCGAGACCCTTCTTCAATTTTACCAAGCCAATTAACCCACAAACCTGCACGTCTTTGGAGCGCGGCAGGAAACCGAAGCAGCCGGAGAAAACCCGCGCGGGTCATGGGGAGAACGTACAAAACTCCATACGGACAGCACCAGGATCGAACCCGGGTCTCTGGTGCTGTGGGGCAGCAACTCTACCGCTGCGCCACCGTGCCAATGCTCCAGCACTTTGTGTCCTGTGTATTAACCAGCATCTGCACTTCTTTGTTTCAAGAAACATAGAAAATAGGTGCAGGAGTAGGCCATTCGGCCCTTCGAGCCTGTACGCCCCGCCATTCAATATGATCATGGCTGATCATCGAACTCAGTATCCCGTACCTGCCTTCTCTCCATACCCCCTGATCCCTTTAGCCACAAGGGCCACATCTAACTCCCTCTTAAATATAGCCAATGAACTGGCCTCAGCTACCTTCTGTGGCAGAGAATTCCACAGATTCACCACTCTCTGTGTGAAAAAAAACGTTCTCATCTCGGTCCTAAAAGACTTCTCCCTTATCCTTAAACTGTGACCCCTTGTTCTGGACTTCCCCAACATCGGGAACAATCTTCCCGCATCTAGCCTGTCCAACCCCTCAAGAATTTTGTACGTTTCTATAAGATCCCCCCCCTCAATCTTCTAAATTCCAGCAAGTACAAGCCGAGTCTATCCAGTCTTTCTTCATATGAAAGTCCTGCCGTCCCAGGGATCAATCTGGTGAACCTTCTCTGTACTCCCTCTATCCAGTAGAGTCTAGTACAGTAACGGTGGCAAATGATGGGAGCCAGAGACATCATACAAGCACGTCGCATAGTTTTGAAAATGCCCCATCAATGAGTGACTGTAGTTATCGTCGTACAGCGTCAGAGAGCATGCATCAGAATCCACTTCGCACTATTTTTGCAAATGCTTAACCTGGTTCTTGCGAAGGCATTTAGCACCTCTGTTAAAATAGCAGAGGGAGGAATCTCATGCCGGTATGATAAGTGTTTCGCTGATAACATTCCTCTCAGTTGTTTGCAGGCCGCAATGTTTACTGTAACAACGGCCTGGTGATGATTAATCTTATTCGAAACATGTTTCTTCCCTCCAAACAGATCAGTCCTGTCTTTGCCAGCACTTAAACAATAGATTCCCCGGCCACTGATGCAGGCCCTTGGCATGAGTCAGCTCTCCATCATCCAGTCTGCCCTTGCAATGGCTCATTAACTTTGTCAACCACAATCCCTAACAGTCTCTTCCCTCCGCTGATGAAATTCTCAATTACACTTTAAAGCAGCGTTCGCTTCGCTGAGAACTAGGGATTTACCCTACAGATTCTCTCCCGAATGTATCCTTGCCCACATAACCATTGTGAATCTGTGGAATTCTCTGCCTCAGTGGAGGCCAATTCTCCGAATGCATTCAAGAGAGAGCTGGATAGAGCTCTTAAGGATAGCGGAGTCAGGGGGTACGGGGAGAAGGCAGGAACGGGGTACTGATTGAGAATGATCAGCCATGATCACATTGAATGGCGGTGCTGGCTCGAAGGGCCGAATGGCCTCCTCCTGCACCTATTTAGAGATACAGCGTGGAAACAGGCCCTTCGGCCCACCGGGTTCTAGCCACCCAGCGATCCCCGCACACTAACACTATCCTACACCCACTAGGGACAATTTTTACATTTTTACCCAGCCAATTAACCTACATACCTGTACGTCTTTGGAGTGTGGGAGGAAACCGAAGATCTCGGAGAAAACCCAGGCAGGTCACGGGGAGAATGTACAAACTCCGTACAGACGGCGCCCGTAGTCAGGATCGAACCTGAGTCTCCGGCGCTGCATTCGCTGTAAGGCAGCAACTCTACCGCTGCGCCACCGTGCCGCCCAGAGAAAACCTATTTCTTCTGATAAAAGAGGAGGAGAATCCTGAATAAAGGGGTAAAAAAAATCAGTGGCAGGCTCCGAGCGAGTTAAATCAAGTATTTATTCACAAAATGCTGGAGTAACTCAGCAGGTCGGGCAGCATCTCAGGAGAGAAGGAATGGGTGATGTTTCGGTTCGAGACCCTTCTTCAGACTGGTTAAATCAAGTGGTACCATTTCACAAGAAAGGAGAGGTGGATATCTGGCACTTTACACCGATGTTTCCCACTGCCCTGCCAATGATGCCCAGCTGCTTTAAGCGTCTCCTAGCCTGCGGTGCAGGCTCGAAGGGCCAAATGGCCTACTCCTGCACCTATTTTCTATGTTTCTGTGTAACGTCAATAGATAAGGTGGAATTCTGATCTTTGTCTCATTGTAGCGTGTGCTTTCATTTAGAAGCAAAGTCAGGAGACCTACACACTCCCGGGAAATTTCACCCTTCCGAAAACCAGCGTCAGCTACAGAGAATGGGCAGCGAAGGATGTGAGTGTATTCCTTTTCTATGTTTGCACTGATAAAGCATGTATCCCTGAAGGATGTCTGGCTCAGTAATAAACCAAGCTCCCAACATTAGAGGAATTGGTACGCGAGGAAAGAACAAGAAGATTGTGCGATGGTTGAACATCAACCATGATCTTGTTGAATGGCGTGGCATGTTTCAGGAGTTTATAGACAATAGACAACAGGTGAAGGAGGAGGCCATCCGGCCCTTCGAGCCAGCACCGCCATTCAATGTGATCATGGCTGATCATTCTCAATCAGTACCCCGTTCCTGCCTTCTCCCCTGACTCCGCTATCCTTAAGAGCACTATCTAGCTCTCTCTTGAATGCATCCAGAGAATTGGCCTCCACTGCCTTCTGAGGCAGAGAATCCCACAGATTTGCAACTCTCTGACTGAAAACGTTTTTCCTCATCTCCGTTCTGACGGCACGGTGGCGCAGCGGTAGAGTTGCCGCCTTACAGCGAATGCAACGCCGGAGACTCAGGTTCGATCTTGACTACGGGCACCGTCTGTACGGAGTTTGTACATTCTCCCCGTGACCTGCGTGTGTTTTCTCCGAGCTCTTCGGTTTCCTCCAACACTCCAAAGACGTACAGGTATGTAGGTTAATTGGCTGGGCAAATGTAAATATTGTCCCTAGTGGGTGTAGGATAGTGTTAATGTGCGGGGATCGCTGGGCGGCGAGGACCCGGTGGGCCGAAGGGCCTGTTTCCGCGCTGTATCTCTAAAATCTAAAAAAAATCTAAATGGCCTTACCCCTTATTCTTAAACTGTGGCTCCTGGTTCTGGACTCCCCCAACATTGGGAACATGTTTCCTGCCTCTAACGTGTCCAACCCCTTAATAATCTTATACGTCTCGATAAGATCTCCTCTCATCCTTCTAAACTCCAGTGTATACAAGCCTAGTCGCTCCAGTCTTTCAACATACGACAGTCCCGCCATTCCGGGAATTAACCTGGTGAACCTACGCTGCACGCCCTCAATAGCAAGAATATCCTTCCTCAAATTTGGAGACCAAAACTGCACACGGTACTCCAGGTGCGGTCTCACTAGGGCCCTGTACAACTGCACACAGTACTCCAGGTGCGGTCTCACTAGGGCCCTGTACAACTGCACACAGTACTCCAGGTGCGGTCTCACTAGGGCCCTGTACAACTGCAGAAGGACCTCTTTGCTCCTATACTCAACTCCTCTTGTTATGAAGGCCAACATTCCATTGGCTTTCTTCACTGCCTGCTGTACCTGCATAAAACCTATTTAGAAGAATGTAAGAAAGTAGGAGCAAGAGTAGGCCACAGGATCCTTTAAACCTGCCCTATGTCCCACCCCGGTCACTCCCACAAGGCAAGAGGTACAGAAGTGTGAAAATGCACACCTCCAGATTCAGGGACAGCTTCTTCCTAGCTGTTCTCAGGCAACTAGCAACAACTAGTGAGGGGTCCTGAGCGACCATCTACCTCATTGGAGACCATCTGACTCTTTAATCGGACTTTAATGGACTAAATGCTCAGGTGGGACTAGTGCAGCTGGGTCATGTTGGCCGGTGTGGGCAAGTTGGGCCGAAGGGCCTGTTTCCACGCTGCATGGCTCTGTGACTCGACAGAATGGAAATTTTATTCAACTCAAGGACAGAATGACTGGCATTTTTTCCCAGGATGTTCTATAGCAAAAGCACCAAAAGTCTGAAGAAGGGTCTCATATCATCATCATATATATACAGCCGGAAACAGGCCTTTTCGGCCCACCAAGTCCGTGCCGCCCAGCGATCCCCGTACATTAACACTATCCTACACCCACTAGGGACAATTTTTACATTTACCCAGCCAATTAACCTACATATCTGTACGTCTTTGGAGTATGGGAGGAAACCGAAGATCTCGGAGAAAACCCACGCAGGTCACGGGGAGAACGTACAAACTCCTTACAGTGCAGCACCCGTAGTCAGGATCGAACCTGAGTTTCCGGCGCTGCATTCGCTGTAAAGCAGCAACTCTACCGCTGCGCTACCGTGCCGCCCTGTCCCGCTGTGTTACTCCAGCATTGTGTGTCTAGCTTCGGTGTAAACGGGCATCTGCAGTTCCTTCCGGCACATTCCTTAACATTTCTCCAGCAGCTTTATAACATTTCAAAACTGATGCCAAGTTGGGTCAAAGAGGACACTATTAAGCAGAGTCATAAAGGAAAGGAGAGAGCGATAGATGAAGAGGTGCAGGATGGGAATTCTAATGCTCAGAATGGCCTCCCTCTGACAGTGGAGGAGATCTTGGACAGAAGGGTCTGTGTAGGAATGGGAAGGAGAATTAAAGTCTCCATCACAGGAGATAGACTATTGACTGACGTCTATTTCAAAACCCACTGACTCCCACAACTATCTCGACTGCACTTCTTCCAACCCTGCTTCCTGCAAAGACTCTATCCCCTACTCCCAATTCCTCCGTCCACGTCGCATCTGCACTCAAGATGAGATGTACCATACCAGAACATCCGAGATGTTCGATCCTGACTACGGGTGCCGTCTGTACGGAGTTTGTGCGTTCTCCCCGCGACCTGTGTGGGTTTTCTCCGAGATCTTCGGTTTCCTCCCACACTCCAAAGACGTGCAGGTTTGTAGGTTAATTGACTGGGTGAATGTAAAAATTGTCCCTAGTGTGTGTAGGATAGTGTTAATGTGCGGGGATCGCTGGGCGGCGCGGACTTGGTGGGCCGAAAGGGCCTGTTTCCGCGCTGTATCTCTAAATCTAAATCTAAATCTAAAACATAAGCATCTGAAAGCAGGGCTGTTAATGGTGGAGCAATTCAAGGATGTCCAAGATCAAAAATAGAGGGGCGCAGATATATCTAAAGAGACCGGAGATTCAGTGCATTAAACAGGCCCTTTGACCCACCGAGTCCGCGCCGACCAGCGATCCCCGCACACCAGCACAAGGGTCAATTTACAGAACTTACAAACCTGCACGTCTTTGGAATGTGGGAGAAAACCGGAGCGCCCGGAGAAAACCCACACGGTCACGGGGAGAACGTACAAACTCCGCGCACACTGCACCCACAGTCGGGATCGAACCCGGGTCTCTGGTGCTGTAAGGCAGCAGCTCTGTCGCTACACCACCATGCTGCCTACTCAAGAGTTCTCATGTAAAATCAGCTTTAGTGAAGCTGTCTTGGGATACTTCACAGTAAAGCTTGGAAACTCTCCACGAAGGAAACCTTAATTCCCTTTCACTTGAATGTGGCAAATGCTATCCTCAGTTGAACTGAAAAAGATTAGAACATGATAGGTATTATATCTATATTAAGGGGTTGGACAGGCTAGATGCAGGAAGATTGTTCCCGATGTTGGGGAAGTCCAGAACCAGGGGTCACAGTTTAAGGATAAGGGGGAAGTCTTTTAGGACCGAGATGAGAAAGTTTTTTTTTCACACAGAGAGTAGTGAATCTGTGGAATTCTCTGCCACAGAAGGTAGTTGAGGCCAGTTCATTGGCTATATTTAAGAGGGAGTTAGATGTGGCCCTTGTGGCTAAAGGGATCAGGGGGTATGGAGAGAAGGCAGGTACGGGATACTGAGTTGGATGATCAGCCATGATCATATTGAATGGCGGTGCAGGCTCGAAGGGCCGAATGGCCTACTCCTGCACCTATTTTCTATGTTTCTAAATACATGGATCAGAAACCAAAAATATCTAATATTTTATTCTTTTACTTTATTGTAGTAACTAAATTCTTTAAAAAATACAACTGTTGGGACTATTCAAGAGGTGAGGCAAGAACTGTATTAATAAAGTTTCAGGATTTGATAAGGATTATCAAATAATCCCCGTGTAAGAAAATAACTGCAGATGCTGGTACAAATCGAAGGTATTTATTCACAAAATGCTGGAGTAACTCAGCGGGTCAGGCAGCATCTCAGGAGAGAAGGAATGGGCGACGTTTCGGGTCGAGACCCTTCTTCAGACTGAGGAAGGGTCTCGACCCGAAACGTCGCCCATTCCTTCCCTCCTGAGATGCTGCCTGACCTGCTGAGGTACTCCAGCATTTTGTGATCAAATAATCCCTTATGGGCATAGCTTTAAATTGAAGGGAGCAAGGTTTAAAGGAGATGTGGGGGGCAACTTTTTTACCCAGAGGGTGGTGACTGCCAGGGTTGGTGGTTGAGACGGATTTGATTGTGGCATTTTAGAGGCTTTTGAATTGGCATAAGGATGTGCAGGGTATGGAAGGAACTGCAGATGCTGGTTTACGGAAAAAAAAGGATCTAAATGCTGGAGTAACCCAGCGGATCACTCAGTTTCCCCAGAGAATATGGTTGGGAGATTTTTGTGGGTCAGGATCTTTCACCAGGGTTCCTGCTCAGTCTGCAGAAGGGTCTCGACCCGAAACGTCACCCATCCATGCTGAGTTACTCTAGCACATTGTGTCTAGTACTTAAACACAATCTGCGTGAATGGTGTAACAGACGTTGGGGGGATGAAATGCCTTTACCTTTAGATCTTAGAGTCTTAGAGCACGGAAACATAGAAACGTAGAAAATAGGTGCAGGAGTAGGCCATTCGGCCCTTCGAGCCTGCACCACCATTCAATATGATCATGGCTGATCATCCAGCTCAGTATCCCGTACCTGCCTTCTCTCCATACCCCCTGATCCCTTTAGCCACAAGGGCCACATCTAACTCCCTCTTAAATATAGCCAATGAACTGGCCTCAACTACCTTCTGTGGCAGAGAATTCACACTCTCTGTGTGAAAAAAAACGTTCTCATCTCGGTCCTTAAGCTGGACTTCCCCAACATCGGGAACAATCTTCCCGCATCTAGCCTCTCCAACCCCTTAAGAATTTTATATGTTTCAATAAGATCCCCCCTTTTACGACAGCGATCCTAACAGTAATACCAAAAAAAGATAGAGACCCTTTAAAACCAGCATCATACAGACCTATATCTTTGTTGAATACAGATGATAAAATAATAGTAAAAATTTTATCTAGTAGATTGTCTAAATATCTACCAAAATTAATACATATGGATCAAACTGGGTTTATTAAAAATAGACATTCTGCAGATAATGTAACTAGATTATTTAGTATAATGCATTTGGCACAAAAGAGGGATGAAATAAGTGTAGCAGTAGCTTTGGATGCAGAAAAAGCATTCGATAGGTTAGAATGGGATTTTTTATATAAAGTATTGGAAAAATACGGGTTGGGAACAACCTTTATAAATTGGATTAAAGCTCTAAATGCTAATCCAAAAGCCAAAGTAGTGACAAATGGCCAAACCTCAACACCCTTTCAATTAAAAAGGTCAACTAGACAAGGATGTCCATTATCACCTGCTGGCGATAGAACCATTAGCTGAACTAATCAGAACTGACTCAGATATTAAGGGTTTCAAAGTTAACCAGGAAGAATTTAAGATTAATTTATTTGCAGATGATGTTTTGATATATTTAACAAAGCCATTAGACTCGTTGCGTAAACTATCTTTTAATAATAATAATAATAATAATGCATTACATTTATATAATAATAATAATAATAATACATTTTATTTATATAGCGCTTTTCATATACTCAAAGACGCTTTACAGAGATTTTGAGAACATAGGGAAATGAATAAATAGATAAATAAGTAAATAAATAAATGAACAGAGAAAGGAGACAGAAGGTGAGGTGACCTTCAGTGGTTGAAGGCAGTACTGAACAGGTGAGACTTCAGCGATGTTTTGAATGTTGTGAGTGTGGGGGAGTCTCTAACGGTTTGGGGTAGTGAGTTCCATAGGGTGGGAGCAGCGATGGAGAAAGCCCTGTCCCCCCAGGATCTGAGTTTAGTCCGGATGTGGGGGGATAGGAGATTGGCAGCGGCAGAGCGGAGGGTGCAGGTGGGAGTGTGCCTGTGGAGGAGGTCGGTCAGGTAGGATGGGGCCAGGTTATGGAGGGCTTTGTAGGTCATGAGGAGGATTTTGTACTGGATTCTCTGGGGGATGGGGAGCCAGTGGAGTTTATAAAGGACGGGGGTGATATGGACGGGGATGATATAGCACTTTTCAAACACTCAAAGACGCTTTACAGGGATTACTAGAACATAGAGAAGAAAATAAATAGATAAATAAGTAAACAAACAGAAAAAGGAGACAGAAGGTGAGGTGACGGTCAGTGGTTGAAGGCAGTGCTGAACAGGTTTTAGATTGGAAGAATATGGCAAAGTATCAGGTTATAAAATAAATTGGGATAAAAGTGAAATTTTACCCCTTACTAAAGGAGACTATACTCAATGTCGATTAGTAACCCTATTTAGATGGCCATTAATTGGTATAAAGTATTTAGGTATAAGAATTGATAATGATATGAGGAATATAAATTCAATATAAATTCAAAATTAATTTATTTTTTAGTAATAATAAATAATTTAATTTATATAAATAAATTAAATTATTTATTATTACAAAAAAAAATTCAAGAAGACCTTGATAAATGGATGACGTTACCAATAACATTAATAGGAAGAGTTAATGTTGTAAAAATGAATATATTTCCGAAATTACAATATTTATTTCAAACAATACCAATACAAGTACCGCAGAAGTTTTTTCAAGAGTTAAATAAATGTGTGCGGAAATTTCTTTGGAAAGGTAAGATGTCAAGAATATCGTTGGAAAAATTGACATGGAAATTTGATTCAGGAGGATTACAACCTCCAAATTTTAAGAATTATTATAAAGCAAATCAACTTAGATTTATTGCATCTCTTTTTGAAGAAGAAAAACCGGCATGGACGAGAATAGAATTAGATAAAATAGGAGAAAATATACCAGAAGACTTTATATATAAATGGGAACCTAAATTGATACGGGGACTGAAAGAATCTCCATTATTAAAACACCTGATCGGATTATGGAATAAGGTAAACTTTGAGGATGAAACGAAGAAATCCCTATTAGCAAGGACCCCTCTGATTCAAAACGGACTCATACCTTTTACAATGGACAATCAGCTTTTATATAGATGGTATCAAAAAGGGATTAGATATATAGGAGATTGTTTTGAAAAAGGTATATTGATGTAATTTGAACAACTGAAAAATAAATACCAGATATCAAATAATACTCTTTTTTGTTACTTTCAATTAAGAGCTTATCTAAGAGATAAACTGGGAAATGTTACTTCCGAAACCTATGGAAATTGAAAACCTAATTCAAAAAGGACAAATTAAAAAAATTATCTCTATAAGGAATAATTTAATCCAAAAAAAGACACCTAAACAAGGAATCCATATATCAAGGCGAAGATGGGAGACGGATTTGAATATTAATATTGATGGAACAAATTGGTCAAAATACAATAAATGTCCGATTTAGATTAGTACAATATAACTTTTTACACCAATTATATATGACACCACAAAAATTAAAGAGAATAAACCCAAGCTTATCTGACCAATGTTTTCGGTGCAATCAAGAAATTGGTACTTTTTTTCATTCTACTTGGTCCTGTTCAAAAATTCAACCTTTTTGGACAAATTTAAGAGGTTTTTTGGAACAGATTATTGGAATACAACTCCCACATAGCCCAAGACTTTTTTTTATTGGGTGATGTTGAAGGGATAAAACCACAACTTAAAATGAATAAATATCAGAAAGAATTTATAAAAATTGCATTAGCAGTAGCCAAAAAATCTATCGCAGTTACTTGGAAATCAGATTCCTATTTAAACATGGACCGTTGGAATAATGAAATTTCTAATTGTATCCCACTTGGAAAAAATTACTTATAACTTAAGGAACAAATATGATACGTTTTTAAATATTTGGCGTCCTTATTTACAAAAGATGGGTCTATACACATAGAAGAGTTGCTGCTATTCTCGTTGGTTCTTGTACATAAATAGTTTATTCTGATTGGAATTCCAAGGAGCGTGTTCAGAACTTCCACCACCCAGGCAATCTTTCTGTTTTCTTTATCTTTCTTTTCTTTTTCTTATTAAGGATTAATACAGGGGGAGGGATGTGGGAGGGGGGTTGGGTTGGATGACTTGTTTAAAAAAGTTCTGTAAAACTTAAATTAAAATAAATTTTAAAAAATAATTAAAAAAATAAGATCCCCCCTCAGTCTTCTAAATTCCAGCGAGTACAAGCCTAGTCTATCCAGTCTTTCTTCATATGAAAGTCCTGCCATCCCAGGGATCAATCTGGTGAACCTTCTCTGTACTCCCTCTATGGCAAGAATGTCTTTCCTCAGATTAGGAGACCAAAACTGTCTCAGTGCACTCCTTTCAGCCCAACTTGCCCACAATGACCAACATGTCCCATCTAACACTAGTCCTACCTGCCTGCGTTTGGCCTACATCCCTCCAAACCTGCCCTATTCATGTACCTGTCTAAATGTTTCTTAAACAATGGGATAGTCCCAGCCTCAACTACCTCCTCCGGCAACTCGTTCCATACCCCCACCATCATCTATGTGAAAAAGGTACCCCTCAGGTTCCTGTTAAATCTTACCCCCCTCACCTTAAGCCTTACAGCGAATGCAGCGTCGGAGACTCAGGTTCGATCCCGACTACGGGCGCTGTACTGTACGGAGTTTGTACGTTCTCCCCGTGACCTGCGTGAGTTTTCTCCGAGATCTTCGGTTTCCTCCCACACTCCAAAGACGCACAGGTTTGTAGGTTAATTGGCTGGGCAAATGTGTAAAAACAAATTGTCCCTATTGGATGTAGGATGGTGTTAGTGTGCGGGGATCGCTGGGCGGCGCGGACCCGGTGGGCCGAAGGGCCTGTTTCTGCGCTGTATCTCTAAATCTAAATCTAAGAAAAAAACCTATGTCCTCTGGTTCTCGATTCCCCTTCTCTGAGCTAGAGGTTCTGTGCGTTTACCCGATCTATTCCTCTCACGATTTTGTACGCTGGTGTCTGGAAATCAACGATGGAGTGCAGTGAGATTATTTGAGACCTTGAACGTTTTAAAAACAAATGGGATGTGGGTCAAATAGTAAAAATTATACTGATTCAAAGATATGCAGCAAACTTATCTAACTTGGTGCAGTGTCACTGAGAAAGGTTGGGCTGAACCAGATACTGATATGTCGAATAAATAAAACCGCTGCTGTTGTCAAAGATAATTAAAATGTTGGGCTACAGAAACAGTTGATTTTTATAACAGCCGCTGTTGAGATTTGTTACAACTTGATGAAGTGCTGGAATGCAGGGGGTGAAGACCGAACTATTTGGAAGATTCTATTGCCCATGAAAGGCCATGAAGACAAGTGCCTGGACTGCAGATATTCCAAGCAATAGGGTTATGAGGAAAAACTACAGTGTTTCTCCTCATGTTTTTTGTCAACAAAAATCAAATTGACCTCATTAAATTTCTCAAGATTAGCAAAGGAATTGGAAAGGGCTCATCTAAGCACATTCTCCGTTACAATAAAAGACTTAAATATCACAGGGCAAGATAAAAGAAGTAGAATGACTCAGGAAAACAAGCAAAATCTCAGGAAGAGGATTTTGACACGAGAGGGTATTGATTTTAGCTTAGTTTTGTTTAGAGATACAGCGCGGAAACAGGCCCCTACGGCCCACCGGGTCCGCGCCGACCGGCGATACCCGCACACTAACACTATCCTACACACACACTAGGGACATTTTTTACATTTACCAAGCCGAGCGGCACGGTGGCGCAGCGGTAGAGTTGCCGTCTTACAGCGAATGCAGCGCCGGAGACTCGGGTTCGATCATGACTACGGGCGCCGTCTGTGCGGAGTTTGTACGTTCTCCCCGTGACCTGCGTGGGTTTTCTCCGAGATCTTTGGTTTCCTCCCACACTCCAAAGACGTGCGGGTATGTAGGTTAATTGGCTGGGCAAATGTAGAAATTGTCCCTAGTGTGTGTAGGATAGCGTTAGTGTGCGGGGATCGCTGGGCGGCGCGGACTCGGTGGGCCGAAGGGCCTGTTTCCGCACTGTATCTCTAAATCTAAATCTAAATCTAACAGCTTCTTAAACATTGCAATAGTACAATAGACAATAGACAATAGGTGCAGGAGGAGTTTACCTACATACCTGTACGTCTTTGGAATGTGGGAGGAAATCGAAGGTCTCGGAGAAAACCCACGCAGGTCACGGGGAGAACGTGCAAACTCCGTACAGACAGCACCCGTAGTCGGGATGGAACCCGGGTCTCCGGCGCTGCATTCGCTGTAAGGCAGCAACTCTACCGCTGCGCCACAAATTATCAGGAGGGACATTCACTCAGCCAATATAACTATATAGGAAGAAGGGTCTCGACCCCACACGTCACCTTCTCTCCAGAGATGCTGCCTGTCCCGCTGAGTTACTCCAGCACTTTGTGTCTACGTTCGGTGTAAACCAGCATCTGCAGTTCCCTCCCATAACATATTTTGGATGAGAACGGAAAAGAAACTATGAATATGAACACTATTGATATTTCAATGGGTCAGGCACTAGGTTAATTCCCGGAATGGCGGGACTGTCGTATGTTGAAAGACTGGAGCGACTGGGCTTGTATACACTGGAATTTAGAAGGATGAGAGGGGATCTTATCGAAACGTATAAGATTATTAAGGGGTTGGACACGTTAGAGGCAGGAAACATGTTCCCAATGTTGGGGGAGTCCAGAACAAGGGGCCACACACAGTTTAAGAATAAGGGGTTGGCCATTTAGAACGGAGATGAGGAAAAACTTTTTCAGTCAGAGAGTTGTGAATCTGTGGAATTCTCTGCCTCAGAAGGCAGTGGAGGCCAATTCTCTGGATGCATTCAAGAGAGAGCTAGATAGAGATCTTAAGGATAGCGGAGTCAGGGGGTATGGGGAGAAGGCAGGAACGGGGTACCGATTGAGAATGATCAGCAATGATCACATTGAATGGCGGTGCTGGCTCGAAGGGCCGAATGGCCTCCTCCTGCACCTATTGTCTATTGTCTCTGATTTCAGAGCATTCTTCCCTCCCTACTTCCTGTATCAATGAACGAAGTTTGTTCCACTGGAAAAAACTAACCCACCTCTGATTTCTCTCATTTAAAGTAACCCTCTCTCTCTCTCTGTCCCTCCCCCACCCTCATCAATGTACTAGTTTTACTGTCTTCCTGTTGTGTTCTGCTGTCTGCATAGCCTATCCCACAGCCAACAATGGACCATTGTGGGCTCCACCTTTCCTTGATTATCATGGCTTTTTGCATATCTCCAATTCATTTGTCCTGAGTACCGTCTGCAGTTATAGTTTAGTTTTATTTAGAGATACAGCACCCTTTGGCCCACTGAGTCCGCGCTGACCAGCAATGCCCACAAACTAACACTGTCCTACACACACAAGTCAAGTCAAGTCAATCTTACTTGTCTAGCACATTTAAAAACAACCCACGTTGACCAAAGTGCTGTACGTCAGTTCAGGTACTAAGAAACGAACATACAGCGGCACACAAACATAACAGCACATACATAAACAGTTCACAGCGCCCCCTCAGAGGGCCTCAAACGCTAGGGAGTAGAAATAGGTTTTGAGTCTGGACTTAAAGGAGTGGATGGAGGGGGCAGTTCTGATGGGGAGAGGGATGCTGTTCCACAGTCTCGGAGCTGCAACCACAAAAGCACGGTCACCCCTGAGCTTAAGCCTAGACCGCGGGATAGTCAGTAGCCCCAAGTCGGCCGACCTGAGGGACCTGGAGATAGAGTGGTGGGTTAGAAGATGTTTGATATGGGGGGGCAAGCCCGTTTAGGGCTTTGTATGTGAATAGGAGGAGCTTGAAGTTGATTCTGTACTGTACTGGGAGCCAGTGGAGAGAGGCCAGAATCGGGGTGATGTGGTCCCTTTTACGGGCACCCGTCAGGAGTCTCGCTGCGTCGTTTTGGACCAATTGCAGGTGGGACAGGGATGATTGGCTGATCCCAGTGTACAGGGAGTTGCAGTAGTCTAGGCGGGAGGAAATGAATGCTGGCCGGTATGGACTCGGTGGGTCGAAGGGACTGTTTCTGCACTGTATCTCTAAACTAAACCAAACTAACACCATCCTACACACACTATGGACAATTTACAATTATACCAAGCCAATTAACCGACAAACCCGCACGTCTTTGGAGTGTGTGGGAGGAAACCGGAGCGCCCGGAGAAAACCCACGCGGGTCACGGGGAGAACGTGCAAACTCCGTACAGACAGCCCCCCTAGTCGGGATGGAACCCGGGTCTCTGGCGCTGTAAGGCTGTAGCTCATTTCCTTAGCCCCCTACTGTACTCCCTGTACACACATGACTGTGAGGCCAGGTTCAGCTCCAACTCCATCATCAAGTTTGCTGATGACACTGTGGTGGTGGGCCGGATCTCCAACAACGATGAGAAGGCCTACCCTACCGGGAGGAGGTGGCTGATCTGGTACTATGGTGTCAGGACAACAGCCTCCTCTTGAATGTCACAAACACTAAGGAGCTGATTGTGGACTTTAGAAGGGCCCAACATCCGAGGACGTATACGCCACTGGAGATAAATGGGTCTACTGTGGATAGGGTGAGCAGCTTTAAATACCTGGGAATCCACATCACAGAGGATCTGACATTGGCAACGCACATTGCCGCACTGGTGGGTAAGGCAAGGCAGTGCCTTTACCACCTCAGACAGCTGAGGAAATTCAGAGTCTCTCTGAGGATCCTTCAGTGCTTCTACTCTGGGGCTGTAGAGAGAATCTTGTCCGGCAACATCACAGTCTGGTTTGGGAACAGCTCTGCCCAGGACAGGAAGGCCCTGCAGAGAGTAGTGCGTTCGGCAGAACGCACCATGGGAACTACACTCGCCCCCCTGCAGGACCTATACATCAGGAGGTGTAGATCCAGAGCTAGCAACATTATGGGGGACCCCTGCCACCCCAGTAACGGACTGTTCCAGCTGCTACGGTCAGGCAAACGCCTCCGCTGTCACGCTGTGAAAACGGAGAGGATGAGACGGAGTTTCTTCCCACAGGCCATCAGGACTGTTAACTATTATAACTCCAGGGACTAAATTTTTGTCTTCTCTGTATTAACTTTATTTATATGCTGTAACTGTAATTCTTTTTTGTGCACAATCCGCAGGCATTGCCACTTTCATTTCACTGCACATCGTGTATGTGTACGTGACTAATAGACTTGACTTGACTTGACTTCCCACACATCTCCCCTGACCTTTATTGTTTCTCCACAGCTGAGGACGAAGGCCGAGGAGGTCCAGGGAGGCCTTAGGCTGTTGGCCACCGCGGTCCAGAAGGCCCAGAACATGACAGTCAACAGCAACATGCTGTATCAAATAGAGAGGAGTTACAGCAACATTCGCAGCATCACGCAGATGGTGAAGAGCTTTGCACCTGTGAGTACTGCGGACACGTTAGCAAGATGCTACTGAATAGAAACATAGAAACAGGTGCAGGAGTAGGCCATTCAGCCCTTCGAGCCTGTACGCACCGCCATTCAATATGATCATGGCTGATCATCCAACTCAGTATCCCGTACCTGCCTTCTCTCCATACCCCCTGATCCCTTTAGCCACAAGGGCCACATCTAACTCCCTCTTAAATATAGCCAATGAACTGGCCTCAACTACCCTCTGTGGCAGAGAATTCCACAGATTCACCACTCTCTGTGTGAAAAAAAACTTTCTCATCTCGGTCCTAAAAGACTTCCCCCTTATCCTTAAACTGTGTGGCCCCTTGTTCTGGACTTCCCCAACATCGGGAACAATCTTCCTGCATCTAGCCTGTCCAACCCCTTAATATAGATGTAATACCTATCATGTTCTAATCTTTTTCAGTCCAACTGAGGAAAGCATTTGCCACGTTCAAGTGAAAGGGAATTAAGGTTTCCTTTGTGGAGAGGCTCCAAGCTTTACTGTGAAGTAGCCCAAGATTGTTTCACTGAAGCTGATTTTACATGAGAACTCTTGAGTAGGCAGCATGGTGGTGTAGTGACAGGGTTGCTGCCTTACAGCACCAGAGACCCGGGTTCGATCCCGAATACGGGCGCCGTCTGTACGGAGTTTGTACGTTCTCCCCGTGACCCGCGTGGGTTTTCTCCGGGATCTCCGGTTTCCTCCCACACTCCAAAGACGTGCGGGTTTGCCGGTTAATGGGCTGGGTGTAATTGTAAATTGTCCGTAGTGCGTGTGTAGGATGGTGTCAGTTTTGGTTTAGTTTAGAGATACAGCGCGGAAACAGGCCCTTCGGCCCACCGGGTCCGCGCCGACCAGCGATCCCCGCACACTAACACTGTCCTACACCCACTAGGGACGGTTTACATTTATACCTGTTTCCGCGCTGTATCTCGAAAGGTAAGCTTCCATTCGGAAGAGCTAATAGGCTTTTGCACAGACCCTCCTTCCAGCTTCCATCCTCCAGGGGAGGAGACCACTTCATGGCACAGCCCAGTAGGCATCAGCTGCCCATCTGGGTCACGCCCAGTCACCCAAATGCCAGTGGGCTGTTCAATACAGGGATGGCAGGATCTCATTCGGGCAGTGGAGCCAACGGTAGAGTTGCTGCCTGACAGTACCAGGGTTCAATCCTGACTACGTGCGCAGTCCGTACGGTCTCCCTGTGACCTCGTGGGTTTCCTCCGGGTGCTCCGGTTTCCTCCCACGTTCCAAAGACGTGCAGGTTTGTAGGTTGCTTGCCGTCTGAAAATTGTCCCTAGCGTGCAAGTACTTTTTCAGTCAGAGAGTTGTGAATCTGTGGAATTCTCTGCCTCAGAGGGCAGTGGAGGCCAATTCTCTGGATGCATTCAAGAGAGAGCTAGATAGAGCTCTTAAGGATAGCGGAGTCAGGGGGTACGGGGAGAAGGCAGGAACGGGGTACTGATAGGGAATGATCAGCCATGATCACATTGGCTCGAAGGGCCGAATGGCCTCCTCCTGCACCTATTGTCTATTGTCTATTGTACTATTGCAATGTTTAAGAAGCTGTTAAATATAGATTTAGAGATACAGCGCAGAAACAGGCCCTACGGCCCACCGGGTCTGCGCCGCCCAGCGATCCCCGCACACTAACACTATCCTACACCCACTGGGGACAATTTTTACATTTGCCCAGCCAATTAACCTACAAACCTGTACGTCTTTGGAGTGTGGGAGGAAACCGAAGATCTCGGAGAAAACCCATGCAGGTCACGGGGAGAACGTACAAACTCCGTACAGACGGCGCCCGTAGTCAGGATCGAACCTGAGTCTCCGGCGCTGCATTCGCTGTAAGGCAGCAACTCTACCGCTGCGCCACCGTTACCATCCGCTGTTAGACAGGTACATGGATAGGATAGGTTTAGAGGGGTACGGGCCAAACGAGGGCAGGTTGGACTCGTGTAAGTCGGCTTGGGCAAGTTGGGCTAAAGGGCATGTTTCCACGCTGTATAATTCTATGACGCTCACTAGTGTATAACTAGTGAACTCCGCTCTTGCTCCCCCTCCCCCCACTCGTAACAAGGACAGAATCCCCCTCGTTCTCACCTTCCACCCCACCAGCCAGCGGATCCAACAAATCATCCGCCAACATTTCCGTCACCTACAACGGGACCCCACCACTGGCCACATCTTCCCATCCCCTCCCCTCTCTGCGTTCCGCAGAGACCGTTCCCTCCGTAACTCCCTGGTCCACTCGTCCCTTCCCACCCAAACCACCCCATCCCCGGGCACTTTCCCCTGCAACCGCACGAGATGCAACGCCTGTCCCTTTACCTCCCCCCTCAACTCCATCCAAGGACCCAAACAGTCTTTCCAGGTGAGACAGAGGTTCACCTGCATCTCCTCGAACCTCATCTATTGCATCCGCTGCTCTAGATGTCAACTTATTTACATCGGCGAAACCAAACGCAGGCTCGGCGATCGCTTCGCTCAACACCTGCGCTCGGTCCGCCTTAACCAATCTGATCTCCCGGTGGCTGAGCACTTCAACTCCCCCTCCCACTCCCAGTCTGACCTTTCTGTCATGGGCCTCCTCCAGTGCCATAGTGAAGCCCACCGGAAATTGGAGGAACAGCACCTCATATTTCGCCTGGGCAGCTTGCAGCCCAGCGGTATGAACATTGACTTCTCCAACTTTAGATAGTTCCTCTGTCCCTCTCTTCCCCTCCCCCTTCCCAGATCTCCCTCGATCTTCCTGTCTCCACCTGTATCCTTCCTTTGTCCCGCCCCCCCTGACATCAGTCTGAAGAAGGGTCTCGACCCGAAGACGTACAGGTATGTAGGTTAATTGGCTGGGTAAATGTAAAAATTGTCCCTAGTGGGTGTAGGATAGTGTTAATGTGCGGGGATCGCTGGGCGGCACGGACTTGGTGGGCCGAAAAGGCCTGTTTCTGGCTGTATATATATGATATGATATGATATGAAACGTCACCCATTCCTTCTCTCCTGATAGCAAGAGGATTTGAGTTTAGGAGCAGGGAGGTTCTGCTGCAGTTGTACAGGGCATTGGTGAGACCGCACCTGGAGTATTGTGTACAGTTTTGGTCTCCTAACCTGAGGAAAGACGTTCTTGCCTTAGAGGGAGTACAGAGAAGGTTCACCAGATTGATCCCTGGGATGGCGGGACTTTCATATGAGGAAAGACTGGATAGACTGGGCTTGTACTCGCTGGAATTTAGAAGACTGAGGGGGGATCTTATAGAAACATATAAAATTCTTAAGGGGTTGGAGAGGCTAGATGCGGGAAGATTGTTCCCGATGTTGGGGGAGTCCAGAACCAGGGGTCACAGCTTAAGGATAAGGGGGAAGTCTTTTAGGACCGAGATGAGAAAACATTTCTTCACACAGAGTGGTGAGTCTGTGGAATTCTCTGCCACAGAAGGTAGTTGAGGCCAGTTCATTGGCTATATTTAAGAGGGAGTTAGATGTGGCCCTTTTTGCTAAAGGGATCGGGGGGTATGGAAAGAAGGCAGGTACGGGATACTGAGCTGGATGATCAGCCATGATCATATTGAATGGCGGTGCAGGCTCGAAGGGCCGAATGGCCTACTCCTGCACCTATTTTCTATGTTTCTATGAGATGCTGAGTTACTCCACCATTTGGTGAATAAATACCAGTGAATGGGTGATCGCTGGTCAGTGCAAACCCGGTGGGCCGAAGGGCCTGTTTCCAGGATGATCTGGTAAAATAAGAATGCAGAATGTCGAGTTGGTTTTCAGGATGATCTCCTTGAGTTGTCTTTCCCTCGCCTTGCCTGACTGCTACACAACACAGCAGCCCGTTTCAGTGTCCCTGCCTTCTCCCTTTCGAATACAAGCTTTATAATCAAGCAGTTTAAACCAGCAACAATCTTCAAATATTGACACTGGGAAAGATAACGGGATTAAAAACATAACAAGGCTCCTTCCTGCCATCTGTCACGTAATCTGTCCAGTCGCAAGCCTGGGGTCACGGGATATCGACCTTGAGATGCAACAGCAATTTATTGGATCGAGAGCAATCTCTGTGTCACAGTTAGACTTGCTGGAATAAGATTGTTGAGTTCAAATGCAGTCAGGACAGATATCAAGCCTCAATATTATAAGAAAATAACTGCAGATGCTGGTACAAATTGATTTATTCACAAAATGCTGGAGTAACTCAGCAGGTCAGGCAGCATCTCGGGAGAGAAGGATTGAGATCATGACTGATATTATTCGATGTACTTTGCAATATATTTATCTTTTGCAGTTTAATGTGGGTAAGTGTGAGGTTATCCACTTTGGTGGTAGGAATAGGAAGGCTCATTATTATCTGAATGGTGTCAAGTTAGGAAAAGGGGACGCACAACGAGATCTGGGTGTCCTAGTGCATCAGTCACTGAATGGAAGCATGCAGGTACAGCAGGCAATGAAGAAAGCCGATGGAATGTTGGCCTTCATAACAAGAGGAGTTGAGTATAGGAGCAAAAAGGTCCTTCTGCAGTTGTACAGGGCCCTAGTGAGACCGCACCTGGAGTACTGTGTGCAGTTTTGGTCTCCAAATTTGAGGAAGGATATTCTTGCTATTGAGGGCGTGCAGCGTAGGTTTAGTAGGTTAATTCCCGGAATGGCGGGACTGTCGTATGTTGAAAGACTGGAGCGACTAGGCTTGTATACACTGGAATTTAGAAGGACGAGAGGGGAAACATATAAGATTATTAAGGGGTTGGACACGTTAGAGGCAGAAAACATGTTCCCAATGTTGGGGGAGTCCAGAACAAGGGGCCACAGTTTAAGAATAAGGGGTGGGCCATTTAGAACGGAGATGAGGAAAAACTTTTTCAGTCAGAGAGTTGTGAATCTGTGGAATTCTCTGCCTCAGAAGGCAGTGGAGGCCAATTCTCTGAATGCATTCAAGAGAGAGCTAGATAGAGCTCTTAAGGATAGCGGAGTCAGGGGGTATGGGGAGAGGGCAGGAACGGGGTGCTGATTGAGAATGATCAGCCATGATCACATTGAATGACGGTGCTGGCTCGAAGGGCTGAATGGCCTACTCCTGCACGTATTGTCTATTGTCTTTTACACCTTGTTTAAATCAACACCTTGTCACTTTTTATTAATAGCCCAACTAATACCTTGATTTTCAACCGGGTTCAGTCAGTTGAATGTTGCGCAACAATTTCGTGTACCCGCGTTAAAACAAGTTGATAATCTAGGTTTGCAGTACAATGGTGCATTTGTTTGTTAACAGGTGGGATAACTTAGAACTAGTGTGAATGGGTGATTGATTAGAGATACAGCATGGAAACAGGCCCTTCGGCCCATCGAGTCCACCCCGACCAATGTTATCCCACTTTCTCATCCACTGCCTGCACACGAGGGGGCAATTTACAGACAGCCAACTAACCTACAAACCCGCACGTCTTTGGGGATGTGGGAGGGAAACCACGCGGTCATGGGGAGAACGTACAAACTCCACACAGAGAGCACACGAGGTCAGACTCGAGCCTGGGTCTCTGACAGCACCTCCGCCAGCTAAACTATAAATTGATCACCTAGTTTTTCAGTTTTTCATTTGTTAGATGTGCGTTTCAAAAAAATATATATATATACTGCCTTTCTGTTCTGAAGATATTATAGAAACCACAAATAGATTCAGGAAGAAGCCGTACTGGTTGGTAAATCCTTGCAACCCCACCATAGAAACATAGAAAATAGGTGCAGGAGTAGGCCATTCGGCCCTTCGAGCCTGTACGCACCGCCATTCAATATGATCATGGCTGATCATCCAACTCAGTATCCCGTACCTGCCTTCTCTCCACACCCCCTGATCCCTTTAGCCACAAGGGCCACATCTAACTCCCTCTTAAATATAGCCACTGAACTGGCCTCAACTACCTTCTGTGGCAGAGAATTCCATCATCTTCTAAAACCTTGACTTCTTCCAGCTTAGGGTGGCACGGTGACACAAGGGGAGAGAGCATCTTTTCTTCCCACATCCCGTAGACACGCAGGTTTGCGGGTTAATTGGCTTCTGTAAATTGCCGCTTGTGTGTGGGATGCGAAACTGGGATAACAATAGACAATAGACAATAGGTGCAGGAGTAGGCCATTCAGCCCTTCGAGCCAGCACCGCCATTCAATGCGATCATGGCTGATCACTCTCAATCAGTACCCCGTTCCTGCCTTCTCCCCATACCCCCTCACTCCGCTATCCTTAAGAGCTCTATCCAGCTCTCTCTTGAAAGCATCCAACGAACTGGCCTCCACTGCCTTCTGAGGCAGAGAATTCCACTCCTTCACCACTCTCTGACTGAAAAAGTTCTTCCTCATCTCCGTTCTAAATGGCCTACCCCTTATTCTTAAACTGTGGCCCCTTGTTCTGGACTCCCCCAACATTGGGAACATGTTTCCTGCCTCTAATGTGTCCAATCCCCTAATTATCTTATATGTTTCAATAAGATCCCCCCTCATCCTTCTAAATTCCAGTGTATACAAGCCCAATCGCTCCAGCCTTTCAACATACGACAGTCCCGCCATTCCGGGAATTAACCTAGTGAACCTACGCTGCACGCCCTCCATAGCAAGAATATCCTTCCTCAAATTTGGAGATCAAAACTGCACACAGTACTCCAGGTGCGGTCTCACCAGGGCCCGGTACAACTGTAGAAGGACCTCTTTGCTCCTATACTCAACTCCTCTTGTTACGAAGGCCAACATTCCATTGGCTTTCTTCACTGCCTGCTGTACCTGCATGCTTCCTTTCATTGACTGATGCACTAGGACACCCAGATCTCGTTGAACTCCCCCTCCTCCTAACTTGACACCATTCAGATAATAATCTGCCTTTCTATTCTTACTTCCAAAGTGAATAACCTCACACTTATCTACATTAAACTGCATCTGCCATGTATCCGCCCACTCACACAACCTGTCCAAGTCTCCCTGCAGCCTTATTGCATCTTCCTCACAATTCACACTACCCCCCAGCTTAGTATCATCTGCAAATTTGCTAATGGTACTTTTAATCCCTTCGTCTAAGTCATTAATGTATATCGTAAATAGCTGGGGTCCCAGCACCGAACCTTGCGGTACCCCACCTGCCATTCCGAAAGGGCCCCATTTATCCCCACTCTTTGCTTTCTGTCTGTCAACCAATTTTCTATCCATGTCAGTACCCTACCCCCAATACCATGTGCCCTAACATAGGACTCGTGTATGGGCAATCGTTGGTTGGCACTGACTGAGTGGGATGAAGGGCCAGTTTCCACACTGTTTCCACACTGTATCTCTAAACCAAACCACACGAACAAGGGGAGCAAAAGTATGGGGATAGAACCGCCTGGAAGTTGTCCTCCAAGCCACACATCACCCTAATAGAGTCAGAGAGCGTGGAAACGCTCGGGCGGCACGGTGGCGCGGCGGTAGAGTTGCTGCCTTACAGCGAATGCAGCGCCGGAGACTCGGGTTCGGTCCCGACTACGGGCGCCGTCTGTACGGAGTTTGTACGTTCTCCCCGTGACCTGCGCGGGTTTTCTCCGAGATCTTCGGTTTCCTCCCACACTCCAAAGACGTGCAGGTTTGTAGGTTAATTGACTGGGTAAATGTAAAAATTGTCCCTAGTGTGTTTAGTGTGCGGGGATCGCTGGGCGGCGCGGACTCGGTGGGCCGAAGGGCCTGTTTCCGCGCTGTATCTCTAAATCTAAAAACAAAGTCTAAACTCGAAACAGGCCCTTTGGCCCAACTTGCCCACACTAACCAAAATGTCAGTCACACCTGCTTGCGTTTGGCCCTTATCCCTCTAAACCTGCCCAATCCATGCACCTGCTTAAATGTTTCTTAAACATTGGGATAGTCCCAGCCTCAACTACCTCCTCCGGCAGCTCATTCCACACACCCACCATCTTTTGAGTAAAAAACGTTACCCCTCAGGTTCCTATTAAATCTTTCCCCCCTCATCTTAAACCTATGTCCTCAGGTTCTCTGGGCAAAAGACCGTGCAGTAACCGGTTCTATTCCTCCAATGATTTTGTGCACCTCTCTAAGATCACCGCTCATGCTCCTGCGCTGTAAGAAATAGAGTCCCAGCCTGCTCAACCTCTCCCTGCAGCTGAGAGGTCTCAAGTCCTGGCAACATCCTGATAAATCTTCTCTGAACCCTTTCGAGCTTCCTCACCTCACTTGTAAATATATGAGCGTTCCGTCATTGTCACCGAGACGAAATCCTAGAGCTCTCTCCCAAACAGCATTGGGATATATTCACACCTCAATGACTGCAGCCCAGGGCACCACCTTCTTCAAAGTCTGAGGAAGGGTCTCGACCCAAAACGTCACCCGTTCCTTCTCTCCTGAGATGCTGCCTGACCCGCTGAGTTACTCCAGCATTTTGTGAATAAATACCTTCCATTTGTACCAGCATCTGCAGTTATTTTCTTATACTTTCTCAAAGTCTACTATTGTTGAGCAATTAAATGCTGAATTTTAAAAAACTCTTTATTGTTATTGTACAAGGGGCTCAACGAGATTGGGAATGCGCCTCCCAGACCATGCAATAAATTAATTAGCTATTCTAATTATTAGCTAATTTAATTAATTAGCAATTCTCTGGTGTGGCACGGTGGCGCAGCGGTAGAGTTGCCGCCTTACAGCGAATGCAGCGCCGGAGACTCCGGTTCGATCCTGACTACGGGCGCCGTCTGTACGGAGTTTGTACGTTCTCCCCGTGACCTGCGTGGGTTTTCTCCGAGATCTTCGGTTTCCTCCCACACACCAAAGACGTGCAGGTTTGTAGGTTAATTGACTGGGTAAATGTAAAAATTGTCCCTAGTGGGTGTAGGATAGTGTTAATGTGCGGGGATCGCTGGGCGGTGTGGACCCGGTGGGCCGAAGGCCCTGTTTCCGCGCTGTAGAATCTAAAATCTAAAAAAAAATCAGTATTAATTTAAACAACCCAGTGAAACAAATTAGAAACAGTTTTAGAACGGTATAAAGTGCAAGTAGATCTGTGCCGGTTCACTGTGCGATGTGACCATCCGGCTCAGCAGGACCGGTTCATGGCAGCTATGGCCCTGGGGATGAAGCTGTTCCTGAGTCTGGAGGTGCGGGCGTAGAAGGCCTTGTATCGTCTGCCCGATGGTGGAAGTTTGAACAGACTGTTGCAGGGGTGTGAAGAGTCTTTGTGGATGCTGGTGGCTTTTCCGAGGCATCGTGTGTTGTAGATGCCCTCCAAGGCTGGTAGCTGTGTTCCGTTGGTCCTCTGAGCTCTATGGACTACCCGCTGAAGAGCTCTCCTCTCTGCATCAGTGCAGAGTGCAAACAATCACCCATTCCCACTAGTTCTATCCTGCACACTAGTGACAATGTATAGAAGTGATTCGTAAGAGTGTCATTGATTACATTGAGCGTAATTGAGTGTCATTGATATTGTGTACAGTTTTGGTCTCCTAATCTGAGGAAAGACATTCTTGCCATAGAGGGAGTACAGAGAAGGTTCACCAGATTGATCCCTGGGATGGCAGGACTTTCATATGAAGAAAGACTGGATAGACTCGGCTTGTACTCGCTGGAATTTAGAAGATTGAGGGGGGATGTTATAGAAACTTACAAAATTCTTAAGGGGTTGGACAGGCTAGATGCAGGAAGATTGTTCCCGATGTTGGGGAAGTCCAGAACAAGGGGCCACACAGTTTAAGGATAAGGGGGAAGTCTTTTAGGACCGAGATGAGAAAGTTTTTTTCCACACAGAGAGAGGTGAATCTGTGGAATTCTCTGCCACAGAAGGTAGTTGAGGCCAGTTCATTGGCTATATTTAAGAGGGAGTTAGATGTGGCCCTTGTGGCTAAAGGGGTCAGGGGTTATGGAGAGAAGGCAGGTACGGGATACTGAGTTGGATGATCAGCCATGATCATATTGAATGGCGGTGCAGGCTCGAAGGGCCGAATGGCCTACTCCTGCACCTATTTTCTATGTTTCTATTAGTAAGGGTGACAGGGATATTGGGGAGAACGCAGGGGAATGGGGTTAAGAGTGAAAGATGGGTCAGCCATGATTGAATGGCGGAGGAGACTTGACCGGCCAAATGACCTAATTCTGCTCCTCAAACTTATGAACGTATAAGCAAATTAGCCTACAAACCCACACGCCTTCAGGATGTGGGAGGAACCTGGAGCACCTGGAGGTTTTCGGTTTGGAAGTTTTCCGGTTTGGAAGTTGGGAGGAGGTGCACGCAGATATTGGATAGGGACATTGAGATGGCGCCAAGAGTCAAGAGTGTTTTATTGTCACGTGTCCCAGATAGAACAATTACATTCTTACTAGGCTGCAGCACAACAGAATATGTAAACATAGCGCACTGTAAATAATAATAAAAATAGTCTATTGTAGTTCAGAGCTTATTTGAGTTTGTTATTCACAAAATGCTGGAGTAACTCAGCAGGTCAGGCAGCATCTCAGGATTTAGATGTTCGATTTAGATTTCGAGATACAGCGCAGAAACAGGCCCTTCGGCCCACCGGGTCCGCGCCGCCCAGCGATCCCCGCACACTAACACTATCCCACACCCACTAGGGACAATTTTTACATTTGCCCAGCCAATTAACCTACATACCAGTACGTCTTTGGAGTGCGGGAGGAAACCGAAGATCTCGGAGAAAACCCACGCAGGTCACGGGGAGAACGTACAAACTCCGTACAGACGGCGCCCGTAGTCAGGATCGAACCTGAGTCTCCGGCGCTGCATTCGTTGTAAGGCGGCAACTCTACCGCTGCGCCACCGTGCCGCCCTGAGAAGGAATGGGTGACGTTTCGGGTCGAGACCCTTCTTCAGACCTTATTTGAGGTTGTAGTGTTTAATAGCCTGATGGCTATAGGGAACAAGCTGAACCTTACAGTTTTCAGGCTCCTGTACCTTCTTCCCGATGGCAGGGGTGAAATGAGTGTGTGGCCAGGGTGGTGTGGGTCTCTGATGATGCTGGCGGCCATTTTGAGGCAGCAACTCCGATAAATCCCTTTGATGGTGGGGAGGTCAGGGCCACACATGGAATGGGCAGTGTTCACAACTCTTTGCAGTCTTTTCCGTTCCTGGGCGTTCAAGTTGCCGAACCAGGCCGTGACACAACTGGTCAATATGCTCTCTACTGTCCACCTGTAGAAGTTCAAGACAATCCTCTTTGACAGACTAAATCTCCTTAATTTTAGATTTTTTAGATTTAGAGATACAGCGCGGAAACAGGCCCTTCGGCCCACCGGGTCCGTGCCGCCCAGCGATCCCCGCACACTAACACTATCCCACACCCACTAGGGACAATTTTTACATTTGCCTAGCCAATTAACCTACATACCTGTACGTCTTTGGAGTGCGGGAGGAAACCGAAGATCTCGGAGAAAACCCGCGCAGGTCACGGGGAGAACGTATAAACTCCGAACAGACGGCGCCCGTAGTCGGGATCGAACCTGAGTCTCCGGCGCTGCGTTCGCTGTGAGGCAGCAACTCTACCGTGCCGCCATAATCTTCTCAGGAAGTTGGTGTGCTTTATTTATAATTGCATCAGTGTGGAGAATTGGACATGATGGAGAATTGTAGACAGCAAAAATAAAACAACAGAGCAACAACATGGAGCTGACAGAGGTCCAACACAATCAGTTGTTTTGGCCCCGCTGCCTGTGTGGCCAGTGACACTTCCCATAACTGTGTCCATTCTTGGCGTTAATTACTGCACTTAGATAAGGCTCAAAACCCTCATCTCTTCCAATAAAACACATCCCCCAGATAAGGAACGGTGAATCGTCGAAATCTTTGAAAGCAGCTTCATCTTAATTAACAATGACCACCGCCGCAAGCCTTTTCAAAACTAAAGCACAGTTTTGATCTCCTAATCTGAGGAAAGACATTCTTGCCACAGAGGGAGTACAGAGAAGGTTCACCAGATTGATTCCTGGGGTGGCAGGACTTTAATATGAAGAAAGACTGGATAGACTCGACTTGTACTCGCTGGAATTTAGAAGATTGAGGGGGGGATCTTATAGAAACTTACAAAATTCTTAAGGGGTTGGGCAGGCTGGATGCAGGAAGATTGTTCCCGATGTTGGGGAAGTCCAGAACAAGGGGTCACAGTTTAAGGATAAGGGGGAAGTCTTTTAGGACCGAGATGAGAACGTTTTTTCTCACACAGAGAGTGGTGAATCTGTGGAATTCTCTTCCACAATAGACAATAGACAATAGACAATAGGTGCAGGAGGAGGCCATTCGGCCCTTCGAGCCTGTACGCACCGCCATTCAATGTGATCATGGCTGATCATTCTCAATCAGTACCCCGTTTCTGCCTTCTCCCCATACCCCCTGACTCCGCTATCCGTAAGAGTTCTATCTAGCTCTCTCTTGAATGTATTCAGAGAATTGGCCTCCACTGCCCTCTGAGGCAGAGAATTCCACAGATTCACAACTCTCTGACTAAAAAAGTTTTTCCTCATCTCTGTTCTAAATGGCCTACCCCTTATTCTTAAACTGTGGCCCCTGGTTCTGGACTCCCCCAACATTGGGAACATGTTTCCTGCCTCTAACATGTCTAACCCCTTAATAATCTTATACGTTTCGATAAGATCCCCTCTCATCCTTCTAAATTCCAGTGTATACAAACCTAGTCGCTCCAGTCTTTCAACATAGGACAGTCCCGCCATTCCGGGAATTAACCTAGTAAACCTACGCTGCACGCCCTCAATAGCAAGAATATCCTTCCTCAAATATGGAGACCAAAACTGCACACAGTACTCCAGAGAAGGTAGTTGAGGCCAGTTCATTGGTTATATTTAAGAGGGAGTTAGATGTGGCCCTTGTGGCTAAAGGGATCAGGGAGTATGGAGAGAAGGCAGGTACGGGATACTGAGTTGGATGATCAGCCATGATCATATTGAACATCGAATATAGAAGTTGGGATGTAATGTTAAAATTGTACAGGGCATTGGTGAGGCCGAATCTGGAGTATGGTGTGCAGTTCTGGTCGCCAAATTATAGGAAGGATGTCGACAAAATGGAGAGGGTACAGAGGAGATTTACTAGAATGTTGCCTGGGTTTCAGCACTTAAGCTAGAGAGAGAGGTTGAACAGGTTGGGTATTTATTCTTTGGAGCGTAGAAGGTTGAGGGGGGACTTAATAGAGGTTTTTAAAATTTTAAGAGGGACGGACAGAGTTGACGTGGGTAGGCTTTTCCCTGTGAGAGTGGGGAAGATTCCAACAAGGGGACATAACTTCAGAATTGAGGGACAAAAGTTTAGGGGTAACATGAGGGGTAACTTCTTTACTCAGAGGGTGGTGGCTGTGTGGAATGAGCTTCCGGTGGAAGTGGTGGAGGCAAGCTCGATTTTATTATTTAAGAGTAAATTGGGTAGGTATATGGATAAGAGGGGATTAGAGGGTTATGGTCTGAGAGCAGGTAGATGAGACTTGGTCAGAGAGAGTGGTCGGCGTGGACTGGTAGGGCCGAACGGGCCTGTTTCCGTGCTGTAGTTGTTATATTGTTATATGGTAATGGCGGTGCAGGCTCGAAGGGCCGAATGGCCTACTCTTGCACCTATTTTCTATGTTTCTATGTTTCTACATCGACTGTTAATCTCGGAGGAGGATTTTAGAGGCTCATCACTGATTGTTGAGGAAATCAAGAGTGAATGAAGCCAAAAACCACAGCAAAGGGGCTTAATTAAGAATACGGTTAGAATCGGTCAGTGGTTTCGACATCACAGCAGCGGAGATGCGAGGGATTAAACAGAGTGGTAAAGGAATAAGTTTACAAGTACATACGTTCTAGGAGTAGAGTTAGGCCATTCGGCCCATCATGTCTACTCCGCTATTCCATCATGGCTGATCTATCTTACCCTCTCAACCCCATTCTCCTGCCTTCTCCCCGTATCCCATGACACCCGCACTAATCAAGAATTTGTCCATCTCTGCTGTAAAAATACCCATTGGCCTCCACAGCCGTCCATGGCAATGAAGGTCACTTCTCGTTGACGTTTTTGGGACCAGGGAACGGCTCACTGTTTCATTCCATGTATATTAAAATCTTTCCATTTCCTGCCCAACTTCCATTTCCACTAAAGCTCTCCGTGTAAACATTCACAATGGAGGTGATATGTGAAAACAGTTGCCTGTCACAACGTGGTAATGGCGTGTTTGTGTAGAGGATGATAGTGTGTGTGTGTTATCAGTCTTCTCCTCTGTGCATTGGAAGAAAAGCATTTAAACTCCGATAATCTGCTTTGTGACTATTTCAAGCTATCCGCCATTTTAAGATCCCGATGGTTCACCTCATAATGTTTGAGGTGTTCTCTTCCCAGTCACCAGGGCTCCATTTCCAACACTCCATGCCCATTCAATAGGGCTCCATTTCACTCACCCCCTTTGCCACAGATGGCTGTGGAGTATAAGTCAATGGATATTTTCTAGGCAGGGATCGACTGATTCTTGATTAATAAGGGGGTCAGGGGTTATGGGGAGAAGGGCAGGAGAATGGGGTTGAGAGGGAAAGATAGATCAGCCACGATTGAATGGCAGAGTAGAATCAAACTTGTGGAATTCTCCGCCACAGAAGGCAGTGGAGGCCAATTCATTGGATGAATTTAAAAGAGAGTTAGATAGAGCTCTTTTGGGGCTAGTGGAATCAAGGGATATGGGGAGAAGGCAGGCACGGGTTACTGATTGTGGATGATCAGCCATGATCACAATGAATGGCGGTGCGTACAGGCTCGAAGGGCCAAATGGCCTCCTGCTGCACCCATTTTCTATGTTTCTATGGGCCGAATGGCCTAATTCTGTTCCTCTCACTTGTGTACAGCTGCAATTTCTTGTGTGCTTCAAATTGTTGCTTTCATGACTTGTACACACTGGAATTTAGAAGGATGAGAGGGGATCTTATCCAAACGTATAAGATTATTGAGGGGTTGGACACGTTAGAGGCAGGAAACATGTTCCCAATGTTGGGGGAGTCCAGAACCAGGGGCCACACACAGTTTAAGAATAAGCGGTAGGCCATTTAGAACTGAGATGAGGAAAAACTTTTTCAGTCAGAGAGTTGTGAATCTGTGGAATTCTCTGCCTCAGAGGGCAGTGGAGGCCAATTCTCTGAATGCGTTCAAGAGAGAGCTGGATAGAGCTCTTAAGGATAGCGGAGTCAGGGGGTATGGGGAGAAGGCAGGAACGGGGTACTGATTGAGAATGATCAGCCATGATCACATTGAATGGTGGTGCTGGCTCGAAGGGGCCGAATGGCCTCCTCCTGCACCTATTGTCCATTGTCTATTGTCTATTGTCTATTGTCTATGACACCTTGTGTGATGCTCTTGTTTCCATTCAGGTTGTCCTCAATGGGGAGCAGCCGACTGCACAGACCACCTTTAACAGCAGAACAGTGAGAACCATCTTCCACGTGTACCTAAACTTCTTGCAAGGGAAAGTCCGGTTGTTTTTCCTCGACACGGAAGCCTGTAACCTGGCCACGAGCTGACCCGTCTCCTGCACACTCGGAAGGAGCTTCACGTGCTAACTATACACTGTAACCTTCGCATAATAAAAGCACAAAAATGTATAGCAACAACAGGGAATAGCTGAGAGAGGGAGAAGACAAAACGAATGGGCTGTTTCCTTTGGGATATAACGGCGGACAGAAACGTTAACCAACCAGCTCTCGATGGACTTGACCAAAGACACTGTTAACCCAAGTGCTCAGGACTCGCAATGCTTTGAACTCAAAGGCAAGAGAAAGAGAGAGAGAGATTGAGAGATAAAGCTGGAGCCAATAACCCATTTGAATGTGACAATCCTCTCAGACTGAAAGTGTCTCGTTTATTGACGGCGTGGCCCGCTATCGAGGGCAACATTTTGTTCTGTAGAGTATTTGTGAATATGGGCCGTGAGATTTTAATGTCTATATATTTTTAGCTCTGTCACCCTATTAGACCTGAGGCCATTTTTATTGCTTGACTTGCGGATTAAAGTTCACTGGTAACCCGGTAGAAGTAAACACAAAGTGGACGACTTCAGTCGAAATGTTTTGTGAGGATGGTGAGTTCAATACTACCACAGAACATTAAACTATTCTATATATTTAAGCATATTTAAACGTCCTACCCCGGTTCCTGATTTTCAAACAATTCAATTTCTCATTCTTACACTCTGTAAGATGTGCTCGAACTGCTTTTAAGGGCGGCACGGTGGCGCAGCGGTAGAGTTGCTGCCTTACAGTGCCGAAGACCCGGGTTCGATCCTGACTACGGGTGCTGCCAACGCAGAGTTTTTACGTTCTCTCTGTGACTGGAATACACTGGAATTGAGAAGGATGAGAGATCTTATCGAAACGTATAAGATTATTAAGGGGTTGGACACGTTAGAGTGCAGGAAACATGTTCCCAATGTTGGGGGGAGTCCAGAACAAGGGCCACACACAGTTTAAGAATAAGGGGTAGGCCATTTAGAACTGAGATGAGGAAAAACTTTTTCAGTCAGAGTTGTGAATCTGTGGAATTCTCTGCCTCAGAAGGCAGTGGAGGCCAATTCTCTGAATGCATTCAAGAGAGAGCTGGATAGAGCTCTTAAGGATAGCGGAGTCAGGGGGTATGGGGAGAGGGCAGGAACGGGGTACTGATTGGGAATGATCAGCCGTGATCACATTGAATGGCGGTGCTGGCTCGAAGGGCCGAATGGCCTCCTCCTGCACCTATTGTCTATTGTCTATTGTGACCTGCGTGGGTTACCTGAGAAATTAGAGAATTCAACATGTGAGCTGCCCAAACGAAATTTGAGGTGCTGTTCCTCCAATTTGCACTAGGCCTCAGGCTGACAATGGAGGAGGCCCAGGACAGAAAGGTCAGTGTGGGAATGAGAAGGGGAGTTTGGCAACGGGGAGATTGCATAGGCCGAGGCGGACTGAGCACAAGTGTTCGGCGAAACGATTGCCCAGTCTGCGCTTGGTCTCACCAACATATATAGGAGCCCACACCTGGAATAATGGATACGGTAGATGGGGTTGGAGGAGGTGCAGGTGAACCTCTGCCTCACCTGAAAGGACTATCCAGGACTCCCTGGATGGAGTCGAGGATGGAGGTATGGGGACAGGTGTTGCACCTCCTGTGGTTGCAGGGGAAAGTACCTGGGGAGCGGTTGGTTTGGGAGGGAAGGGAGAGTTATGGAGGGAAGAGTCTCTGCGGAGACCACAAAGGGGTGGGGATGGGAAGATGTGGCTAGTGATGGGGTCCCGTTAGAGGCAGCGGAAATGTCAGAGGATGATGAGTTGCATGTCAGAGCTGCTGGGGTGAAAGGTGACAACCCAGGCGGCACGGTGGCGCAGCGGTAGAGTTGCTGCCTCACAGCGAATGCAGCGCCGGAGACTCAGGTTCGATCCTGACTACGGGTGCCATCTGTACGGAGTTTGTACGTTCTCCCCGTGACCTGCGTGGGTTTTCTCCAAAATCTTTGGTTTCCTCCCACACTCCAAAGACGTACAGGTTTGTAGGTTAATTGGCCGGGCAAATGTAAAAATTAAAAAAATTGTCCCTAGTGTGTGTAGGATAGTGTTAGTGTGCGGGGATCGCTGGGCGGCGCGGACTCGGTGGGCCGAAGGGCCTGTTTCCGCGCTGTATCTCATAGCTGTAGCCCATTTAGAACTGAGATGAGGAAGAACATTTTCAGTCAGAGAGTTGTGAATCTGTGGAATTCTCTGCCTCAGAAGGCAGTGGAGGCCAATTCTCTGAATGCATTCAAGAGAGAGCTGGATAGAGCTCTTAAGGATAGCGGAGTCAGGGGGTATGGGGAGAGGGCAGGAACGGGGTACTGATTGAGAATAATCAGCCATGAATGGCGGTGCTGGCTCGAAGGGCCGAATGGCCTCCTCCTGCACCGATTATCTATTATAACATATAACATATAACATATAACAACTACAGCATGGAAACAGGCCTGTCCGGCCCTACCAGTCCACGCCGACCATTCTCCCTGACCTAGTCTCATCTACCTGCACTCAGACCATAACCCTCCAATCCCCTCCTATCCATATACCTATCCAATTTACTCTTAAATAATAAAATCGAGCCAGCCTCCACCACTTCCACCGGAAGCCCATTCCATACAGCCACAACCCTCTGAGTAAAGAAGTTCCCCCTCATGTTACCCCTAAACCTTTGTCCCTCAATTCTGAAGCTATGTCCCCTTGTTGGAATCTTCCCCACTCTCAAAGGGAAAAGCCTACCCACGTCAACTCTGTCCGTCCCTCTCAAAATTTTAAAAACCTCTATCAAGTCCCCCCTCAACCTTCTACGCTCCAAAGAATAAAGACCCAACCTGTTCAACCTCTCTCTGTAGCCTAAGTGCTGAAACCCAGGCAACATTCTAGTAAATCTCCTCTGTACCCTCTCCATTTTGTCGATATCCTTCCTATAATTTGGCGACCAGAACTGCACACCATACTCCAGATTTGGCCTCACCAATGCCCTGTACAATTTCAACATTACATCCCAACTTCTATACTCGATGCTCTGATTTATAAAGGCAAGCATACCAAACGCCTTCTTCACCACCCTATCCACATGAGATTCCACCTTCAGGGAACAATGCACAGTTATTCCCAGATCCCTCTGTTCCACTGCATTCCTCAATTCCCTACCATTTACCCTGTACGTCCTATTTTGATTTGTCCTACCAAAATGCAGCACCTCACACTTATCAGCATTAAACTCCATCTGCCATCTTTCAGCCCACCCTTCCAAAAGGCCCAAGTCTCTCTGTAGACTTTGAAAATCTACCTCACTATCAACTACTCCACCTATCTTAGTATCATCTGCATATTTACTAATCCAATTTGCCACACCATCATCCAGATCATTAATGTAAATGACAAACAACAGTGGACCCAACACAGATCCTTGGGGCACTCCACTAGACACTGGCCTCCAACCTGACATACAATTGTCAACCGTTACCCTCTGGTATCTCCCATTCAGCCATTGTTGAATCCATCTTGCAACCTCACTATTAATACCCAACGATTTAACCTTCTTAATCAACCTTCCATGTGGAACCTTGTCAAATGCCTTACTGAAGTCCATATAGACAACATCCACAGCCTTGCCCTTATCAATTTCCCTGGTAACCTCTTCAAAAAATTCAAGAAGATTAGTCAAACATGACCTTCCAGGCACAAATCCATGTTGACTGTTTCTAATCAGGCCTTGATTATCCAAATAATTATATATATTGTCCCTAAGTATCTTTTCCATTAATTTTCCCACCACAGACGTCAAACTAATAGGTCTATAATTGCTAGGTTTACTTTTAGAACCTTTTTTAAACAAAGGCACAACATGCGCAATGCGCCAATCTTCCGGCACCATCCCTGTTTCTAATGACGTTTGAAATATTTCCGTCATAGCCCCTGCTATTTCTGCACTAACTTCCCTCAATGTCCTAGGGAATATCCTATCCTATTGTCTATTGAAACAGGCCCTTCGGCCCACCGGGTCCACGCCGCCCAGCGATCCCCGCATCCTATACATTGGGGACAATTTACAATTCTTACCCAAGCCAATCAACCCACAAACGCGCACGTCTTTGGAGTGTGGGACGAAACCGGAGCACCCGGAGAAATCCCAAGCGGTTACAGGGAGAACGTGCAAACTCCGTACAGACACCGCCCGTGGTCAGGATCGAACCCGGGTCTCTGGCGCTGTGAGGCAGCAACTCTACCGCTGGGCCACCGTGCTGGCCAATTCCTGTTGCGTGCTTTCAGGAGGGATGGTTTACACTTCCAATGGGTAAATGTCTGAAGTTTACTCACCCACCCACGCAGGCAGTGAGCCGATCGTCACATCTTTGGTTTAGTTTAACATCGAAGATAGGCCCAAAATGCTGGAGTATCTCGGCGGGTCAGGCAGCATCCCTGGAGAGAAGGAATGGGTGACGTTTCGGGTCGAGACCCTTCTTCAGAATGAGAGTCAGGGGAGAGGGGAACTAGTAGATAGAGTCAGAGTGATACAATGTGGAAACAGGCCCTTCGACCCAACTTGACCACACCTGCCAACATGTCTCAGCTACACTAGTCCCACCTGCCTGCATTTGGTCCATATCCCTCCAAACTTGTCCCATCCATGTACCTGTCCAAATGTTTCTTAAACGTTGCAATGGTACCGGCCTCAACTACCTCCTCTGGCAGCTCAGTGTAAGAAAATAACTGCAGATGCTGGTACAAATCGAAGGTATTAATTCACAAAATGCTGGAGTAACTCAGCGGGTCAGGCAGCATCTCGGGAGAGAAGGAATGGGCGACGTTTCGGGTCGAGACCCTTCCCCAGACTGCAGGCAATTTCCAAGAAAGCAGACGTGGCTGTGGTAGCGAGTCTGTGTCCAAAATGTGGTCGTAGAGCAGGAGAAATCACAGAGGGGGTAGCAGCGAGAGAGCATGATGCTAAACCCTCGTCGAAGAGAGGAGGAGAACGTCTTCAAAGTGGACATGCCTTGAGGAGAAATCGCAGTGTGGAGCAACGGGTAGCGTGAGAAAATAACTGCAGATGCTGGTACAAATGGAAGGTATGTATTCACAAAAATGCTGGAGTAACTCAGCAGGTCAGGCAGCATGTCAGGAGAGAAGGAATGGGCGACGTTTCGGGTCGAGACCCTTGTTCAGACTGACTCTGGCAGCTCGTTCCATACACCCACCCCCCCTAGTTTAGTTTAGTTTAAAACTAGTTTTAGTTTTAATTTTAGTTCTAAACTAAAACTAAAGATGTGGACCTCGGCTCACTGCTTGTATAAGAAAATAACTGCAGATGCTGGTACAAATCGATTTATTCACAAAATGCTGGAGTAACTCAGCAGGTCAGGCAGCATCTCAGGAGAGAAGGAATGGGTGACGTTTCGGGTCGAGACCCTTCTTCAGACTGATGTCAGGGGGGCGGGACAAAGGAAGGATATAGGTGGAGACAGGAAGATAGAGGGAGATCTGGGAAGGAGGAGGGGAAGGGAGGGACAGAGGAACTATCTAAAGTTGGAGAAGTCGATGTTCATACCACTGGGCTGCAAACTGCCCAGGCGAAATATGAGGTGCTGTTCCTCCAATTTCCGGTGGGCCTCACGATGGCACTGGAGGAGGCCCATGACAGAAACGTCAGACTTGGAATGGGAGGGGGAGTTGAAGTGCTCGGCCACTGGGAGATCAGTTTGGTTAATGCGGACCGAGCGCAGGTGTTGAGCGAAGCGATCGCCGAGCCTGCGCTTGGTTTCGCCGATGTAAATAAGTTGACATCTGGAGCAGCGGATGCAATAGATGAGGTTGGAGGAGGTGCAGGTGAACCTCTGTCTCACTCCTTGTGTTGGCACTGTGTATATTTTGGACATTTCCCCGCTGGATGTTTAGGGAGGATCTGCCTTGCATTTGAAAGGGCTCCGGGATGGTATTGCATTGACATTCAAGGTCGATTCAAACCCATTTGCCAAGACCCACATGTTTAGTTTAGTTTAGAACTAAACTGAACTAAAATAAACTAGACGATGGAACCCTTGTTAGACAATGTCTTTGGTTTCGACAGAGCCTCTTTGGCAATGGGAATTGTTGTAGAGCAGCAGATTATTGTTCTCAAGTTACAATAGACAATAGGTGCAGGAGGAGGCCATTCGGCCCTTCGAGCCAGCACCGCCATTCAATGTGATCACGGCCGATCATTCTCAATCAGTACCCCGTTCCTGCCTTCTCCCCATACCCCCTGACTCCGCTATCCTTAAGAGCTCTATCCAGCTCTCTCTTGAATGCATTCAGAGAATTGGCCTCCACTGCCTTCTGAGGCAGAGAATTCCACAGATTCACAACTCTCTGACTGAAAAAGTTTTTCCTCATCTCCGTTCTAAATGGCCTACCCCTTATTCTTAAACTGTGTGTGGCCCCTTGTTCTGGACTCCCCCAACATTGGGAACATGGGGCCACAGTTTAAGAATAAGGGGTAGGCCATTTAGAACGGAGATGAGGAAGAACTTTTTCAGTCAGATAGTGGTGAAGGTGTGGAATTCTCTGCCTCAGAAGGCAGTGGAGGCCAGTTCGTTGGATGCTTTCAAGAGAGAGCTGGATAGAGCTCTTAAGGATAGTGGAGTGAGGGGGTATGGGGAGAAGGCAGGAACGGGGTACTAATTGAGAGTGATCAGCCATGATCGCATTGAATGGCGGTGCTGGCTCGAAGGGCTGATTGGCCTACTCCTGCACCTATTGTCTATTGTCTATTGTTTCCTGCCTCTAACGTGTCCAACCCCTTAATAATCTTATACGTTTCGATAAGATCCCCTCTCATCCTTCTAAATTCCAGTGTGTACAAGCCTAGTCGCTCCAGTCTTTCAACCTATGACAGTCCCGCCATTCCAGGAATCAACCTAGTAAACCTACGCTGCACGCCCTCAATAACGAGAATATCCTTCCACAAATTTGGAGACCAAAACTGCACACAGTACTCCAGGTGCGGTCTCACTGGGGCCCTGTACAACTCTTTTCTCCTATACTTAACTCCCTGCATCTTACAAATCCCTGCATCTTTAGTTTCTTGTGTCTCCTAAACTAAACGAAATTAAACTAAACGAAAGATGTGGGTCTTGGGAAATCGGTTCAAATTAGCCTCAAATGCCAATGCAACACCTTCTCGTAACCCTTTCAAATGCAAGCCAAACCCGCCCGAAACAGAGAGTTGGAATAGTTTTGATCCTGTGCCCTTCGTTCAATGGTTAGGTAAATACGACCTGTGCTCTTTATGGGAAGTGTTACTGTTTGCAGACCGCGTCTGTCTTTTCTGTAATCCACTTCAAATGCAAGCGGCGGCCTTGGGTTTGCGTTCGATTGCCTCAGACCCTGGAAGAGAGTTGGGTCATTCGGTGGCGCCGACGAGAAGTCTGTGCGGTCGTCCCAGAGATAGCACCACAAAGGAGACGAACCGGGAAAACACGAGAGGCGCCCGATGCTGGAACTGCGAGCGAGAGAACAAAAAACCAGACTGCCGGAGGAACTCAGCGGGTCAGGCAGCGTCTGTGGAGGGAAGTGGACAGACAACATTTCAGGGAGTACGGAGAAGGTTCACCAGATTGATCCCTGGGATGGCAGGACTTTCATATGAAGAAAGACAGGATAGACTCGGCTTGTACTCGCTGGAATTTAGAAGACTGAGGGGGGGATCTTATTGAAACATATAAAATTCTTAAGGGGTTGGAGAGGCTAGATTGTTCCCGATGTTGGGGAAGTCCAGAACCAGGGATCAGAGCTTACGGATAAGGGGGAAGTCTTTTAGGACCGAGATGAGAAAACATTTCTTCACACAGAGAGTGGTGAGTCTGTGGAATTCTCTGCCACAGAGGGTAGTTGAGGCCAGTTCATTGGCTATATTTAAGAGGGAGTTAGATGTGGCCCTTGTGGCTAAAGGGATCAGGGGGTATGGAGAGAAGGCAGGTACAGGCTACTGAGCTGGATGATCAGCCATGATCATATTGAATGGCGGTGCAGGCTCGAAGGGCCGAAGGGCCGAATGGCCTACTCCTGCACCTATTTTCTATGTTTCTTTGTTTCTAGGTCGGGACCACTCTGTAGATGGATGTTAGAGAGGGGTGAGGGGAAGGGGTGTGGCAAGTGATAGGTGGATACAGGTGAGATGGGGTAGGTTAGCAGATGAGTCAGGGTGAGATGGGTGGAGATAGTAACCGATGCTGCAGGTGAGAAGGCAAAAAGGTTTAGATCTTTTAGGTCTAGGAGCAAAATTAGGCATTCGGCCCATCTAGCCTACACCACCATTCAATCATAGGCAAACTTTAATTTATATGCTGTAACTGTAATTCTTTTTTTTTGCACAATCCGCAGGCATTGCCACTTTCATTTCACTGCATATCGTGTATGTGTATGTGACAAATAAACTTGACTTGACTAGACGGGAGTAGGCCATTCAGCCCTTCGAGCCAGCACCGCCATGGCTGATCTATCTCTCCCTCCCAACCCCATTCTCCTGCCTTCTCCCCATAACCCTTGACACCCGCACTAATCAAGAATTAATAGACAATAGACAATAGGTGCAGGAGGAGGCCATTCGGCCCTTCGAGCCAGCACCGCCATTCAATATGATCATGGCTGATCATTCTCAATCAGTACCCCGTTCCTGCTTTCTCCCCGTACCCCCTGACTCCGCAATCCTTAAGAGCTCTATCTAGCTCTCTCTTGAAAGTATTCAGAGAATTGGCCTCCACTGCCCTCAGAGGCAGAGAATTCCACAGATTCACAACTCTCTGACTAAAAAAGTTTTTCCTCATCTCCGTTCTAAATGGCCTACCCCTTATTCTTAAACTGTGGCCCCTGGTTCTGGACTCCCCCAACATTGGGAACATGTTTCCTGCCTCTAACATGTCCAACCCCTTAATAATCTTATACGTTTCGATAAGATCCCTTCTCATCCTTCTAAATTCCAGTGTATACAAACCTAGTTGCTCCAGTCTTTCAACATATGACAGTCCCGCCATTCCGGGAATTAACCTAGTAAACCTACGCTGCACGCCCTGAATAGCAAGAATATCCTTCCTCAAATTTGGAGAGCAAAACTGCACACAGTACTCCAGGTGCGGTCTCACTGGGGCCCTGTACAACTGCAGAAGGACCTCTTTGCTCCTATACTCAACTCCTCTTGTTATGAAGGCCAACATTCCAGTGGCTTTCTTCACTGCCTGCTGTACCTGCATGCATCCCTTCAGTGACTGATGCATTAGGACACCCAGATCACGTTGTACGTCCCCTTTTCCTAACTTGAAACCATTCAAATAATAATCTGCCTTCCTATTCTTACCACCAAAGTGGATAACCTCACACTTATCTACATTAAACTGCATCTGCCATGCATCCGCCCACTCACACAACCTGTCTAAGTCACCCTGCAACTTCATAGCATCTTCTTCACAGTTCACACTGCCACCTAGCTTTGTATCATCGGCAAATTTGCTAATGGTACTTTTAATCCCTTCATCCAAGTCATTGAAATTTGCTAATGGTACTTTTAATCCCTTCATCCAAGATATTGTAAATAGCTGCGGTCCCAACACCGAGCCTTGCGGTACCCCACTAGTCACTGCCTGCCATTCTGAAAGGGACCCATTTATCCCCACTCTTTGCTTTCTGTCTGTCAACCAACTTTCTATCCATGTCAGTACCCTACCTCCAATACCATGTGCTCTAATTTTGCCCACCAATCTCCTATGTGGGACCTTGTCGAAGGCTTTCTGAAAGTCAAGGTACACCACATCCACCGGATCTCCCCTGTCAATTTTCCTAGTTACATCCTCAAAAAATTCCAGTAGATTAGTCAAGCACGATTTCCCCTTCGTAAATCCATGCTGACTCGGAACGATCCTGTTACTGCGATCCAAATGCTGCGCAATTTCGTCTTTTATAATAGATCCATCCATCTCAGCCTTAAAACTATCCACTGACTTGGCCTCCACTGAATCCCACAGATTCACCGCCCTCTGACTAACAAAATTCCCCCTCATCTTTCTAAAGGTACGTCCTTTTATTCAGCTGTGGCCTCTGGTTCGAGACTCTCCAACTAGTAGAAACACCCTCTCATCATCCATTCTATCCAGGCCTTTCACTATTCGATAAGTCCGATAAGGGAGGAATGTGGGGAGTAAAATGTGGAAACAGAGGGAAGGATCTTTACCTCTAGCGTTAAAAACAGGCCCTTCGGCCAAAAACGGCGTTAAAAACAGGCCCTTCGGCCGACCATGTCCGTGCCGACCAGCGATCACACCGTACACGAGCACTATCCCACACACTAGGGGCAATTTACAGAAGCCAATTAACCTACAAATCTGTACGTCTTTGGAGAGTGGGAGGAAACCGGATCACCTGGGAAAAATCCCATGCAGGTCACGGGGAGAACGTACAAACTCCGTACAGACGGCGCCCGTGGTCGGGATCAAACCCGGCGCTGTGAGGCAGCAACTCTACCGCTGTCCTGAAGAGTATTGAGTAGAAGGGAACGGAGAAGGAAAGAAACGAGGGGCGCTGTAGGGAGGAGTGGGAGATATGAGGTTGGAAGAAGGGACAGGAACTGAATGACGGGGTTGGGGGAAGTGGAATTAATAGAGGGAGAGGCGTGGGGGTGAACCGATCACCAACCAGGCATCGTCCTGATAGATTCAGCATTCTGACGTCAGGATTGTGGGCCATACTATACCATGGAAGGAACAAAAATGATGCAATGCTGGAGTAACCCAGCGGGTCAGGCAGCATCAAGTTAGGAAAAGGGGACGTACAACGAGATCTGGGTGTCCTAGTGCATCAGTCACTGAAAGGAAGCATGCAGGTACAGCAGGCGGTGAAGAAAGCCAATGGAATGTTGGCCTTCATAACAAGAGGAGTTGAGTATAGGAGCAAAGAGGTCCTTCTGCAGTTGTACAGGGCCCTAGTGAGACCGCAGCTGGAGTACTGTGTGCAGTTTTGGTCTCCAAATTTGAGGAAGGATATTCTTGCTATTGAGGGCGTGCAGCGTAAGTTCACGTGGTTAATTCCCGGAATGGCGGGACTGTCATATGTTGAAAGACTGGAGCGGCTAGGCTTGTATACACTGGAATTTAGAAGGATGAGAGGGGATCTTATCGAAACATTTAAGATTATTAAGGGGTTGGACACGTTAGAGGCAGGAAACATGTTCCCAATGTTGGGGGAGTCCAGAACCAGGGGCCACAGTTTAAGAATAAGGGGTAGGCCATTTAGAACGGAGATGAAGAAAAACTTTTTCAGTCAGAGAGTTGTAAATGTGTGGAATTCACTGCCTCAGAAGGCAGTGGAGGCCAATTCTCTGAATGCATTCAAGAGAGAGCTAGATAGAGCTCTTAATGATAGCGGAGTCAGGGGGTATGGGGAGAAGGCAGGAACGGGGTACTGATTGAGAATGATCAGCCATGATCACATTGAATGGCGGTGCTGGCTCGAAGGGCCGAATGGCCTCCTCCTGCACCTATTGCCTATTGTCTATAACAGAGGCATTAGCTTGATCTCTCTAATTTTTATGCATCATTCATGTAAATTGTGGAGAACATGGATAGGTGACGTTTCACAGAGTGCTGGAGTAACTCAGTGGGTCAGGCAGCATCTGTGGAGAACATGGATAGGTGACGTTTCACAGAGTGCTGGAGTAACTCAGTGGGTCAGGCAGCATCTCTGGGGAACGTGGATAGGTGACGTTTTGGGTCGGGACCCTCCAGCTTTCGCCTCCCTCCTCCCCCACCACAATCAGTCTGAAGAAGCTTTTGTGTCTTTTATTCCCCTCTCTAAATAAGCACTGATGATGTTCAGGAGTTGAACTGATGTTGTTTCTACAGCACCCTCTACTGGACAGCAGTGGTACTGAAGGTCAAAGAGTGGGGATGACAATAGACAATAGACAATAGACAATAGACAATAGGTGCAGGAGGAGGCCATTCGTCCCTTCGAGCCTGTACGCACCGCCATTCAATGTGATCATGGCTGATCATTCTCAATCAGTACCCCGTTCCTGCCCTCTCCCCATACCCCCTGACTCCGCTATCCTTAAGAGCTCTATCTAGCTCTCTCTTGAATGCATTCAGAGAATTGGCCTCCACTGCCTTCTGAGGCAGAGAATTCCACAGATTCACAACTCTCTGACTGAAAATGTTTATCTTCATCTCAGTTCCAAATGGCCTACCCCTTATTCTTAAACTGTGTGGCCCCTTGTTCTGGACTCCCCCAACATTGGGAACATGTTTCCTGCCTCTAACGTGTCCAACCCCTTAATAATTCTTTATAGTCATACTAGACAAAGTGGACCCGTTGGGCCCAAAGCTCTCCTGCATTGGTGCAGCACCCTGTCCTCCCCCACCCCTCCCCTCTCTCCTCAACCGCCCCCTCCCCTCTACCTTCTCCCCCACTCCCCCTTCCCCCTCCCTCCTCCCTCCTCCTCTCCCCCTCCCCTCCTTTTAAACTTTCAAATGTGAATAACTGAAAAAATATAACACCAATTTCAATAAGACTACTTGCATTATCACTAAAGTGACAATGGTGAGTAAGGTGGGCCTAAAGTTGTCGCGCTATCGTGCACCATTTTGGCTGAAGTTCAGTCACAAACAAGATTACAAACGAGAGTTTTAGTATATAGATGTCGCGAAACGGAACGATTAAATTCTTACTTGCAACAGCACAACGTTAGATAGAGCTCCTGGGGCTGGTGGAATCAAGGGATATGGGGAGAAGGCAGGCACGGGTTACTGATTGTGGATGATCAGCCATGATCACAATGAATGGCTGAATGAATACTCCAGCATTTAGTGAACTGAGATGCTGCCTGACCTGCTGAGTTACTCCAGCAGTTTATGAACTGAGATGCTGCCTGACCCGCTGAGTTACTCCAGCATTTTGTGAATAAATACCTTCGGTTTGTACCAGCATCTGCAGTTATTTTCTTACACAATGAATGGCGGTGCTGGCTCGAAGGGCCGAATGGCCTCCTCCTGCACCTATTGTCTATGTTTCTAAGTATGTGAACATAGTACGCAGTAGATACCAGAATATACAACAAAAAGTTAAATAAATTAGTAAAAAAACAATATACGGTAAATCCTCGTTTATACGGAACTTTTCATAACGGATTTCGGTTATAACGGGCGGACCTGACGATCTTCACCACCAAAGCCACCCCTGGCTTGTTCCTGCCCTGCTGCTTCCAGGCCAGACCTACTGCATCCACCGCCGGCCCACACACCTTCCTCGGCCGGTTCCAGGCCGTGCCAGCCACCACCACGCCACCGCCCACGACCGTTGCCCCGGCCGATCCTCGCCTCTCCCCCCGGCTGCCAGCATCCTGAGGCCTTCAACTCACCTGGACTCCAGGCCCAGTTCCAGACCAAGAGTCCGAAGGAGGGTCTTGACCCAAAAGCTCACCCATTCATATTCTCCAGAGATGGTGCCTGACCTGCTGAGTTACTCCAGGTAGGTACCAACGCAGCAACATTTGAGAAACATTTAGACATGGATAGGACAGATTTAGAGGGATACTAGACCAAGTGGACCCGTTGGGGCCAAAACTCTCTCTCCCCTCCCCCTCCCCCCTCCACTCCCCCATCCCCTCTCCCCATCCTTCCCCTCCCCCCTTTCCCCTCCCACTCCATTCCCCTCAACCCCCCCTCCTTCCCCTCCCTCCCTCCCCTCCCTTCCCCCTCCCACTCACTCCCCCTTCCCCTCCCCCCTCCACTCCCCTTCCCCTCTCTCCTCCCCCCCTCCTTCCCCTCCCCTCTCTCCCCCACTCCCCTCTCTCCCCCCCCTCCCCACTCCCCCTCCTTCCCTTCCCCCTCTTTCCCCTTCCACTCCATTCCCCTCAACCACCCCTCTTTCCCCTCCCCCGCCCCTTCTCACCCCCCCTCCCCCTTCCCCCTCCTCTCCCCCTTCCCCTCCCCCCTTTCCCCTCCCACTCCATTCCCCTCAACCACCCTTATCCTCCCTCCTCCCTCTCTCCCCCTCCCCTCCCCTTCCCCAATGTTGGGGGAGTCCAGAACCAGGGGCCACACACAGTTTAAGAATAAGGGGTCGGCCATTTAGAACTGAGATGAGGAAAAACTTTTTCAGTCAGAGAGTTGTGAATCTGTGGAATTCTCTGCCTCAGAAGGCAGTGGAGGCCAATTCTCTGGATGCTTCCAAGAGAGAGCTGGATAGAGCTCTTAAGGATAGCGGAGTCAGGGGGTATGGGGAGAAGGCAGGAACAGGGTACTGATTAAGAATGATCAGCCATGATTACATTGAATGGCGGTGCTGGTGCGAAGGGCCGAATGGCCTCCTCCTGCACCTATTGTCTATTGTCTTCGCCCGCCCCGGATCGCGGGGCTTGGGTCGGCCCGCTGCGGACCTTTCACCGTCCGGCGCGGCCTGGAACGTGGCAACTTCAACAGCCTGACCGCGGGAGAAGACGGCAGAGGAAGAGAAAAGACATTCTGGCCTTCCATCACAGTGAGGAGGTGACTGGAGGAGACTCACTGTGATGGATGTTTCTTTTGTTTTTGTTTTGTGTTGGTTGTGATTGTGTGTGTTATTGTTTATTTTTATTGCTCTATTGCTGGACTGTGGGTGAACTTTCATTTCACTGCACATCTTGTATGTGTGTGTGACAAATAAACTTGTTTATTTCTCTCTTGTTTGTTCCTATTCCTTCTCTCCTGAGATGCTGCCTGACCTACTGAGTTACTCCAGCATTTTGTGAAATAAATACCTTCGATTTGTACCAGCATCTGCAGTTATTGTATTATACTTATGGTACAAATCGAAGGTATTTATTCACAAAATGCTGGAGTAACTCAGCAGGTCAGGCAGCATCTCAGGAGAGAAGGAATGGGTGACGTTTCGGGTCGAGACCCATCTTCAGACTGATGTCAGGGGAGGGGGCGGGACAAAGGAAGGATATAGGTGCAGACGGGAAGATAGAGGGAGATCTGGGAAGGAGGAGGGGATGGGAGGGACAGAGGAACTATCTAAAGTTGGAGAAATCGATGTTCATACCACTGGGCTGCAAGCTGCCCAGGCGAAATATGAGGTGCTGTTCCTCCAATTTGCGCTGGGCCTCACTATGGCACTGGAGGAGGCCCATGACAGAAAGGTCAGACTGGGAGTGGGAGGGGAGTTGAAGTGCTCAGCCACCGGGAGATCAGGTTGGTTAAGGCGGACTGAGCGCTGGTGTTGAGCGAAGCGATCGCCGAGCCTGCGTTTGGTATCGCCGATGTAAATAAGTTGACATCTAGAGCAGCGGATGCAATAGATAAGGTTGGAGGAGGTGCAGGTGAACCTCTGTCTCACCTGGAAAGACTGTTTGGGTCCTTGGATGGAGTTGAGGGGGGAGGTAAAGGGACAGGTGTTGCATCTCGTGCGGTTGCAGGGGAAAGTGCCCGGGGATGGGGTGGTTTGGGTGGGAAGGGACGAGTGGACCAGACAAGTTTATTTGCTGGTACAAATCGAAGGTATTTATTCACAAAATGCTGGAGTAACTCAGCAGGTCATCTGCAGTTATTTTCTTACAGTAAACTTGACTTGAAATGTATTCAAACAATGCAATGTCACCTGAAAGCCACTTGCAAGCCTCCCAGCGGTGGGGGGCGCTGTCGGCGCAGGTGTCACTGATGGTCCGCTCTTGGCCCGCCGCCATTTTGATGAGGTCTTGGCGCACGCGCGGTACGGGCGGTGTGCGGCGGCCTTGAGGGGACGGGCGAGAGGCGGCGATCGCAGCCGGGTGACGGAGCGGAATACGCGGCTCAACCTCCGCGGGACGGGCGTCGCTGCTCTCCCGGTGTGTGTGTGGTGGGGTGGGGGGGAGAAGACCAGACCACCTTCCAGCGCCGCCACAGACCCGACGCGCGGTGAACGGGACGGCGCCGGTCACGTGAGCCGCTGCGAAAGAAACTACAATCCTGCAGACGTCGGGATCCTGAGGTAAAACCCGAGGTAAAATCCCGCAGCTGATGCAAACCCGAGATAAAATCCCGCAGCTGATGCAAACCCGCGATAAAATCCCGCAGCTGATGCAAACCCGAGGTAAAATCCCGCAGCTGATGTAAACCTGAAATAAAATCCCGCAGCTGCTGCAAACCCGAGGTAAACTCCTGCAGCTGATGTAAACCCGAGGTAAAATCCGACAGCTGCTGCAAACCTGAGGTAAAATCCGGCAGCTGATGTAAACCTGAAACAAAATCCTGCAGCTGCTGCAGACCTGAGGTAAAATCACGCAGCTGATCCAGACCTGAGGTAAAATTCCGCAGCTGATGTAAACCTGAGGTAAAATCCCGCAGCTGATGTAAACCTGAGGTAAAATCCCGCAGCTGCCGCAAACCCGAGGTAAAATCCCGCAGCTGCTGCAAACGTGAGGTAAAACCCCGCAGCTGATTCAGACCTGAGACAAAATCCGGCAGCTGATGTAAACCCGAGGTAAAATCCGGCAGCTGATGTAAACCCGAGATAAAGTCCTGCAGCTGCCGCAAACCTGAGACGAAATCCTGCTGCTGATCCAGACCTGAGGTAAAATCACGCATCTGATCAAGACCTGAGGTAAAATCCCGCAGCTGATGTAAACCTGAAACAAAATCATGCAGCTGATGCAAACCCGAGGTAAAATCCGGCAGCTGCTGCAAACCCGAGACAAAATCCTGCAGCTGATCCAGACCTGAGACAAAATCCCGCAGCTGATCCAGACCTGAGGTAAAATCCCGCAGCTGCTGCAAACCCGAGGTAAAATCCCGCAGCTGATGTAAACCTGAAACAAAATCCCGCAGCTGCTGCAAACCTGAGGTAAAATCCGGCAGCTGATGTAAACCCGAGGTAAAATCCGGCAGCTGCTGTAAACCTGACAAAATCTCGTAACTGATCCGGATCTGAGGTAAAATCCCGCAGCTGATCCAGACCTGAGGTAGAATCCGGCAGCTGCTGCAAACCCGAGGTAAAATCCTGCAGCTGATGTAAACCCGAGGTAAAATCCCGCAGCTGCTGCAAACCCGAGACGAAATCCTGCAGCTGATCCAGACCTGAGGTAAAATCCCGCAGCTGCTGCAAACCCGAGGTAAAATCCCGCAGCTGCGGCAAACCTGAAATGAAATCACGCAGCTGATCCAGACCTGAGGTAGAATCCGGCAGCTGATGTAAACCTGAGGTAAAATCCGGCAACTGCTGCAGACCTGAAATAAAATCCCGCCGCTGATCCAGACCTGAGGTAGAATCCTGCAGCTGCTGCAAACTCGAGATAAAATCCCGCAGCTGATGCAAACCTGAAACAAAATCCTGCAGCTGCTGCAAACCTGAGGTAAAATCTGGCAGCTGATGTAAACCCGAGATAAAATCCGGCAGCTGATGTAAACCCGAGGTAAAATCCGGCAGCTGCTGTAAATCTGAGACAAAATCTCGCAGCTGATCCGGATCTGAGGTAAAATCCCGCAGCTGATCCAGACCTGAGGTAGAATCCGGCAGCTGCTGTAAACCTGAAACAAAATCCCGCAGTTGATGTAAACCCGAGATAAAATCCGGGAGCTGCTGCAAACCTGAGGTAAAATCCCGCAGCTGATCCAGACCTGAGGTAAAATCCCGCAGCTGATCCAGACCTGAGGTAGAATCCGGCTGCTGCTGTAAACCTGAAACAAAATCCCGCAGTTGATGCCAACCCGCGGTAAAATCCTGCAGCTGCCGCAAACCTGAGACTAAATCCTGCAGCTGATCCAGACCTGAGGTAAAATCCGGCAGCAGATCCAGACCTGATGTAAAATCCTGCAGCTGCTGCAAACCTGAGGTAAAATCCGGCAGCTGCTGCAGACCTGAAACAAAATCCCAGCTGCTGTGACCTGAGGTAAAATCCCGCAGCTGCTGCAAACCCGAGACAAAATCCTGCAGCTGATGCAAACCTGAGGTAAAATCCCACAGCTGATGTAAACCCGAGGTAAAATCCCGCAGCTGATGTAAACCTGAGGTGAAATCCGGCGGTTGCTGCCAACCTGAGGTAAAATTCGGCCGCTGCTGCAAACCTGAAACAAAATCCGGCAGCTGTTGCAAACCCGAAGTAAAATCCGGCAGCTGCTGCAAACCCGAGGTAAAATCCCGCAGCTGATCTAGACCTGAGGTAAAATCCCACAGCTGATGTAAACCTGACACAAAATCCTGCAGATGATCCAGACCTGAAACAAAATCTCGCAGCTAATCCAGATCTGAAGTAAAATCCGGCAGCTGCTGAACACATGAGATAAAATCCCGCAGTTGCTGCAAACCTGAGACAAAATCCCGCAGCTGCTGCAAACCTGAGATAAAATCCGGCAGCTGCTGCAGACCTGAAACAAAATCCGGCAGCTGCTGCAGACCTGAAACAAAATCAGGCAGCTGCTGCAGACCTGAAACAAAATCAGGCAGCTGCTGCCAAACCGAGGTAAAATCCGGCAGCTGCTGCAAACCTGAGACAAAATCGGTTCAGGTTGATAAATTAAGATGGGTTATAATTATCGTGCAATGAGGGACAGTGAAAAACTTTGCATGCTATCCAATTACCTCAAGCCATAATATACCGGAGTACCATCAAGACCAAGGTAGGCTTAAAAATACCAGAGTGCAGAATATAGTGCTACACCATTATAGTGCTACAGTTCCAGAGAAAAGTGCAGTGGCCACAATGAGATAGGTTGGAAGATCAGGACTAAGCCTGTAGTTCATGGGAGAATCATTCCATGGTTTGATAACAGTGGGGAAGAAGCTCTAGGTTCCTTGTCTCCAGGCCTTGCTGCTGTACATCCAAGTGGCACCATCACCCTCGGCAGGGTGGCACGGTGGCGCAGCGGTAGAGTTGCCGCCTTACAGCGAATGCAGTGCCGGAGACTCAGGTTCGATCCTGACTACGGGCGCTGTCTGTACGGAGTTTGTACGTTCTCCCCGTGACCTGCGTGGGTTTTCTCCGAGATCTTCGGTTTCCTCCCACACTCCAAAGACGTACAGGTATGTAGGTTAATTGACTGGGTAAATGTAAAAATTGTCCCTAGTGTGTGTAGGATAGTGTTAATGTGCGGGGATCGCTGGGCGGCGCGGACTCGGTGGGCCGAAGGGCCTGTTTCCGCGCTGTATCTCTAAATCTAAAAATTTAAATCAGTAACATTGTAAATTGTCCCCAGTGTGTAGCTTAGTACTAGTACTAGTGTGCAGGGATAGCTGGTTTCCGTGGACTTGGTGGAGGAGGAGGCCATTTGGCCCTTCGAGCCTGTACGCACCGCCATTCATTGTGATCATGGCTGATCATTCACAATCAGTAACCCGTGCCTGCCTTCTCCCCATATCCCTTGATTCCACTAGCCCCTAGAGCTCTATCTAACTCTCTCTTAAATCCATCCAGTGATTTGGCCTCCACTGCCCTCTGTGGCAGAGAATCCCACAAATTCACAACTCTCTGGGTGAAAAAGTTTTTTCTCGCCTCAGTTTTAAATGGCCTCCCCTTTATTCTTTGACTGTGTGTGTGTTTGGCCCCTGGTTCTGGACTCGCCCAACATTGGGAACATTTTTCCTGCATCTAGCTTGTCCAGTCCTTTTATAATTGTATGCGTTTCTATAAGATCCCCTCTCATCCTTCTAAACTCCAGTGTATCTCTAAAGTCTCAAGTCTGGGCCTGAAACCAGCTCCCTGGCATCTCCCCACCCTCCTTCTCTCCCTCCACACCGTTGAAACATAGAAACATAGAAAATAGGTGCAGGAGGAGGCCATTCGGCCCTTCGAGCCTGTACGCACCGCCATTCAATATGATCATGGCTGATCATCCAACTCAGTAACCCGTACCTGCCTTCTCTCCATACCCCCTGATCCCTTTAGCCACAAGGGCCACATCTAACTCCCTCTTAAATATAGCCAATGAACTGGCCTCAACTACCTTCTGTGGCAGAGAATTCCACAGATTCACCACTCTCTGTGTGAAAAAAAACGTTCTCATCTCGGTCCTAAAAGACTTCCCCCTTATCCTTAAACTGTGGCCCTTTGTTCTGGACTTCCCCAACATCGGGAACAATCTTCCCGCATCTAGCCTGTCCAACCCCATAAGAATTTTGTACGTCGCATCTGTGACCGTATGACAATAGACAATAGGTGCAGGAGGAGGCCATTCGGCCCTACGAGCCTGTACGCACCGCCATTCAATGTGATCACAGCTGATCATTCTCAATCAGTATGTACTCGCTGGAATTTAGAAGATTGAGGGGGGATCTTATAGAAACTTACAAAATTCTTAAGGGGTTGGAGAGGCTAGATGCGGGAAGATTGTTCCCGATGTTGGGGAAGTCCAGAACCAGGGGTCGCAGCTTAAGGATAAGGGGGAAGTCTTTTAGGACCGAGATGAGAAACCATTTCTTCACACAGAGAGTGGTGAGTCTGTGGAATTCTCTGCAACAGAGGGTAATTGAGGCCAGTTCATTGGCTATATTTAAGAGGGAGTTAGATGTGGCCCTTGTGGCTAAAGGGATCAGGGGGTATGGAGAGAAGGCAGGTACGGGATACTGAGTTGGATGATCAGCCATGATCATATTGAATGGCGGTGCAGGCTCGAAGGGCCGAATGGCCTACTCCTGCACCTATTTTCTATGTTAAGTACCCCGTTCCTGCCTTCTCCCCATACCCCCTGACTCCGCTATCCTTAAGAGCTCTATGGGCCTGATGTTGCTCCACACACTGACATGTCTGTCCTTGGGCTGTCCTTGCTCTGTCTCCCCCCCCCCCCCAGCAGCCATGGCTGACCGATCGATGGGGCCGACTGCGGCGGCAGAGAGCGCGGGCGACATGGACCCGGTGGAGTACACCCTCCGCAAGCGGCTGCCCCACAAACTGCCCCGCCGCAAGAATGACATCTACGTCAACATGAAGACCGACTTCAAGGCGCAGCTGGGGCGCTGCCAGAAGATGCTGGAGGGCGGCGGCTACGGCGAGATCTGCATCCACGGCCTGGGGCTGGCCATCAACCGGGCCATCAACATCGCCCTGCAGCTGCAGGCCGCCAGCTTCGGCGCCCTGCAGGTCGCCGCCAACACCTCCACCGTCGAGCTGGTCGATGAGCTGGAGCCCGAGCTGGACGAGGCCGAGGCCGTCACCCGCACCAGGAACAACTCTGCCATCCACATCAGGGTCTTCCTGGCGCTGCCCAAGGGCGAGCTGGTCGAGCCGTGCAACTGAGGCGTCCCTCATCGGCCCGACCCATTCATTCAGGGCCGGTCCAGTGGGCACGCCCCAGCATTTTGTGTCTATCGCATCCAACACACTGACCCATCCATTCATTCAGGGCTGGCTAGTGTGTGTCTTCATTCAAGACCAGATAGTGTGTGTCTTCCTTCAAGACCAATAGACAATAGGTGCAGGAGGAGGCCATTCGGCCCTTCGAGCCAGCACCGCCATTCAATGTGATCATGGCTGATCATTCCCAATCAGTACCCCGTTCCTGCCTTCTCCCCATACCCCCTGACTCCGCTATCCTTAAGAGCTCTATCTTGAATGCATTCAGAATTGGCCTCCACTGCCTTCTGAGGCAGAGAATCCCACAGATTCACAACTCTCTGACTGAAAAGGTTTTTCCTCATCTCAGTTGTAAATGGCCTACCCCTTATTCTTAAACTGTGGCCCCTTGTTCTGGACTCCCCAACATCGGGAACATGTTTCCTGCCTCTAACGTGTCCAACCCCTTAATAATCTTATACGTTTCGATAAGATCCCCTCTCATCCTTCTAAATTCCAGTGTGTACAAGCCTAGCCGCTCCAGTCTTTCAACATATGACAGTCCCGCCATTCCGGGAATTAACCTAGTAAACCTACGCTGCACGCCCTAGATAGTGTGTGTCTTCCTTCAGGGCCAGATAGTGTGTGTCTTCCTTCAAGACCAGATTGTGTGTGTCTTCCTTCAAGGCCAGATAGTGTGTGTCTTCCTTCAAGACCAGATTGTGTGTGTCTTCATTCAAGGCCAGATTGTGTGTGTCTTCCTTCAAGGCCAGATAGTGTGTGTTCTCACCTATTCGTTCAGGCCAGTCCATATCCCCATCCATTCATTCAAGGCCAGTCCAGTCTTTGTCCCCATCCATTCATTCAGGGGTAGTCCTGTGTGAGCCAACCCAGTCCCAATCTGTGTCCTTATCCATTCATTCAGGCCCAGCCTAGTATGTTCAAGTAACCCTTGCTTTCCCTCACCATCCCTCCCCCACCCTAGTACTCCGACTAGAATCATTGCCTTCCCGATTCATTTCACGGTTTGCATGTCTCATCACCCTCCCCCCAGCCAACAATGAACCATTCTCTATTGCCTTGTAACATCGTCTGCTTTGATCTGTCATTTTCACACCTTACTCTTCCAATATCACTAGTTTTCCTCTTCCCCTGATTCTCAGTCTTAAGAAGGGTCTGGACCCGAAACTTCACCCGTTCCTTTTCTCCAGAGATGCTGCCCGTCCCGCTGAGTTACTCCGGCATTTTGTGTCTATCTTCGGTGTAAACCAGCACCTGCAGTTCCTTCCTGCACAGTATGTGTCCTTATCCATTCATTAAGGGCCAGCCCAGTGTGTGTCTGTGTGTGTGCTCCCATCCATTCATTCACGATCTACACACTGCTGGGTCAGATGGAACTGAGTCTCGCTTGTTTATGTTGTGTTTCAGCATCAGATTTATCTACTGGTCCTAAAGTACAATGCTGTGTTGCTTACCCTAAGCGAGCTGATGCAAGTAATGTGCTTCTGTCTTAAATCACGTGGGACATTGAAACAGAAGCTGTTTAAATCACCCCCCACCCCCCACACACCTTTGCATCCATGGTGTAATTGGCTGTTCTGCTTGCCTCGTTTCCTCACATGATCTGTTAGTCTGAAGAAGGGTCCCGACCTGAAACGTCACCTGTCCATGTTCTGCAGAGATACGGTCTGAGCCGCTGACTTACTCCACCAATTTGTGTCTTTTTCTGTAAATCAGAGTATGCAGTTCCTCGTTTCCGACTGAAGGTGACGAGTTGAAATTTGCCTTCATGGAAACAAGATGCCGGCTCCAAGGGAACACAATGGACACAAATTGGTGGAGTAACTCAGCGGGACAGGCAGCATCTCCGCAGTGAATGAATGGGTGATGTTTCGGCTCGAGACCCTTCTTCAGACCAAGTCAAGACCCAGACTGAAGAAGGGTCTCGACCCGAAACATCACCCAGTCCTTCACTCCAGAGACGCTGCCTGACCCGCTGAGTTACTCCAGCATTTTGTGCAAAACCAGCATCCTTACCACACACCTCATTGCTGGTGTGAAGCCAATGGTCCTGTCTGCCTCAGTAAAATATCCTAGTTGACAAGGAACAGGGGATTTATCCCTTAATCGACACCAGATCCAATCATTTATCTTGCTGTTTGTAAGGGGCTTTATGTGCACAAGTCCAAATTTACATTTTTATATGTACTGTTTGCCTGTAAAGCAATTCAAGACGTTCAGAGGTTGTAAAAGATGCTCTAAAATAGTGACTTTGAGTGCTATTATTGCTCTGAAACACAGTCTGTGATTGTAGTGTGACCTTTTATCATTGGAGTTGATAAAACTACTACATCATATTCTTGCTGTGAGACTCTGGATTATTCTAAACTATTTGAACCATGACATGAGTTTGCTAAGGTATTACATTGAGACTCTCACAGCTATTATAATATAATAATATTCATTTATTGTCATTGCAACGAGTACAACGAAATTAAAAAATAGCCAATCCTGACGGTGCGTAAAACATATATGCAATAAATGCAAAAACAAATAAATACAATTATATTAAGTACAAAGATTTTTTAACGGTGTTGCCTAGTGCAGAAGGTAGTGTTCAGTTCTCGTATGGCCCTGGGGTAAAAACTGTTCTTAAGTCTGTTTGTTCGGGATTTGATCGACCTGAAACGTCGACCAGAGGGCAGATGAACAAACAGACGGTGGCCGGGGTGGGATGGATCTTTTATTATTTTTCCTGCTCTACTGAGGCAGCGTAGGCTGAACAGGTGCTCCAGGGAGGGCAGTGAGCAGCCGATGATCTTCTGGGCCGTTGTGATGACCCTCTGAAGGGCCTTCCTGTCCTTTTCTGAGCAGCTGGCATACCATGTGGTTATACAGTATGCCAGCACACTCTCGATGGAGCAGCGATAGAAGGACATCATGAGCTTCTCCTGCAGGTTGGTTTTCCTGAGGATCCTCAGGAAGTGGAGTCTCTGCTGTGCCTTCTTTACTGTGGTGATGGTGTTGGTAGACCAGGTAAGATCCTCTGCGATGTGCGTACCCAGGAACCTGAAAGCGGGTACCCTTTCCACACAGACCCCATTGATGTAGAGTGGGTCGTGTTCTACACTGGTTTTCCTGAAGTCAATTATAAGTTCCTTTGTTTTGGAGGAGTTCAGGACAAGATTGTTCACTGAACACCATGCTGCCAGCCTTTGGATTTCATCCCTTGAGGGCGTGCAGCGTAGGTTCACCAGGTTAATTCCCGGAATGGCGGGACTGTCATATGTTGAAAGACTGGAGCGACTAGGCTTGTATACACTGGAATTTAGACGGATGAGAGGGGATCTTATCGAAACGTATAAGATTATTAAGGGGTTGGACACGTTAGAGGCAGGAAACATGTTCCCAATGTTGGGGGAGTCCAGAACAAGGGGCCACAGTTTAAGAATAAGGGGTAGGCCATTTGGAACTGAGATGAGGAAAAACTTTTTCAGTCAGAGAGTTGTGAATCTGTGGAATTCTCTGCCTCAGAAGGCAGTGGAGGCCAATTCTCTGAATGCATTCAAGAGAGAGCTAGATAGAGCTCTTAAGGATAGCGGATTCAGGGGGTATGGGGAGAAGGCAGGAACGGGGTACTGATTGAGAATGATCAGCCATGATCACATTGGATGGCGGTGCTGGCTCGAAGGGTCGAATGGCCTACTCCTGCACCTATTGTCTATTGTCTGTTTTCACTACCCCGGCCCTTGAATAGAACATAACATGAATTTCCTGTTACTTAAGAATGTCTTACTCGTGCTTTATTTCTTCGTTTTGAAACCGGTCGAGCAGCACCGGACACCCAGGCTCAATCGTGAACTTGGGTTGCTGTCTGCGTGGAGTTTGCACGTTCTCACAGCCGTCGCGTGGGTTTCCAGGTTAATGTAGATTGCCCCCCTACTGTGAAGAGTGGGGGTATGAAAGGGAGATTACAGAGAACTAGTTTGAGTGGGTGGTCAATGGTCAGTGTAGACTCGGGTGGGGGCAGAAGGATCATTTTCCATGCTGCATCTCTAAAACTAAACCTAGGGTCACTAATATTTGTTCCCCGCCCACAATTGGCCTTGAAGGGGTCGTGAGCTACCACTTTTAACTAATATAGATGCAACACCTGTCCCTTTACCTCCCTCCTCAACTCCATCCAAGGACCCAAACAGTCTTTCCAGGTGAGACAGAGGTTCACCTGCACCTCCTCCAACCTCATCTATTGCATCCGCTGCTCCAGATGTCAACTTATTTACATCGGCAAAACCAAATGCAGGCTCGGCGATCGCTTCGCTCAACACCTGTGCTAGGTCCGCGTTGGTCAAACCGATCTCCCGGTGGCTGAGCACTTCAACTCCCCCTCCCACTCCCAGTCTGACCTTTCTGTCATGGGCCTCCTCCAGTGCCATAGTGAGGCCCACCGGAAATTGGAGGAACAGCACCTCATATTTCGCCTGGGTAGCTTGCAGCCCAGCGGTATGAACATTGACTTCTCCAACTTTAGATAGTTCCTCTGTCCCTCCCTTCCCCTCCCCCTTCCCAGTTCTCCCTCTATCTTCCTGTCTCCACCTAGATCCTTCCTTTGTCCCGCCCCCCCTGACATCAGTCTGAAGAAGGGTCTCGACCCGAAACGTCACCCATTCCTTCTCTCCTGAGATGCTGCCTGACCTGCTGAGTTACTCCAGCATTTTGTGAATAAATACCACTTTTAACTGCTGTCCTCCTGATGAAGGCATTTGTGGTGCTGTTGGTTGGTGTTCCTGGGTTTAGACCTGGAAATGGAGGGGGGGGGGAGAAGGAGGACTTTCTAAGTTAGAATAGTATGCAATTGAGTGGGGGGAGGGGGTTAGAGTATTTTAACGAAAGCCTATAGAATGGCTAGATAGGTAGACACACTCTTGTTGGAGATGGCCATTGCCTAGCATGATGGTCACGTATCATTTATTCCGTCACATCGTTGACTTGAGCCTTGGAAGCCTTCATAGGTCAGGGGATGACTCACACGGTAACCAGGCTCTGAGCTGTTTGGGCACAGTATTTGTAGCACAGATCCAGTCAAGTGTCTAGACTCTACACCAGAATGGCATTGAATGACAAAGGTAGGCAATAGTCAATAGGTGCAGGAGGAAGTCATTCGGCCCTTCGAGCCAGCACCACCATTCAATGTGATCATGGCTGATCATTCTCAATCAGTACCCCGTTCCTGCCTTCTCCCCGTACCCCCTGACTCTGCTATCCTTAAGAGCTCTATCTAGCTCTCTCTTGAATGCATTCAGAGAATTGGCCTCCACTGCCTTCTGAGGCAGAGAATTCCACAGATTCACAACTCTGATCGAAAAAGTTTTTCCTCATCTCCGTTCTAAATGGCCTACCCCTTATTCTTAAACTGTGTGGCCCCTTGTTCTGGACTCTCCCAACATTGGGAACATGTTTCCTGCCTCTAACGTGTCCAACCCCTTAATAATCTTATATGTTTCGAAAAGATCCCCTCTCATCCTTCTAAATTCCAGTGTATACAAGCCTAGTTGCTCCAGTCTTTCAACATACGACAGTCCCGCCATTCCGGGAATTAACCTAGTAAACCTACGCTGCACGCCCTCAATAGCAAGAATATCCTTCCTCAAATTTGGAGACCAAAAATGCACACAGTGCTCCAGGTGCGGTCTAACTAGGGCCCTGTACAACTGCAGAAGGACCTCTTTGCTCCTATACTCAATTCCTCTTGTTATGAAGGCCAACATTCCATTGGCTTTCTTCACTGCCTGCTGTACCTGCATGCTTCCTTTCAGTGACTGATGCACTAGGACACCCAGATCTCGTTGTACGTCCCCTTTTCCTAACTTGACACCATTCAGATAATATAAGAAAATAACTGCAGATGCTGGTACAAATCGATTTATTCACAAAATGCTGGAGTAACTCAGCAGGTCAGGCAGCATCTCGGGAGAGAAGGAATGGGTGACGTTTCGGGTCGAGACCCTTCTTCAGACTGATGTCGGGGGTGGGACAAAGGAAGGATATAGGTGGAGACAGGAAGATAGAGGGAGATCTGGGAAGGAGGAGGGGAAGGGAGGGACAGAGGAGCTATCTGAAGTTGGAGAAGTCGACGTTCATACCACCCTAACCCCGGGCACTTTCCCTTGCAACCGCACGAGATACAACACCTGTCCCTTTACCTCCCCCCTCAACTCCATCAAAGGACCCAAACATTCTTTCCAGGTGAGACAGAGGTTCACCTGCACCTCCTCCAACCTCATCTATTGCATCCGCTGCTCTAGATGTCAACTTATCTATATCGGCGAAACCAAGCGCAGGCTCGGCGATCGCTTCGCTGAACACCTGCGCTCGGTCCGCATTAACGCAACTGATCTCCCGGTGGCCCAGCACTTTAACTCCCCCTCCCATTCCCAGTCTGACCTCTCTGTCATGGGCCTCCTCCAGTGCCATAGTGAGGCCCGTCGGAAATTGGAGGAGCAGCACCTCATATTTCGCCTGGGCAGTTTGCGGCCCGGTGATATGAACGTCGACTTCTCCAACTTCAGATAGCTCCTCTGTCCCTCCCTTCCCCTCCTCCTTCCCAGATCTCCCTCTATCTTCCTGTCTCCACCTATATCCTTCCTTTGTCCCACCCCCGACATCAGTCTGAAGAAGGGTCTCGACCCGAAACGTCACCCATTCCTTCTCTCCCGAGATGCTGCCTGACCTGCTGAGTTACTCCAGCATTTTGTGAATAAAACCATTCAGATAATAATCTGCCTTCCTGTTCTTAACACCAAAGTGGATAACCTCACACTTATCCATATTAAACTGCACCTTGTTGGAGTTAGTCCATGCCTGGCATTTGCAGACGTGGAGTATATCATCTGCTATACAGCCAAACATTGGCATCAGGGGGCAGCAGCAGTAGAGTTGCTGCCTCGCAGCGCCAGAGACCCGGGTTCGATCCTGACTACGGCTGCTTGTCTGAACGGAGTTTATATGTTCTTCCCGTGACCCGCGTGCGTTTCCTCCCACACACTTCAAAGACGTACAGGTTTGTAGGTTAATTGGCTTGGTATAATTGTAAATTGGGCGTAGGATAGTGTTAGTGTGCGGGGATCGCTGGTCGACACGGACTCGGTGGGCCGAGGGGGCCTGTTTCCGCGCTGTATCTCTAAACTAAACTAAGCCCCTTCATCAGATTGCATGGCGGAGATCAGGTTTCTGTACCTCATGCCAGGTGGAAGCATCGAGCAGAGGGCACGGTCCAGCCAGGGGATCCTTGATGATCGATGCCGCCATCGTTGTCGACCTCCCCTGTGGTGAGCCCTGACAACTGACCTCAGTCAGGCGAACGACAACAACAAACAGAGACAGCAGAAACAGAAGCAGCTTCATAACTTCTGCTGCCTCAAACGCAAGAAGAAGATGATGCCGCCATCTCGGGGCAGTGCCTCGCGTACATACTTCTGACGGTGGGGAGGCCTGTGCATGTTAAGGACTGCAGCCTCTTGCATTCCTATTGCGTGCATGAAATAAAATTAAAGGCACTGTCATATGTTGAAAGACTAGAGCGACTAGGCTTGTATACACTGGAATTTAGAAGGATGAAACATAGAAAATAGGTGCAGGAGTAGGCCATTCGGCACTTCGAGCCTGCACCGCCATTCAATATGATCATGGCTGGTCATTCAGCTCAGTAGCCTGTACCTGCCTTCTCTCCATACTCCCTGATCCCTTTAGCAAAAAGGGCCACATCTAACTCCCTCTTAAATATAGCCAATGAACTGGCCTCAACTACCTTCTGTGGCAGAGAATTCCACAGACTCACCACTCTGTGTGAAGAAATGTTTTCTCATCTCGGTCCTAAAAGACTTCCCCCTTATCCTTAAGCTGTGACCCCTGGTTCTGGACTCCCCCAACATCGGGAACGATCTTCCCGCATCTAGCCTCTCCAACCCCTTAAGAATTTTATATGTTTCTATAAGATCCCCCCTCAGTCTTCTAAATTCCAGCGAGTACAAGCCCAGTCTATCCAGTCTTTCCTCATATGAAAGTCCCGCCATCCCAGGGATCAATCTGGTGAACCTTCTCTGTACTCCCTCTAAGGCAAGAACGTCTTTCCTCAGGTTAGGAGACCAAAACTGCACACAATACTCCAGGTGCGGTCTCACCAAGGCCCTGTACAACTACAGCAGAACCTCCCTGCTCCTAAACTTAAATCCTCTTGCTATGAATGCCAACATACCATTCGCTTTCTTCACTGCCTGCTGCACCTGCACGCTTGCTTTCAATGACTGGTGCACCATGACACCCAGGTCACGTTGCATCTCCCCTTCTCCCAATCGGTCACCATTCAGGTAATAGTCTGCTTTCCTGTTCTTGCCGCCAAAGTGGATAACCTCACATTTATCCACATTATATTGCATCTGCCATGCATTTGCCCACTCGCCTAATCTATCCAAGTCACTCTGCATCCTCCTCACAGCTAACACTGCCACCCAGCTTCGTGTCATCCGCAAACTTAGAGATGTTGCATTCAATTCCCTCGTCCAAATCATTAATATACACTGTAAATAACTGGGGTCCCAGCACTGAGCCTTGCGGTACCCCACTAGTCACTGCCTGCCATTCCGAAAAGGACCCGTTTAATCCTACTCTTTGCTTCCTGTCCGCCAACCAATTTTCTATCCACCTCAACACTGAACCCTCAATACCTTGTGCTTTAAGTTTGTACACCAATCTCCTATGTGGGACCTTATCGAAGGCCTTCTGAAAGTCCAGATATAACACATCGACTGGTTCTCCCTTCCTTATCCACTCTACTAGTTACATCCTCGAAAAATTCTATAAGATTCGTCAGACATGATTTGCCTTTCATAAATCCATGCTGACTTTGTCGGATGATTTCACCACTTTCCAAATGTGATGCTATCACATCTTTAATAACTGACTCTAGCATTTTCCCCACTACCGATGTTAGACTAACTGGTCTATAATTCCCCGTTTTCTCTCTCCCTCCCTTTTTAAAAAGTGGGGTTACATTAGCTACCCTCCAGTCCTCAGGAACTACTCCAGAATCTAAAGAGTTTTGAAAAATGAGAGGAGATCTTATCGAAACATATAAGATTATTAAGGGGTTGGACACGTTAGAGGCAGGAAACATGTTCCCAATGTTGGGGGAGTCCAGAACAAGGGGCCACACAGTTTAAGAATAAAGGGTAGGCCATTTAGAACGGAGATGAGGAAAAACTTTTTCAGCCAGAGAGTTGTGAATCTGTGGAATTCTCTGCCTCAGAAGGCAGTGGAGGCCAATTCTCTGAATGCATTCAAGAGAGAGCTAGATAGAGCTCTTAAGGATAGCGGAGTCAGGGGGTATGGGGAGAAGGCAGGAACGGGGTACTGATTGAGAATGATCAGCCATGATCACATTGAATGGCGGTGCTGGCTCGAAGGGCCGAATGGCCTCCTATTGTCTATTGCACCAAAATAAGTGGGCTGATCTAACAGTGGATAAAAATATGTAGTTGCATGGTACTGAATTCTGAGGGTTAGAGAGGTCAGGAAATGGAGAGCGAGAGGCCCTGATAATAAAAGATCAATGTCAGGGCAATGAAGCATAGTCTTGGGTTTTAGTTTTATATATTTAATATTAGAGGTACAGCATGGAAACAGGCCCTTCGACACCGACCAGCGATCCCCGCACACTAATACTATCCTACACACACTAGGGACAATTTACACTTATACCAAGCCAATTAACCTACAAACCTGCATGTCTTATCGAAACATATAAGATTATTAAGGATCTTATCGAAACATATAAGATTATTAAGGATCTTATCGAAACATATAAGATTATTAAGGATCTTATCGAAACATATAAGATTATTAAGGATCTTATCGAAACATATAAGATTATTAAGGATCTTATCGAAACATATAAGATTATTAAGGATCTTATCGAAACATATAAGATTATTAAGGATCTTATCGAAACATATAAGATTATTAAGGATCTTATCGAAACATATAAGATTATTAAGGATCTTATCGAAACATATAAGATTATTAAGGATCTTATCGAAACATATAAGATTATTAAGGGGTTGGACACGTTAGAGGCAGGAAACATGTTCCCAATGTTGGGGGAGTCCAGAACAAGGGGCCACACAGTTTAAGAATAAGGGGTAAGGCCATTTAGAACGGAGATGAGGAAAAACTTTTTCAGTCAGAGAGTTGTGAATCTGTGGAATTCACTGCCTCAAAAGGCAGTGGAGGCCAATTCTCTGAATGCATTCAAGAGAGAGCTCTTAAGGATAGCGGAGTCAGGGGGTATGGGGAGAAGGCAGGAACGGGGTACTGATTGAGAATGATCAGCCATGATCACATTGAATGGTGGTGCAGGCTCGAAGGGCCGAATGGCCTCCTCCTGCACCTATTGTCTTTACAGCGTGGGTAGAAACCGAAGATCTCGGACAAAACCCACACTGGTCACGGGGAGAACGTGCAAACATCACCTGTGGTCGAGATCCAACCCGGGTCTCTGGTGCTGTAAGGCAGCTTACTCATTGAACTGTTTCCTGTCACCACTAATCAAATTACTTTCCTTGCTACGTGATCGGAAAATTTAGCAACTATATCATTACTTGATCCAAATCATTTAAATTACCAATGGTGGTGGTAGCCAGTACCATCTTCTTCGCTGATATGTGCTGGGGGGCAGTAGGGCGGAGGTTGTGGACGCCAAACAGGATCAACAAACTCATCGGGAAGGCTGGCTCTGTCCTGGGGTGGGGGGGGGGAGTTGGAGTTGGATTCACGGGGGTTGGTCTTGGAGGGGAGGGCGCTTCCCAAACTGCTGAGCATGCTGGGACAATACAGCTCACCCCCTCCTCCCTGATACACTGGTCAACCTGAGGAGCTCCTTCAGCAACAGACTTGTCCCACCAACAAGCAGCACACAACGCCACAGGAGATCCTTCTTCGCTGTGGCTATCAAACCGTACAACTCCCTCCCCCTTCTGTCGTGGGGTAGATTGGGACTGACCCCCCCCCCCCTTCCCAATCTCTGCACCCCCCAATCCTTTCCACACGTCACCATTCATGTTTCATGTATGTTGTGTTTTCTGTGTTTTTATGACCGCTGGCTGATCAATTTCGCTCCTGAGAAAATAAAGTTCTCTCGTATTGTATCAATAGGCAATAGGTGCAGGAGGAGGCCATTCGACCCTTCGAGCCAGCACTGCCATTCAATGTGATCATGGCTGACCATTCTCAATCAGTACCCCGTTCCTGCCTTCTCCCCGTACCCCCTGACTCCGCTATCCTTAAGAGCTCTATCCAGCTCTCTCTTGAATGCATTCAGAGAATTGGCCTCCACTGCCTTCAGAGGCAGTGAATTCCTATCGTAAACCCGGTATCCAAATGTTCAGAAATCCTAATGGCTCTCCCATCAGGCAAAAGGTATAGAAGTGTGAAAATGCACATCTCCAGATTTTAGGGACGGTTTCTTCCCAGCTGTTATCAGGCAACTGGATCATCCTACTGCAACCAGCAAGCAGTCCTGAACTACTATTGGAGTATATTTTTAGATTTAGATTTAGAGATACAGTGCGGAAACAGGCCCTTCGGCCCACCGAGTCCGCACCGCCCAGCGATCCCCGCACACTAACACTATCCCACACACACTAGGGACAATTTTTACATTTGCCCAGCCAATTAACCTACAAACATGTACGTCTTTGGAGTGTGGGAGGAAACCGAAGATCTCGGAGAAAACCCCCGCAGGTCACGGGGAGAACGTACAAACTCCGTACAGACGGCGCCCGTAGTCAGGATCGCACCCGAGTTTCCGGCGCTGCATTCGCTGTAAGGCAGCAACTCTACCACTGCGCCACTGTGCCGCCGTATCTTTGATCAGGCTTTACCTTGCACTAAACGTTAATCCCTTATCATGTATCTGTACCTGTGAATGTCTCGATTGTTATCCTGTGTCAAAAACCTCGGCGTGATATTTGACTCTGCATTAAAATTTGACAAGCAAGTCAACGCTGTGGTAAAAGCCAGCTTCTTCCAACTTCGTACCATAGCTAAAATCAAACCTTTCCTCCAATTCGACGACACTGAAAAAATCATTCACGCTTTCATTTCCTCCCGCCTAGACGACTGCAACTCCCTATACACTGGGATCAGCCAATCTTCCCTGTCCCGCCTGCAATTGGTCCAAAACGCCGCAGCGAGACTCCTGACGGGTACCCGTAAAAGGGACCACATCACGCCGATTCTGGCCTCTCTCCAATGGCTCCCTGTACGGTACAGAATCAACTTCAAGCTCCTCCTATTCACATATAAAGCCCTAAATAGACATTCCCCCCCCTACATCAAAAATCTTCTAACCCACCTCTCTAACTCCAGGTCCCTCAGGTCGGCCGACTTGGGGCTACTCACTATCCCGCGGTCTAGGCTTAAGCTCAGGGGTGACCGCGCTTTTGCGGTTGCAGCTCCTAGACTGTGGAACAGCATCCCTCTCCCCATCAGAACTGCCCCCTCCATCCACTCCTTTAAGTCCAGGCTCAAAACCTATTTCTACTCCCTAGCGTTTGAGGCTCATTGAGGAGGCGCTGTGAACTGTTTATGTATGTGCTGTTATGTTTGTGTGCTACTGTATGTTTCATTTTTTCCTTAGTACCTAATCAGACGTACAGCACTTTGGTCAACGTGGGTTGTTTTTAAATGTGCTATACAAATAAAATTGACTTGACTTGACTTGACTGTGTTATCTTTCCGCTGGCTGGTCAGCATGCAACAAAAGCTTATCACTGAACCTCGGTGCACGTGACAATAAACTAAACAGAACTGAACAGGCTCAGTCACCAGTGAATTAAACCCTCGTTGTCCGTATAATTCAGCATACTTCATCAAGCAAGCTGAAACACAACCTGAAACTCACCAGCTTCTGTTTCCCTGCAGATTCTTCAAACACATTGGGTCCACTGGAAAATCTATTACACAGAGTATCAAGTTTTTCAAAAAAGTGAAATAAAAGCACGTTTGGGTAATATGAGTGGCCTGGAACATTTGCTCGATCAGCCAAGTCCACAGGGTGGCCGATTATTCACCGCATATAGATTGTCAAAATAATCGAGCCCCTTACATCAATCAGAGACATACAAGTCAAAGTAACACAGCACTGAAACAGGCCCTTCAGCCCAGCAAAGAGGTCCTTCTGCAGTTGTATAGGGCCCTGGTGAGACCACATCTGGAGTACTATGTGCAGTTTTGGTCTCCTGATTTGGGGAAGGACGTCCTTGCTATTGAGGCAGTGCAGCGTAGGTTCACCAGGTTTTAATCCCTGGGATGGCGGGACTGTCGTATGAGGAAAGATTGTAAAGACTGGGCTTGTATTCACTGGAGTTTAGAAGGATGAGAGGGGATCTGAAAGAGTCGTATAAAATTATAAAAGGACTGGACAAGCTAGATGCAGGAAACATGTTCCCAATGTTGGGGGAGTCCAGAACCAGGGGCCACACAGTAAAAGAATAAAGGGCAGGCCATTTAAAACTGAGGTGAGAAGTAACTTTTTCACCCAGAGAGTTGTGAATTTGTGGAATTCTCTGCCACAGAGTGCAGTGGAGGCCGATTCAGTGGATGAATTTAAAAGAGAGTTAGATAAAGCTCTAGGGGCTAGCGGAATCAAGGGATATGGGGAGAAGGCAGGCACGGGTTACTGACTGTGGATGATCAGCCATGATCACGAGTGGCGATGCTGGCTCGAAGGGCCGAATGGCCTACTCCTGCACCTATTTTCTGTATTTCTATGTAACTTGTCCATACTGACCCAGGTGCGCATAATCTTATCCATGTACAAATGCTGGATGAACTCAGCAGGTCCGGCAGCATCAGGGGATAGAATGGACAGACATTTCAGGTCAGATTTCTTCCCATTCCATCCATTCCCTCCCTCACCCATGTTCCTTCCTAGTGTTTTAAGATTCCAGCATTTGCAGTGTCTTGTGTTTCTGAACCATGTACCTGACCAAATGTCTTTGCAATGTCATTGCACCTGCCTCAAGCACTTTCTCCTGCAATTTGTTGCTTCCATGTGGAAAAAGTTGCCTTGTGTTCCTTTAAAATATTTTCTCCACTCACCATAAACCTCTGCCCTCTGGTTTTCAGTTCCTCTTGCCTGGCAAAAAGCTATATTGTAAATAGCTGTTGGCCTTCATAACAGGAGGAGTTGAGTGTAGGAGCAAAGAGGTCCTTCTGCAGTTGTACGGGGCCCTAGTGAGACCGCACCTGGAGTACTGTGTGCGGTTTTGGTCTCCAAATTTGAGGAAGGATATTCTTGCTATTGAGGGCGTGCAGCATAGGTTTACTAGGTTAATTCCCGGAATGGCGGGACTATCAATATGTTGAAAGACTGGAGCGACTAGGCTTGTATACACTGGAATTTAGAAGGATGAGAGGAGATCTTATTGAAACGTATAAGATTATTAAGGTGTTAGACACGTTAGAGGCAGAAAACATGTTCCCAAATGTTGGGGGAGTCCAGAACAAGGGGCCACACAGTTTAAGAATAAGGGGTAGGCCATTTAGAACTGAGATGAGGAAAAACTTTTTCAGTCAGAGAGTTGTGAATCTGTGGAATTCTCTGCCTTAGAAGGCAGTGGAGGCCAATTCTCTGAATGCATTCAAGAGAGAGCTGGATAGAGCTCTTAAAAGATAGCGGAGTCAGGGGGTACGGGGAGAGGGCAGGAACAGGGTACTGATTGAGAATGATCAGCCATGATCACATTGCATGGCGGTGCTGACTCGAAGGGCCGAATGGCCTCCTCCTGCACCTATTGTCTATTGAAGACTGTGAATTAATCTTATCTTTATCCTTCACAGCTTGTTAAACCTCAATAAGGTCCCCACTCAAGTCTTCCACGTTGCAATGAAGCAAGCCCTAGCCTATCCAACCTCTCCCTATAACTCAGGTTCCCCCAGTTCCAGCAACTTCTCGTAAATCTTCTCTGCTCTCTTTTTCCGTGCGGCACAGTGGCGCAGCGGTAGAGTTGCTGCCTTACAGTGAATGCAGCGCCGGAGACTCAGGTTCGATCCTGACTACGGACGCCGTCTGTACGGAGTTTGTACGTTCGCCCCGTGACCTGCGTGGGATTTCTCCGAGATCTTCGGTTTCCTCCCACACTCCAAAGACGTACAGGTATGTAGGTTAATTGGCTGGGCAAATGTTTAAAAGAAATTGTCCCTAGTGTGTGTAGGATAGTGTTAATGTACGGGGATTGCTGGGCGGCGCGGACCCGGTGGGCCGAAGGGCCTGTTTCCGCGCTCTACAATACAATACAATATATCTTTATTGTCATTGTACCCAGGGGTACAACGAGATTGGGAATGCGCCTCCCATACGATGCAATAATTTAAGTAATTAACAGCAACCCAACGAAACGAAACAATTGTAACAGTTTTTAGACAGGGTAAAGTGCAAGTTGATCTATGCGTTGTGGCCATCCGGCTCAGCAGGACCGGTTCATAGCAGCTATGGCCCTGGGGATGAAGCTGTTCCTGAGTCTGGAGGTGCGGGCGTAGAAGGCCTTGTATCGTCTGCCCGATGGAAGGAGTTCGAACAGACTGTTGCAGGGGTGTGAAGAGTCTTTGTGGATGCTGGTGGCTTTTCTGAGGCATCGTGTGTTGTAGATGCCCTCCAAGTCTGGTAGCTGTGTTCTAAATCTAAATCTAAAAATCCAACTTAATGATGTCCTTCCAGTAACGGTGATCAAAACTGCGCATTATATTCCAAGTGTGGCCACCTCTTACTTCCTACACCAAGAGCTTCTATTTCCTGCAATAACCTTTGATGCAACGCCTTGTCAAATGGTTTCAAAAATCCACCCACTGGTTTAAATCCCTTCAAAATCCACAGTATGTGCTGCCTCATGAACTGCCTACACCAAGGGACGGTTTACAGAATCAAATTAACCTATACGCCCACATGCCTTAGGAAGGTGGGAGGAAACCAGAGCACCCGGAGAAAGCCCACGCGGTCACAAGGAGAACGTACAAATTTCACACAGACAGCAATAGAGGTTAGGGTGGAACCTTGGTCTCTGGTGCTGAGGCAGCAGTTTTACCAGCTGCTGCTTTTCCTTTGATAAACCAGTATCTGCAGTTCCATGTGTGTCTATAAATGTAAAGGTTGTCTCAGCTGGCTCTTTTACCAAGAGGATTCAGGTCTAGGACAAAGGATAAGAAAATAACTGCAGATGCTGGTACAAATCGAAGGTATTTATTCACAAAATGCTGGAGTAACTCAGCGGGTCAGGCAGCATCTCAGGAGAGAAGGAATGGGCGACGTTTCGGGTCGACATCCTTCTTCAGACTGATGTCAGGGGGGCGGGACAAAGGAAGGATATAGGTGGAGACAGGAAGATAGAGGGAGAACTGGGAAGGAGGAGGGGAAGAGAGGGACAGAGGAACTATCTAAAGTTGGAGAGGGCAACGTTCATACCGCTGGGCTGCAAGCTGCCCAAGCGAAATATGAGGTGCTGTTCCTCCAATTTCCGGTGGGCCTCACTATGGCACTGGAGGAGGCCCATGACAGGAAGATCATCTTTATAGCATTACTACGACCAACTAATGATATAGGGTGTGTTTTCCAAAATTGGATATTTCTGTGTAATTTAGTAAGTAAAGGAGGAAAATTTAATTTAAATAAAGAAGTATATTTCCTAGTCACGTAAATTCCAAGATATTTAAACTTTTCATAGGCAATTTTAAAAGGAAATTGTTGAAGTATGGCCGGATTTTGCTCCATTGTTGGCATAATTTCACTTTTGTACCAGTTAATTCTATAACCTGAAAATGAACCAAATTGAGTTATGAGAGTTAATAAATTCGGAATGCTAATTTCAGGATTTGTAATGTATATTAATACATCATCCGCATTTAAAGAAATTTTATTGGTTGTATGTTTAGTGTTATAACCGTGAATGTCTGGATTTGATCTAATACTCTCAGCAAGTGGTTCTATAACGAGGGCAAATAGAAGCGGAGATAGTGGACATCCTTGTCTACAACCCCTAAATAAATGAAATTTGGATGACAGCATTTGATTAGTTAATATTCTAGCTGTTGGGGATGTATATAAAAGTTTCACCCATGAACAAAAATTTTCACCTAATTGAAATGTTTCCATTACTGAGAAAAGATAGGGCCATTCTACTTGATCAAATGCTTTTTCAGCATCTAACGAAATGATTGCTAAATCTTCGTTTAATATTCTATTTGAATATATTATATTGAACAAGCGTCTCAAATTGAAAAATGAATATCGTTTAGCTATAAAGCCTGATTGGTCGGGGTGTATCAATTTATCTATAACTAGACTTAATCTATGAGCTAAGATTTTCGCTAATATCTTCTGATCAGTATTTAAAAGAGCTATCGATCTGTACGAACCAGGGTCTTCAGAATCCTTATCTTTTTTAGGAATAAGTATTATTGTTGATTCAGTCAGAGTTTGTGGTAATCTCTGTTGTTTAAAGGCGTAACTATATACAGTTTGCAAATGTGAAGAGATCAAATCACTAAATTTTTAATAAAATTCATTATTTAAGCCGTCAGGGCCAGGGGTCTTCCCATTTTTCATGGATTTAATGGTCTCTTCAACGTCTTTCATAGTTATTTCTGCGCCCAATAAGTTTCTGTCACTCTCATTCAAACCAGGGAGATTACATTCCTGCAAAAAGTTTTGCATCTGCGCAGAGCTATCTGTTATTTTTGATGAATATAATGTCTGATAAAATTGCAAAAATCTCTGATTAATGTCCTTGGGTAGTTTAAGCAAATCTCCGTTATCGGATCTAATTTTATCAATTGTAGATTCATCTTCTAATTTACGGAGTTGACGTGCTAGCAATTTCTGTGGTTTATCTCCAAATTCAAAATGTATTTGTTTAGTATATTGAAAAAGCCTTAAAATGTGAGCTGAGAGTATATAATTTAACTTATATTTGAGAGCAGCGATTTTATTATGTATTTCAATAGAGGGAGCGATGTTATGTCTAACTGTTTTATCTGTCTTTCTAGCTCATGTTGTACAACCCGCTTCTTCTTGTTTTGAGACGCTTGAAAGGCAATAATACATCCTCTCACAAACGCTTTAAATGTTTCCCAAAGCAGGGACGCAGGTGTTTCAGGGAGGTCATTTGCGTAAAAAAAGGTTTCAATTTGCGATTTAAGATAGTCATAACATGCTGCATCATTTAAAATTTGAGGATTAAATCTCCAATTGGTCTGTTTCCCCGTTACTCCTTGGAGTTTTACCCTAAATGTTAAAGGGGCATGATCGGATATAATAATATTATGATATTTTGAATTATACGTATAAGGAATAAGTTTGGAGTCCACCAAGAAATAGTCAATTCTTGAGTAAGTTTTATGCACTGGTGAATAAAATGAATACTCTCGGCCTGAGGGGTTTTCAATTCTCCAAACATCTTTTATATTTGCACTATTTATATAAGAGTTTAATAATTCACACGACTTGGATTTTGTTTTCCTTTGAGTTGACGATCTATCCAAGTAAGGATCTAGTGTACAATTTAAATCTCCTCCAATTATCAAGTTATATTGTCCAAATTCTGGAATGGTATTAAATATATATTTTTTAAATAACGGATTATCAAAATTTGGTGCGTAGACATTCACCAATATCAATTTTGTGGAGTATAGTTCTCCCACTAATATAACATATCTACTACCTTCACTGTCAACTATAGAGGAGGTATGTATAAATGGTATACCCTTACGAATTAAAATGGCAACACCTCTTGATTTAAAGGGAAATGATGAGTGAAATAATTTATCAATCCATTTGCCTTTCAGTCTGTTATGTGCTACGTTTTTGAGATGGGTTTCCTGGGGGAACATTATATCAGCATCAATAGATTTTAAATGTGAAAGTACTTTACCTCTTTTAATTGGTTTGTTAATACCCTTGACATTCCAACTACAAAATGTAATACCTTTACCCCCTGTTTTCATAGTAGTATCTTGCATCTTAACCGATAGATAATCTATAATAAAGCAAATGGCCTGGCACCCGGACTACAACATTTTTCTTGAATGAAGGGTGGATGATCTTTTGTACTACGTGGAATGTCTCCCGGAAATATCTCCCAAAAGTATATAAATTCTGAGTAATAACATAATAATAAAAATTGAATCTAAAAAAAAAATCAATATATAAAAGGTTAAAAAAGTGCAGGAGAAAAACTATACTTATTTCAAGCAATTCCGATCTATCTTCCAAAAAAGTTTTTCTTTTAAATCGATTCAATTATTACTAATTTTATTTGGGACTACAAGACTCATAGAATAAATAAAAGACATCTATGTAAGTCTAAAACTAATGGAGGAATTGCCTTACCTAACTTCTTATTTTATTATTGGGCGGTTAATATTAAAAATATAACCTGCTGGTTGGATGACACTGATCAACAACCGGATTGGTTAAAGATGGAGAAAGAGGATTGTTTACCATTTGATATTGGTGCGATCCTCTTAGCTCCAATAAATTTAAATAAAAAAACATATGGAGGTAATCCGATTATACATAGTGTTATCCGTACCTGGAAACAATTAAAACTTACTTTAAAACTGAGTAAATTATCCTCTTTCCTCCCTATTGCGAATAACCCTTCTTTTAAACCGTCTCTCTTAGATAGAGGATTTGCTCAATGGAAAAGTTATGGAATTAAAAGGGTGGGAGATCTTTATCATAAGGGAACCTTTCTTTCTTTTCAGGATTTACAGCAGAAGTACGGATTACATGTTAATAATTATTTTAGATATTTAGATATTAGAGATTATGTAAAATTACACATGCAAGAATATAAATTTAGAGGTCCAGAAACTCTTGATGTATGCCTGAATCGACATTATAATTCAAATAAATTAATATCCTTTATTTATAATACTCTCCTAGATACTGACATTCCGTCATCAGAATCATATAGACGAGCATGGGAGGACGAATTGAACCAACTCATAATGCAAGATATATGGGATGAAAGTTTACAACATATACACCAATGTTCATTAAATACTAGACATTCCTTAATACAATTTAAAATAATACATAGACTACATTATTCGAAGACGAAATTAAATAGGATTTTTCCTAGTATCTCTCCTATTTGTGATAAATGTCAATTTCAAGAAGCTAATTTAACTCATACTTTCGTAACTTGCATAAAAATGCAAAATTTCTGGTTGGATATTTTAAAAATAGTTTCTAAAGTTATTGACAAGCAATTGGATGTCGATCCAAAATTAATAATATTAGGATTATCAGAACATATTACAAACTTTACAAGTCAGGTACATTTTCTTGATTAGTTTAATAACTGCGAAAAAATTAATACTTAAATTTTGGAAAAAAACAATAACCCCCACAACTAAAATGTGGATTACGGAAATGACAGAGACCTTGCATTTGGAAAAAATAAGATTTGCCTTAATTGACAAACCTGATTTATTTTTAAAAATATGGTCTCCATTTATTGAATTTTTAGAAAAGTAAATGGGCTTGACACAGGACTAAAATAAAAATTTTAAATTAAAAGTTGAAACTTGAGTTTAGGGTTGGATGTACAACTGTGGTTATTGTCTCCCGGATCTACCCCCTTTAATTTTTATAGTTATAACTCTTTTTTTTTCTTTTCATTCTTCTTTATTTTTATTTTCTCTCTTTAACATTTTTAAAATTGAAGCTATGTAAGAACTTTGTAACAAATTTGTCTTTTCAACATATGCTTTTCAAAAAAAAAAAAGAAAAAAAGAAAGGTCAGACTGGGAATGGGAGGGGGAGTTGGAGTGCTCAGCCACCGGGAGATCAGTTTGGCCAACGCGGTCCGAGCGCAGGTGTGGAGCGAAGCGATCGCCGAGCCTGCGTTTGGTTTCGCCGATGTAAATAAGTTGACATCTGGAACAGCGGATGCAATAGATGAGGTTGGAGGAGGTGCAGGTGAACCTCTGTCTCACCTGGAAAGACTGTTTGGGTCCTTGGATGGAGTTGAGGGGGGAGGTAAAGGGACAGGTGTTGCATCTCGTGCGGTTGCAGGGGAAAGTGCCCGGGGATGGGGTGGTTTGGGTAGGAAGGGACGAGTGGACCAGGGAGTTACGGAGGGAACGGTCTCTGCGGAACGCAGAGAGGGGAGGGGATGGGAAGATATGGCCAGTGGTGGGGTCCCGTTGTAGGTGACGGAAATGTTGGCGGATGATTTGTTGGATCCGCTGGCTGGTGGGGTGGAAGGTGAGAACGAGGGGGATTCTGTCCTTGTTACGAGTGGGGGGAGGGGGAGCAAGAGCGGAGCTGCGGGATGTAGAAGAGACCCTAGTGAGAGCCTAGGACAAAGGATGTTCTAGCACTATTGTATAGGGCCTTGGAAAATTACACAATAGTGCCAAGATGAACAATGGGAATCTAATTGAAGTCAATAAAATTGACAGGATCGGACAGATCGATCACCAGTTGACATTAGTTCTACCATATCCCACTTTCTCATCCACTCCCGAAGCATGGAGGGACAATTTACAGAGTTCAATTAACCTATAAAAGCCGCATGCCTTTGGGACATGGGAGGAAACCAGAGCACCCGGAGAAAACCCACTCGATCACAAGGAGAACACACAAACTCCACACAGATAGCACCCGAGATCTGACGGGTCTCTGGTGTTGCAAGAGGAGGATGTTTCTCCTGGCTGGTGTACTAGAGAGGGGAAAGGGATTCAGGGAAGGTGAAGAAATTCAGGGAAGGTGAAGTGTGATCCAGAGAAAGGTGAACCTTCAAATTCAACAGTAGGGGGCCAGAGGGAGCAAGTCACCGAATATATTTAAAGAGATAGATATATTTCTGGTTTCAAATTAATGAAGGGGCCACAGTTTAAGAGTAAGGGGTAGGCCATTTTGAACGGAGATGAGGAAAAACTTTTTCAGTCAGAGAGTTGTAAATCTGTGGAATTCTCTGCCTCAGAAGGCAGTGGAGGCCAATTCTCTGAATGCATTCAAGAGAGAGCTTGCTAGAGCTCTTAAGGATAGCGGAGTCAGGGGGTACGGGGAGAGGGCAGGAACGGGGTACTGATTGAGAATGATCAGCCATGATCACATTGAATGGTGGTGCTGGCTCGAAGGGCCGAATGGCATACTCCTGCGCTTTTTGTCTAAGTACGGGGTGAGAACGAGTCAATGGAACAGAGATAATTCATCAGTCACAATCCAAATGGATGGCAAAGCAGGCTTGAAGGACCTAATAATGCTCCTATCATGTGTTTTAACTTCACGTGACTACTACAGTGCATTCAGAAAGTATTCAAACCCCTTCACTTTTTCCACATTTTGATACGTTACAGCCTTATTTTAAAATAGATTAAATTCATTTTTGTTATCATCAATCTACACACAATACCCCATAATAAAAAAGCAAAAACAGGTGTTTGCAAAGTAATTAAAAAGAAATAACTGAAATATCACATTTACATTAGTAACGCATGGCATCCCTGTGTGGTACCTCAGCTGCACGGAGGCAGAAAGGAAAGCTCTACAGCGGGTAGTCCATAGAGCTCAGAGGACCATCGGAACACAGCTATCAGACTTGGAGGGCATCTACAACACACGATGCCTCAGAAAAGCCACCAGCATCCACAAAGACTCTTCACACCCCTGCAACAGTCTGTTCGAACTCCTTCCATCGGGCAGACGATACAAGGCCTTCTACGCCCGCACCTCCAGACTCAGGAACAGCTTCATCCCCAGGGCCATAGCTGCTATGAACCGGTCCTGCTTAGCCGGATGGTCACAACGCATAGATCAACTTGCACTTTACCCTGTCTAAAACTGTTACAATTGTTTCGTTGGGTTGCTGTTGTCTAAATTACTTAAATTATTGCATCGTATGGGAGGCGCATTCCCAATCTCGTTGTACCCGGTACAATGACAATAAAGATATATTGTATTGTATTGTATTGTATTCAGACCCTTTACTCAGTACTTTGTTGAGGCACCTTTGGCAGCGATTACAGCCTCAAGTCTTCTTGGGTATGACTCTACAAGCTTGGCACACCAGTATTTGGGTAATGTCTCCCATTCTTCTCTGCAGACCCTCTCAAGCTCTGTCAGGTTGGATGGGGAGCGTCGATGCACAGCTATTTTCAGGTCCCTCCAGAGATGTTCGATCGGGTTCAAGTCCGGGCTCTGGCTGGGCCACTCAAGGACATTCACAAACCTGTCCGGAAGCCCCTCCTGCGTTGTCTTGGCTGTGTGCTTAGGGTCATTGTCCTGTTGGAAGGTGAACCTCCGCCCCAGTCTGAGGTCCAGAACACTCTGGAGCAGGTTTTCATCAAGGATCTCTCTGTACTTTGCTCCGTTCATCTTTCCCTCGATCCTGACTAGTCTCCCAGTTCCTGCCACTGAAAAACATCCCCACAGCATGATGCTGCCACCACTATGCTTCACCGTAGGTATGGTATTGGCCAGGTGATGAGCAGTGCCGCTTGGCATTCAGGCCAAAGAGTTCAATCTTGGTATCATCAGACCAGAGAATCTTGCTTCTCATGGTCTGAGAGTCCTTTAGGTGCCTTTTGGCAAACTCCAAGCGGGCTGTCATGTGCCTTTGACTGAGGAGTGGCTTCTGTCTGGCCACTCTACCATAAAGGCCTGATTGATGGAGTGCTGGAGATATAGTTGTCCTTCTTGAAGTTTATCCCATCTTCACAGAGGAACTCTGGAGCTGTCAGTGATCATCGGGTTCTTGATCACCTCCCTGACCAAGGCCCTTCTCCCCCCCCATTGCTCAGTTTGGCCAGGCTCTATGAAGAGTTCTGGTGGTTCCAAAGTTCTTCCATTTAAGAATGACGTAGGCCACTGTGCTCTTCGGGACCTGCAATGCTGCAGAAATTGTTTTATACCCTTCCCCAGATCTATGTCTTGACACAATCCTGTCTCGGAGGTCTACGGCCAATTCCTTCGTCTTCATGGCTTGGTTTGTGCTCTGACATGCACTGTCAACTGTGGGACCTTCTATAGACTGGTGTATGTCTTTTCAAATCATGTCCAATCAATTTAATTTACCACTGGTGGACTCCAATCAAGTTGCAGGAACATCTCAAGGATACTAAATGGAAACAGGATGAACATAAGTTCAATTTTGAGTCAGAATACTTATGGAAATGTGATATTTCAGTTATTTCTTTTTAATTACTTTGCAAAAATTTCTACACACCTGTTTTCACTTTTTTTATTATGGGGTATTGTGTGTAGATTGGTGATAATTTTTTTTTAATCCATTTTAAAATAATGCTGTAACAGCAAAATGTGGAAAAAGAGAAGGGGTCTGAATACTTTCTAAATGCACTATTTATGGATGCTTCCAATGAAGGTTAATGATCAACTCTAAGAAGTATAAGAAAATAACTGCAGATGCTGGTACAAATCGAAGGTATTTATTCACAAAATGCTGGAGTAACTCAGCGGGTCAGGCAGCATCTCAGGAGAGAAGGAATGGGTGACATTTTGGGTCGAGACCCTTCTTCAGACTGATGTCAGGGGGGCGGGACAAAGGAAGGATATAGGTGGAGACAGGAAGATAGAGGGAGATCTGGGAAGGGGAGGGGAAGAGAGGGACAGAGGAACTATCTAAAGTTGGAGAAGTCAATGTTCATACCGCTGGGTTGCAAACTGTCCAAGTGAAATATGAGATGCTGTTCCTCCAATTTCCGGTGGACCTCACTATGGCACTGGAGGAGGCCCATGGCAGAAAGGTCAGACTGGGAATGGGAGTTGAAGTGCTCAGCCACCGGGAGACCAGTTTGGCCAACGCGGACCAAGCGCAGGTGTTGAGCGAAGCGATAGCCGATGTGATAACCTACACTCTAAGGCAGTCAGACTTGGATTTATATTGGGTACTTTGTGATCTTCAGTGTCAACTAGAAATAGGGTTGTCAACTGTTCCTTATTAGCTGGGATATCCCGTATATTGGGCTAAATTGGTTTGTCCCTTGTCCCGTATAAGGCCAGGGGGTGCGCTGTAGGCCCGGACACTGTAGATAGTTGGCACCCCTAACTAGGAAATAAAAATGGGACAAAACTCTTCATAATGTCCATCAGAACATCAACCACAAATCAGTATCTCATCTGTTAGATGGTATTGCTAATGGTGTAAGAATTCCTCAGCCTGGACTGTGCATTTAAGTCACCAGAGTAAGATTTGGACCAAAACCTGATTCAGAACCGATTATAGCAGACCATCAACTTGTAACTCTGTTACCAGACCGAAGACTCCAGTTACCTCATTTAACTTCATCCCTCAGCAGGTCAGAATACTTTCCTTACAAACTCAGCAATCTGAAGGAAGCTTCAAGTTTATATACTAAGTATTCTGCAAAATTTCTATTTTCCAGCTTCCAAAACATGCCTGCCCATTCCCTCCACAGATGCTGAATGGCCTGCTGAGCAGCTCCTGGCGTTCAGAAAGACAGGAGAGCATGGGGGAACAGTTCTTCCTTCCAGTGTCCCATGTAAGGACACCTAACACTCACTATATCTGAAGAAGGTTCTCTCAACCCAAAGCGTCACCTATTCCTTTTCTCCAGAGACGGTCTGTCTCGCTGTGTTACTCCAGCATTTTGTGTCTATCTTTGGTGGCCTCCAACTCATTGTGTTTTGCTCAAGATTTCTGCCTACTCCAACAACGTCTAATCAGCGGAGAAATCCTTTTGTTGGAAAAAAATCTATTGCTGGGGACAAAGCTCAAGTTGACCTGTAAAAACATTGCACTTCATGACAATGCATGCCTCTACTTCCTGAGAAGGCTTGGGAAGTTTGGCATGTCCCTTACAACTCTCACCAACTTCTACAGATGTACCGTAGAAATCATTTTATTGGGTTGCATCACAGCACGGTTTGGGAGCAGGTCGATCCAAGACTGCAAGAAATTGCAGCGAATTGTGGACGCAGCCCAGACCGTCGCGCAAACCAACCTCCCTTCCAATGACTCCATTTATACCTCGCGCTGCCCCGGCAAGGCCAGCAGCATAATCGCACCCCGGCCACACCCTCTTCTCCCCTCTCCCATCAGGCAAAACGCACACCACTGCGTTCCGCAGAGACCGTTCCCTCCGTAACTCCCTGGTCCACTCGTCCCTTCCCACCCAAACCACCCCATCCCCGGGCACTTTCCCCAGCAACCGCACGAGATGCAACACCTGTCCCTTTACCTCCTCCCTCAACTCCATCCAAGGACCCAAAGTCTTTCCAGGTGAGACAGAGGTTCACCTGCACCTCCTCCAACCTCATCTATTGCATCCGCTGCTCCAGATGTCAACTTATTTACATCGGCAAAACCAAACGCAGGCTCGGTGATCGCTTCGCTCAACACCTGCGCTCGGTCCGCCTTAACCAACCTGATCTCCCGGTGGCTGAGCACTTCAACTCCCCCTCCCACTCCCAGTCTGACCTTTCTGTCATGGGCCTCCTCCACTGCCATAGTGAGGCCCACCAGAAATTGGAGGAACAGCACCTCATATTTCGCCTGGGCAGCTTGCAGCCCAGTGGTATGAACATCGACTTCTCCAACTTTAGATAGTTCCTCTGTCCCTCTCTTCCCCTCCCCCTTCCCAGACCTCCCTCTATCTTCAAGATATCTTTATTTGTCATCCAAAAAACAAGTTTTTTGGACGAAATTTAGTCACCCACAGTCCAACAATAACAGTCCAAAGCAAATTACACAACCCCAACCAATACACAAAAAAAAGAAACATCCATCACAGTGAGTCTCCTCCAGTCCCCTTCTCACTGTGATGGAAGGCCAGAATGTCTTTTCCCTTCCCCTGCCGTCTTCTCCCGCGGTCAGGCTGGTGTCGTTGCCACCCTTCCCGTCTCCACCTATATCTTTCCTTTGTCCCGCCCCCCTGACATCAGTCTGAAGAAGGGTCTCGACCCGAAACGTCGCCCATTCCTTCTCTCCCGAGATGCTGCCTGACCCGCTGAGTTACTCCAGCATTTTGTGAATAAATACCTTCGATTTGTACCAGCATCTGCAGTTATTTTCTTATACTAGATTTGTGGAGTTTCTTCCCAGCTGTTATCAGGTAACTGAATCGTCCTACCACAACCAGAGCAGTCATAAACTACAATCGAACTACTATCTACCTCTTTGAAGACCCTCAGACTATCCTTGATGGGACTTTGCTGGCTTTACCTTACATTCAACGTTATTCCCTTATCATGTATCTATACACTGTAAACGGATCAACTGTAATCATGTATTGTCTTTCTGCTGACTGGTTAGCGCGCAACAAAGAGCTTTTCACTGTACCTCGGTACACGTGACAATAAACTGAACAAAGGTTTTGTGCATCGGTGTGTGGTTGTAAAATTATAAACCGACAGCAATTGCGAGCAACGCTGTGGCTGAATGTAGAATTGGTAACATTTTTCAACCCAATTAAGTAGAAATCAAAATATATTATATTTTGTTTTGTTGCCATTTGTTTTTTCGTTAACATTTTTCAAACCCAAGTGATCAAGAAACGTAGACATTGAAAGTAATTACATTTTGAAAAATCTGCTGCCATGGCGATGGTACGGTAGTGCAGTGATAATGTTGATGCCTTATGGCGCCAGAGACCCGGATTCGATCCTGACTACAGGCGCTGTCCGTAGGGAGTTTGTAATTTCTCCCCGTGTACGTGTGGGTTTTCTCCGGGTGCTCTGGTCTCTTCCCACACTCCAAAGACACGCACGTTTGGCTTCTGTAAATTGTCCCTAGCGCGTAGGATAGAACTAGTGATCGCTGGACGGCATGGACTCGTTGGGCCGAAGGACCTGTTTCCACGTTGTAGCTTTAAACTAAAGTAGGGGGACCAAAAACCAAACATGTTTAAAAGGGGAATCCATCATTCACATTTCTGTCACAGGTAACCTGGACATTCTCCCTCTGTTACCAAGAAAAATGGTTGCTTTCAACAAGACCCACATTACTGTGACCCTTTCCTGAAATCAAGATGTCCAACTTTAGATAGTTCATCTGTCCCCCTCGTTCCCTCCCCCTTCCCAGATCTCCCTCTATCTTCCTGTCTCCACCTATATCCTTCCTTTGTCCCGCCCCCCTGACATCAGTCTGAAGAAGGGTCTCGACCCGAAACGTGACCCATTCCTTCTCTCCCGAGATGCTGCCTGACCTGCTGAGTTACTCCAGCATTTTGTGACCAATCGAGCAATTAAATGTAGAGTGGTCACTGTTGCAATGCAGGAAATGTGGCAGCTAACTTAATGTAATAAGACTCCAAAGACGTACAGGTATGTAGGTTAATTGGCTGGGCAAATGTAAAAATTGTCCCTAGTGGGTGCAGGATAGTGTTTGTGTGCGGGGATCGCTGGGCGGCGCGGACCCGGTGGGCCTGTTTCTGCGCTGTATCTCTAAAACAATTTTTGTTTTAAATAACAACTAGCTAACATTTTTCCGTTGAGGGAAACTTCACCTGGCCTGCTTTGAAGTGTCTCACCGTTTTACCCATCAGTCTGAAGCAGGGTCTCGACCCAAAACGTCACCCATTCCTTCTCTCATGAGATGCTGCCTGACCCGCTGAGTTACTCCAGCATTTTGTGATACCTTCGATTTGTACCAGCATCTGCAGTTATTTTCCTACACAGGGTTACTTACCCATGTCCATCCAAGAGCACACATCGGCAAATGTCTGAAGATGGGTTCCGACCCGAAACGTCACCAGTCCATGTTCTCCAGGGATGCTGCCTGACTCCCTGAATTTTGTCTTTCCTTGGTAAATCAGCATCTATGGTTCCTTGTTTCTCCCTAATGTCTGACCTGACAGTTCAAGGATTTCCAGGACAGTCTCGTTTCATCCCTTGGGGGCGGCATGATGGCGTAGCAGTAGAGCTGCTGCTTTACAGCGCTGGAGACCCGGGTTCGATCCTGACTACGGTGCTTGTCTGTACGGAGTTTGTACGTTCTCCCCGTGACCTGCGTGGGTTTTCTCCGAGGTCTTCGGTTTCCTCCCACACTCCAAAGACACACAGGTCTGAAGGTTAATTGGCTTGGTATGAATGTAAAATTGTCTCTTGTGTGTGTGTGTGTGTGTGGGGAGGGGGGGGAAGTGTCAGTGTGTGGGGATCGCGGGTCGGTGTGGACTCAGTGGGTCGAAGGGCCTGTTCCGTGCTGTATCTCTAAACTAAACAGAGGTATCACTTGGTGACATTGAACAACTGGATTTTCCAGAGTGGGCTGCATTCTGAGGATGTTTTGACCTCCATAACCACTGGGGCATGGAAGTTGATCGCAGGCAGCGGAAACAATTGAAAGTAAATTGAGTCAAGTGCGCAATATTCTGCGTTGTCATCTTGAAAAAGCAGCTAAATGTGAAATGATACCAGATGTACAACCACAAAAAAAAGTCATTTCAGTTTCAGAAACCCAGTACGAATTTATTCTGTTGTTTTTTTTGTTTACATCTCAAACTATTTACATTTGTCTGTCTTATTTTACCTCTTCCCCCCCCCCCTCCCCCACCCCCCCCCCCCCACCCCCCTTTATTACATCCACAGAAAGAATGCAAAGCTCGAAAGACTTGTGAAAAGGCAGCATTCACAGAGCTTCCCCAACCTGGAAAATAATGTCTTATGTTTAGCAGAGGGAGGCTTAAACTTTACTGTGTAGTCAGGCTTCCAACCAACGAAAAGTACAAGTTATTTATACAATTAAGCAAAGTATCTACAAAGCTCCGGAGAATATGCACAACATTTTTTTTTTTAAAGTACATTACACTCGTCCCGAACCCCACCCAATCCCTCCCCCCTCCCCCCCCCCCCACACACACACACAAACAGATATTGGTTGTAAAATCAAATGAAACAGTTGTGCAAATAAGTCATCCAACTTGCATTAACTCCGCAATGTCCCTCCCTTTCCTCCCAAGCCCAAAATAACATCTCCTTCATTTGCCTACATTCCTGGACGTGTTCCAGAAAGCAAATGTGGCATTGCGCAAAAAAACAACAACAAAAAAAAAAAACCCGACATGGTTTAAAATATACACATCTACACCGAGAAGAGTGCAGAATTAATTTAGCTTATGCAATAAGTGGTGCTTCATATCTGGGACAATAACGCCGGGGCTGAACAAGCTAGCTCATGGCTTTTATAGTCTTTACAATCGTCATTCCTTTCAATAGCAGCCGAACACAAAACGGGCACACAGGGTGAGGAAATCCTGCAGTGAAGCTAATCCCTGGGGCGAGCATGCCGAGTGCTGTGGCCTGGGGAAGGGGAGGGGGGTTTTAGGTGAAACCACACGAAGGCCTGGAGTCGACGCCAAGCTCTGGAATGCACCCCTTGCGGCAGCCGATGCATTTGTCCTATGCTCAACTTTCCATCGCCTGCAACGGCCTTTAATCTGGGCTGCCATCAGGTTGGCATGAGACCAAGACCACGCTCGAGACAGTAAAACATTCAAAGGCTACACGACGGAATCTCACCACAGCCAGACCAAGCGTGCACATTTTGGGAGACAACCACTGGTACATTCATATATTTTCTCTCAACTCTGGGATGGAGATGGATAGATGGATTAAGCTCGGGATAGACAATAGGGAAGAAATTAAATCTCTGCATGGTCAGTGGGAGTGATTTGAAGGAACTAATCCAGAACATAACACATCACAACTAGAAGCAATCCAGTCTGGTGGCTCTGGTGCAGCGAACTCTTCCACAGGGCAAACCACCTTCAACAACTCAACCAGTCTACCTAGGAGAACTTCAAACAAACAGTAACGCGGAAAGCTAGCCGAGGGAATGGGCAAAAAGAATATCTCCAGGTAGATTAGAGGTCATGTGGTGATTCTTGCTCTCTCCGTGCCCGACCCATTTGAAAAAAAATAATTGTGCGTTCTGTCTAAAATTTGGAAGCAGCACAGGCTTGCTTGTTAAGGGACTCATCTGAATCCTGACCCAGAGAGTCGATGGGCGGAGGGCGAGCAAGTCGACAAACTGTGCGAGGACTCGAGCAGGTCAACTCTTCCAATGACGACAGGCTTTGGGAGTGAAGAGATGTTTATGTGGTAAATTCAAAAGCAGTACACTGGAAAAGGACTGCTTGTACTGGCCGCATCTTAATGCTCACACAAGTACATCATGCTCCCAATTTTGTGTGCATATTTCCCCAGCACCAGTGACCAAGGAAACACACACAGCATTTAAAAACACTGTTTACAAACTCCATCCTCACGACAGCAACCTAGACTTAATGCACCGCCAGTTTGAACAAATTTAAGTTCAAAAGGAAACTACCCTCGTTTGACTTGCTTGGGGTAATTTATTGAACGTGGGGTTGCTTGAATGAAGATTAACAAGCTTTTAAAAAGCAAGTTAAAAGTTTTTCCAAAAAAAACAGAACAGAAGCAGCAATCTCAAATCAGGCACGATGCACTTTACACACTTTCAAATCAGGGGGCGGGAAAATACAGCCACTTTTTGAACAACAAAAAAAACTAATTCTGCCTTCTTGCATCCACTGCAGAAATGAACCAGATGCAAAGGTGGATCGCAGGTGGATTGGGATGAGCACAAAATTACATCAGCAGGGGGGGGGCGAGCTGTTTTACCGCAGGGCGAGAGAAACACACGTTCACGGGCAAAACAGTTGCAGTTACTCCCTTCACGCCCAATTCCTATTTTAAACAGCGCTCTGGAGTGCATGTGTAATAAAACTCAGATGGTCAAATGCATTTGTGGACGGGAGGAAACTGAGAAACTGCATCCGGAGAGTTGCAAACATCCTTTTCACACCAACAAATTCGGAGATGCACTCACTTTTGAATTGGAAAAGTACACTTGAGGTTAGTTAATACTGAAATGGTCTTTACATTTACACAATTACATTATAACCATAGTTACCACAATGAGTTAATGATGTGCATTCACTTCCAAACCACTGCACCTAAACCAGGTTCTCTTCCCCTGTCCTGCAAGCACAATAAACTCCGTAGGTCCCATGTCCCAACTGGGACAACGCCACTTCCCCTCCTGCCCCCTCCTCAAAGGTAGGTTCTTGACTCAAACGTCGTGTGCAATCTTGGAAAACACACAGGCGTGGTCCGGCGTACGGACTAATGCCCTATCCAGACCCGATTCCAGATCCACTTGGATGCTGTATAATCGGGAGTCCCTGGAGCAAGAACGGATATTGTCAGCAGATTAAGGGTCTGGTGTGATCTGAAGAATTCCAACTGCCGCCTTGGCTGAGAGGCGCCAGAGTTGACAACCTGGGATAATTCTGCAGTGCAGGGGTCTGGGCCCCGGGTGATGCATTTTCTTAACTGAATCACTGTCGTTTCTCCTCCAAAGGGTTTCACTACCATTTTTAAAATAGACTCTTCAGGCAGAGCGTAACTACACTTACTGACTTTATTCTGTCCCTCTCCAGCCAACTAGACTTCACTCCTTCATTCCAATCTTCCTCGTGAAGCGAGCACACTTTTTCCACCCAGGCTCTCTGCATACTAACCTGTGGGTCACCTCATTTCTTAAAGCTTTTTTTAAGACAAGTTGTGGTTTTGATAAGAGAAAAACGAGGAAAACAAAAAACAAAAACATGCATCGTCAGTGGGAGCCATTCCGCCACGAGTCCAAATATAAAGCAGCCAATTTTCAAAGAGGTACACTTCAGTCCTACCACTCTGGATCGATTCCAAATGGGAACAGAAGTTTAAATTTGGGAGGGGAAAAAAAACACACACACAAACTTATACCGAGTACAACTATCCTCTTTTCTTTAAAAAAAAATACACACAAGACTGAAATGGTCCCACACGAACAGTGGTAATTAGTGTACAGCCCTTGCAGTGCTGTTAAGAGTCACCTCAGTGGAATAAAGCGAGGGGAGGTGGGGGGGGGGGGATCATAAGGGTCTTTCCGCCATCTTGAAGAACAAATCATAACTGGAGGGCCGGGCTCTCTCTCTTTCCCCCGGTTCTTCTGCCGCCACCCGCTTCTGGGTGCATTGCAGGCCGTGCGACTGCCAAGACATCACGGGTTCCTCGTTACTGTCGGTGAGCTTGGAATCCCAGGTTAAGAGTTTCTTAACCCAGGGAAGGTGTGGGGGGGGGGGGGGGAATAGCTTTTTTTTTTAAGAAACAAAACCAACAAAAAGCTGTCAGCGCAGCAGTCCACTTGAACTACTCTGTCCAAGTACATATTTATTGTCTTTTTTTTTTTTTATACATTCCTTGTATAAAGCACCACGTAAACGCTGAAAATCCACTCTCGCTCGCGCAGTGCTGTTCGGATTAGTCCAATGTAGCTCGGTGCTTTACGTGCTACCAAAGCAAAACTGAGCAAGTGGCCTCCTGATCCTCTTTCTCCCTTCCTTCTCTCTCTCTCTCTCTCCCTTCCTTCTCTCTCTCTCTCTCTCTCTCTCTCTCCCTCTCTCTCTCTCTCTCTCTCTCTCTCTCTCTCTTCCTTTCTCTCTCTGCCTTTCTTTTTGTTTTAAAAAGGGGGGCCTAAACACTCAAATCACATTGTCCAAACTATAGCACACCATAGATAGGTTCCAGTTCTGGATTCAGTCTTTTAAGTGCATTTCTTCAGGTTCCACGTCCTTTCAAAAAAAAAAAAAACATTTTTTTTTTTTTAATTTTTAAAAACAGTAACAGTGTTTTGCAGATATATTTCCAAAAAAAAGGAACTTTATATTCAAGAAAACCTCCAGTTTCAGTCTATGTACAATGTCTGATAAAGTGCATGGTTATTAAGGTGCTTCATCCAATGAAGAGCGGAAGTACCCAGAGGGTTCACACAAAAAAAATTTAAGTGAATTTCACACTTCTTGCCATCACAGAGTGGAGATCCTGGATTCATCACTGTGGACGCCTACCATGAAGCATGTTCCAGGTACGGTCAATTAGGAGTCAAAGGCAGCTTTTAGGAACTTTTTTTAAAAAAAAAAACCTTGTTTAAAAGTCATCCATTGTCTCTATTTCTCCCATATTGAGTCGTTCTGATGATGCATTCACAGAGAAGCCTGTTGCGTTTAAAAGAAAGTACACAAATTAAAAGGGATTTTTTTTTTTTCAAATCGAAACGAGTCTGGTCCCAAGTTCTCAATGCTACAGTTACGTTTTACCTCTAGCTTAAACTTAAAAGCACAGTAGGAAACAGCAGTTATGATATTGGGCATGCAATTCAGATGCCTGTATGATAAAAGGGTATTTTCCTACATCAAATGAAGGCTTTCAAGATCACAAAGTCTTGGAGTAAACCACTCCTTTTGACGAGCGAGTCAATAAATAGATGTTGCAGATTCAAATCAACCATCCAGGATCTAAAGGGAAGATGAGATTTTTTTCAAAGAGCTAACGGGAGTCAGAATGCTCTGAAACCAATTGCATAAATAACACAAAAGTCAGTGATCAGGGCCTTGCCAAACAAGAATTTAAGTGTTATGAATAAAATCGTGGCCATGAATACAACTGCTCTTCCAAAGAGCCAACTTAGATGGGTGAAAAGGTGCAGTAAATTACAATGGTGTCATTCAATATTAATACAGGCACAAATCCAAGGCTGTCAGCTTGGAAATTTAAAATTAATGTTAATAACTATGCAAACATTATAACAGTGTGATCAACTCTCAAAGCTAATTGATAAAATCTGTTGCAACAAACTAATTATAATTGGACCGCAGACTGCAGTGGTTGGAGATGGCATCTTACTACAACCTTCTCAGGACAACTAGAGATGGGCAAAAGATTCCAGCATCTGTAGAAACATGCACATCTTGGGAACCAAGGAAGGGGTGAGGGGTGGTGAGAGTGGAAGGTGAAGAAGGGAAGACAAAAAGAGATGGGATGGGATTTAGTTTAGTGTTACAAGGCGGACACTGGCCCCTCTGCACACCGAGTCTGGGCTGACCAGCGATCCCTGTACACTAACATTATCCTACTCACTACGGACAATTTACAGAAGCCAGATTAACCTAGAAACCTGCACGTCTTGAGTGTGGAAGGAAACCGGAGCACCCGGGGAAAACCCATGCAGTCACGGGGAGAACGTACAAGCTCCATGCAGACCGCACACATTGTCAGGATCAAACCCGGGTCTCTGGTGCTGCAAGGCAGCAACTCTACCGCTGTGCCACCGTGCCGTTTTAACAAAGTAATAAAACTCTATCATGATATTTCGGGGGATAATAAAGTACCTGCATCGTGAAGCATTTTCCCGTCAAGATGCCATTCCCCATAAAAGCCTAACCTCTCAAACCAGCTTTAAACATTCACAAATCTTTAATCTTTGGGAGGACAGGTGTGCTTTATGGAACAAGGTTCTCCAGAACTGCCTAAATGAGTGAATTGGAAATAAAAAAAGGTAGAGTGAACTGAAAAAGAACAGGGAAAACTGAGATGTGCAGGGTAACTTCTGTTTTTACACAGAGGATGGCACTCTGTCGGGGGTGGTGGCAGATATGTGTCATTTAAGAGGCTTCTGTGTAGGGACATGGATATGGGTTATGCGCAAGGTAGATAAGACATGGTATCATGTCTGGCACAGACATCGTGGGCTAAAGGCCCTGGTCTTGTGCTGTACAGTTCTACGTTCTAAAATAAAGGCAATTAGCAGGGAGTGAAACTCACCCAGGATACTAGGATCAGCCCTCACCATCTTTTGCTTCTTTTTCTTTTTCCCAGCTTGGGAGCACTCGTAAGATGACTGCTGTGCACTGTTGTGAGTGGCCTGGAACAGTGACTGTAAGCTGTTTGCCCAGATGGAGTCCTGGCACGAGAGAAGCCAGCACACAGTTAATTCACCATAATGCTTAAAACAGATACCTGTTGTAAGATATTACGGTTGAGTCGAGTTTAGTTCATTGTCACGCGTACCGAGGTACAGTGACCAGCTTTTGTTAAAGGTACAGTACCAGAATGGTCCGATTTGGTGTCACGTGATATATTCATTATCTTATGAGTCTAGCGAATGTGTGTGTGACTATGAGCATGGTACCTTTGTAAAATAAAGAAGACCCACACTGGTAATGGCTTGACTGAAAACTGCTCTTTGTTTCTGTCTACTTGTCGCCACCAGAATCTCTTACAACAGGCAATCTAACTCAACAGCTGGACAGAAGGGATACAACTTTGGAGTACTTGGGCTGTGCGTGGCTCAGAGAAGGAAGACTAGTTGAGTTTAGTTTGAGTTCGGTTTATTGCCACTTGTACCGAGGTACAGTGAAAACTCTTTATTGCGTGCTAACCAGTCAGCGGAAAGACAACACATGATTATAATGGAGCCGTCCACAGTGTGCAGGTACATGATAAAGGGAATAATGTGAATAACGTTTAGTGCAAGAAAAAGTCAGATCAAAGAGGGTCTTCAATGAGGTAGATTGTAGCTCAGGACAGCTCTCCAGTGTTGGTAGGATGGATGGTTCAGATACATTTCGAACTGCTGTTGAGAGCTATCCCAGAGCTAATCTCAAAATACAAGAAAATAAAACAGTTACTTCAAATGTAACCACCACATGGATAGGTTTGTGTAGGAACGAAGGTGTAGGTTTGTAGGTAGACACAAAATGCTGGAGTAACTCAGCGGGTCAGGCAGCATCTCGGGAGAGAAGGAATGGGTGACGTTTCGGGTCGAGACCCTTCTTCAGATGGTTTTAAGGACATGGGGTGACAGAGTGGGCATTTTGTTTCTGAGTTGCACTGATACTATTTCTTCCCAGCTGTCATCAGCCAACAGAACCATCCTATCAACCAGAGTCCTGAGCTACCATCAGAGAACTTCGGACTATCTTTAATCGGACTTTATCTTGTACTAAACCTTATTTATTCCCTTTATCCTGTATCTGTACACTGTGGAAGGCTCCATTATAATCATGTATGTATAGACTTTATGCTGACTGATTAGCACGCAACAAAAGCTTTTCACTGTAGTTCGGTACACATGATAATAAATTAAACTAAATTGAAGTTGGATGAAAATGATAAAAGCAAGTAAAGGAGGGTGATGGAGAATAACAAGACTGCCTACTTGTCCAATGGAGAATGCTCCGGGTTCCCTCCCCCTGTACCATGCCTCCAAACAGAAACGAGGGACAGACTGAACCCGCTTGACTTTACAACACCCCTTATGCCGTAAGGTCATCTCAGGGTCACTAGCACCGCAATCTAGCACGTCAACATGTTGTGAGGGATGAGTAAAAATTCCCATTCAATCTGTTTCCAGGAACCGGGAGCAAATCCCACTGTGACCGCAGTACAGTAAACCCACGCTATAACGTACCAGGGCAGGGTGTTTGGGGGAGGGTTATGGTGTACATCTTTGCCGAATTTTTAGGTCAGTTTAGCGATACAGGCCCTTTCGGCCCACCGGGTCCGCGCCGCCCAGCGATCCTCGCACATTAACACTATCCTACACCCACTAGGGACAATTTTTACCTTTACCAAGCCAATTAACCTACATACCTGCACGTCTTTGGAGTGTGGGAAGAAACCGAAGATCTTGTGGAGAAAACCCACGCAGGTCACGGGGAGAACGTGCAAACTCCGTAAAGACGGCACCCGTAGTTGGGATCTCTGGCGCTGCATTCGCTGTAATGCAGCAACTCTACCACTGCGCCACCGGGCATAACCGAGTTTTTTGGGGGGGTGGGGGGGGGGGGGAGGAAAGTTTAACTCAAGGCCGGGAGGGAAGAAAAGCGGCGTTGGTGGGGAGGAGTTAAACCAACGAGAATTCACAGGCCGGGGGGAGCCACAGTGGTAGAGCCCCCGGGCCCACACCGGGGACGGGCCTGGTACCCCCGACGCCTTCATGCTGCTTGCTCTCTCTGGCCCCGCAACTGGAAGCTTCCACCACGTGGCATCAGCTTGCTGGGTAACTGGTAGAAGTGGCGGGGGTAGGGGTGGGGGCAGTGCAACGGGAATCTTAGTCCGCTGTAACCAAAATCCACTACGCTGAGATCTGTTATTGCAGTGGGGGGAGGGTTTACTGTACCGAGAGAAACCAGATAAATTCTATACTAACCTGTAATCTGTCAGGCTGCAGAGAGATGCTCCCGGTAAGGCCTAAAAGCTCCTTTGTTAACTAGGAGGGGAAAAAGGAAAACATGATAAACCTACAAGATCTGAACCCAAACACAAGATGCATCACACCACGGTGAGATACTGAGGGAAGATGGACTTTGTGTTACACCTTTAGCAACGTGTAAAATACTGAGACGGGGGAAGAGTTATTTTCCCATGTTCCACTGCAGCTTTCGTCTTCAGTGCACAACCCCTGGTCAGTCAGGAACAAGGTTATTTATGACAAATCTACTAACTGCACATTTCATTGCCTCATATGGTCATAAAATTGCTACCCGAAAGTCTTTCAGTGAGTGGTTAATTATCTATGGAGAGTTGCACTGACTTAGTCAAGCTCAGTTCTTTGAACTGAGGATTTTGGTTGGAGGGAGGGGAAGAGCAATGGCCAACTCGGCATGGGGGGGGCGATCATAAGGGGGGAGGGAGGGGGGTAGGAAGAACAAAGGGGGATCTGACGCAGGGGTACTTTGTAACTTAGTAAGCGCCCTTTAGGGGCAACTACTTGCATACCTTGGGTATGAAAGCAAAAAAAATCCCTGTAACTTGTCACATGTGAGAATAAAGTATTCATTCATTCATTGGGAACTTTCAGCTTAGAACGGTCAAGGCTCTCGCTAAAAAGGCAGATAAACTCAGTCAGCCTGCTGTCTTAGCACTTATAGACAATAGCTGCAGGAGGAGGCCATTCGCCCCCTCAAGCCAGCACCGCCATTCAATGTGATCATGGCTGATCATTCTCAATCAGTACCCCGTTCCTGCCTTCTCCCCGTACCCCCTGACTCCGCAATCCTTAAGAGCTCTATCTAGCTCTCTCTTGAATGCGTTTTCAGTGCAATGCTTTTATGTGTACAGATACAGCGCGGAAACAGGCCCTTCGGCCCACCGAGTCCGCGCCGACCAGCGATCCCCGCACACCAACACTATCCTATACACACTAGGGACAAATGTACAATTTTACCAAAGCCAATTAACCTGCAAACCTGTACAAATTTACAATTTTACCGAAGCCAATTAACCTACAAACTTGTGCGTCTTACAGAGTGGAAGGAAACCGGAGCACCCAGGGAAAACCCACACAGGTCACTGTGCAGACAACATCCGCAATCAGGATCGAACCCAGGTCTCTGGCATTGTAAGGCAGCAATTGTAAGAGCTGGATAGAGCTCTTAAGGATAGCGGAGTGAGGGGGTATGGGGAGAAGGCAGGAACGGGGTACTGATTGAGAGTGATCAGCCATGATCGCATTGAATGGCGGTGCTGGCTCGAAGGGCTGAATGGCCTACTCCTGCACCTATTGTCTATTGTCTATTGTCTATAACCCTACCACTGCGCCTCCGTGCCGCCAGGTGTGTTCAACGAACACAATGTTACAGTCGTATAAGACATTGGTGAGGCCGCATTGAGAGTATTGTGCTCAGTTCTGGGCACCCTGTTATAGAAAAGATGTCGTCAAGCTGGAAAGATGTCGTCAATCTGCAGAGAAGATTTACGAGGATGTTGCCAGGACTCGAGGGGCTGAGCTACAGGGAGAGGTTGAGCAGGCGAGGACACCGTTGTAGGTTAATTGGCGTGGCAAATGTAAAAATTGTCCCTAGCGGGTGTAGGATAGTGTTGGTGTGTGGGGATCGCTGGTTGGTGCGGGCCCGGTGGACCGAAGGACCTGTTTCCGCGCTGTTAATCCATTCTTTGGAGTGCAGGAGGATGAGGGATGATCTTATAGCGATGTAAAAAATCATGAGGGGAATAGATCAGGTAGACAAAGTCTCTCCCAGAATAGGGGAATCGAGGACCAGAGGACCTAGGTTTAAAGTGAAGGGGGAAAGAATTAAAAGGAACCCAAGGCACACTATTTCAGTGCAGTCGCTGCCTGTGTCAAGCTGGGAGATGGTTGTGAAACAGCCCTGGCAAACTGCTGTGCCATCGTTGGGTAGAATACAATGTAACTCATGAGTCAGTGGCATGCAGCCAGGTTGTCAATGAAAGAAAGATAGAGACACAAAATCCTGACGTAACTCAGCAGGTCAGGCAGCATCTCTGGAGAAAAGGAATCGGTGGCATTTCGGATGGAGACCCTTCTTCAGACAGAGTCTGGGGAGAGGGAAACTACAAAGGTACAAGGAACAAATGAATGGAAGGTATGAAAAGAACAAATCAAAGGCAGCAACAATGACCAAGGAAAGGTGGTATAAGAAAATAACTGCAGATGCTGGTACAAATCGAAGGTATTTATTCACAAAATGCTGGAGTAACTCTGCAGGTCAGGCAGCATCTCGGGAGAGAAGGAATGGGCGACGTTTCAGGGAAAGGTGGTGCTCACAACGGTCCATTGTCGGCTGTGGAAAAGGTAATAGGAGTAGATGCGAAGAGTGAAACTTAGCAGGACAGTGAAACCAGTAGGAAGACCAGGGTGGGGGAGGGACAGAGAGAGAGGGAATGCAAGGGTTACTTGAAATGAGAGAATTCAATATTCGTAACACTGGGGTGTAAGCTGCCCAAGCAAAATACGAGGCGCTGTTCCTCCAAGTTGCATGCGGCCTCACTCTGACAGTGGAGCAGGCCGAGGACAGAAAGGTCGCTGTGAAATGTTGTCAATTAAACGGGCCGTTTTACGCTTGCTGACGTCAAGCTCAGTATGGCTGCAGCTGCGCTCATTCAGGGACCCTGGGCAATCTTTTGACGTTTGCCTCATGAATCTACAAAGGTTACTGGGCCACGTTATTGGGGCTTGGACGGATCGGGCTTAATTTGCCTCAGCTCCGGCAACGAGGATGTAACTAGGAAAATGGACAGGGGAGAGCCGGTGGATGTGGTGTACCTTGACATTCAGAAAGCCTTTGACAAGGTCCCACATAGATTAGTGGACAAAATTAGAGCACATGGTATTGGGGGTAGGGTACTGACATGGATAGAAAATTGGTTGACAGACAGAAAGCAAAGAGTGGGGACAAATGGGTCCCTTTCAGAATGGCAGGCAGTGACTAGTGGGGTACCGCAAGGCTCGGTGCTGGGACCGCAGCTATTTACAATATACATTAATGACTTGGATGAAGGGATTAAAAGTAACATTAGCAAATTTGCAGATGACACAAAGCTGGGTGGCAGTGTGAACTGTGAGGAGGATGCTATGAGGTTGCAGGGTGACTTGGACAGGTTGTGTGAGTGGGCGGATGCATGGCAGATGCAGTTTAATGTGGGTAAGTGTGAGGTTATAACCTTTGGTGGTAGGAAGGCAGATTATTATACGAATGGTGTCAAGTTAGGAAAAGGGGACGTACAACAAGATCTGGGTGTCCTAGTGCATCAGTCACTGAAAGGAAGCATGCAGGTACAGCAGGCAGTGAAGAAAGTCAATGGAATGTTGGCCTTCATAACAAGAGGAGTTGAGTTTAGGAGCAAAGACGTCCTTCTGCAGTTGTCCAGGGCCCTAGTGAGACCGCACCTGGAGCACTGTGTGCAGTTTTGGTCTCCAAATTTGAGGAAGGATATTCTTGCTATTGAGGGCGTGCAGCATAGGTTCACTAGGTTAATTCCCGGAATGGCGGGACTGTCGTATGTTGAAAGACTGGAGCGACTAGGCTTGTATACACTGGAATTTAGAAGGATGAGAGGGGATCTGATTGAAACATATAAGATTATTAAGGGATTGGACACGTTAGAGGCAGGAAACATGTTCCCAATGTTGGGGGAATCGAGAACCGGGGCCACAGTTTAAGAATAAGGGGAAGGCCATTTAGAACGGAAATGAGGAAAAACGTTTTCAGTCAGAGTTGTAAATCTGTGGAATTCTCTGCCTCAGAAGGCAGTGGAGGCCAATTCTCTGAATGCTTTCAAGAGAGAGCTAGATAGAGCTCTTAAGGATAGCGGAGTCAGGGGGTATGGAGAGAAGGCAGGAACGGGGTACTGATTGAGAATGATCAGCCATGATCACATTGAATGGTGGTGCTGGCTCAAAGGGCCGAATGGCCTCCTCCTGCACCTATTGTCTATTCAAACAGCATGCAAACGTCAAGAGCCTCACAGCTAATTATCAGCTGTTCTTACCATTAACATGCGTTTCAGATAAGCACTGGTATAATACCTTGTTAATGTTGTCAACCCATGCTAATAACGGTTTAATGGTCACTAAATCAACGTGGTTCAAGTGCATTTTATACGTGAAGTACAGAAGTATGAAATTCTGAAGTACGACAGACTTTTAGCACAACCACGACTGCCAAAGGTGACAGATGGAGCCGAGGGGAGATTAACAATTTCAAACGATCCAGGCTTATTGATAATTCAGACCATGTCCACTGAAGCCAAGGTTTCGCTGGGAACCATTAAAACTGCCTATACCTCTTGCAATGTGCACTGAATGACGATTCAACGAATAATTACACTTCAGCAAGGGTGGGTCAAGGGTGTACCATCAAAAGTCAAGGCACGGAACAGGAAAGTTGTTTCAATATGACCAGGAGAGCATTGATCTATAAAGTTAACTCTGTGAATTTACATACTTGTAGCTTTGAGACTGTAGGGCCACAGACTCGGACAAACAGCATGGAGACCCTTCAGACCATCGGGTTTATCCTGACATTAAACTTTTGCTTTGTTCCTTTTAGAAAACACGAATCATACAGCATGGAAACAGGCCCTTCGGCCCACACGCCCATCTACACCAGTCCCACCTGCCTGCGTTTGGCCCATATCCCTCTAAACCCATCCTATCCATGTACCTGTCTATATATTTCTTCAGCATTGTGATAGTAACAACCTCCTCCAGCAGCTCCTTCCAAATACCCATCACCCTTTGTGTAAAAAGGTTGCCCCTCAGATTCCTATTATATCTTTCCCCACTCAACTTAAACCTATAAGTTGGGCGGCACGGTGGTAGAGTTGCTGCCTTACAGCGAATGCAGCGCCGGAGACTCAGGTTCGATCCTGACTACGGGCGCCGTCTGTACGGAGTTTGTACGTTCTTCCCGTGACCTGCGTGGGTTTTCTCCGAGATCTTCGGTTTCCTCCCACACTCCAAAGACGTACAGGTATGTAGGCTAATTGGCTGGGCAAATGTAATTTTTTTTTAAATGTCCCTAGTGTGTGTAGGATAGTACTAATGTGCGGGGATCGCTGGGGGCCTGTTTCCCCCCCCCCGCGCTGTATCTCTAAAACTAAATCTAAATCTAAATATGTCCACTGGTTCGCAATATCCCGACCTATTCGTCTCATGATCTTGAACACCTCGAAAGATCATCCCTCATCTTCCTGTGGTCCAAGGAATAATATCCTACCCTGCTAACCTCACCCGCTAGCTAAGGTCCTCGAGTCCTGACAACATCCTCGTAAATCTTTTCTGCAACCCTTTCCGGCTTAAGAACGTCTTTCCAATAACAGGGTAACCAAAACTGAACACAATACTCCAAATGTGGCCTCACCAATGTCTTGTACTCTTAATGCGAATTCAACGCAATAAATTTTATTCCCCCCACATTCACACAGAATCAACCACTTATCAACACACCAGGGGACAATTTAAGGTGGCCAATTAACTGACATCCTGTATATTTTTGGGATGTGGGAGGAAACCAGACAAACTGGAGAAGACATGATCACAGGGAGAACATGCAAACTCCACACAAACAGCACTGGATGTTAGGAAAGAACTGCAGATGCTGGTTTAAATCGAAGATAGACACAAAATGCTGGAGTAACTCAGCGGGACAGGCAGCATCCCTGGAGAGAAGGAATGGGTGACGTTCAGGTCTCGAGGCCCTTCTTCAGACTGAAGTGAGGGGAGGTGGGCGGTACAGAGATAAAATGTCGTCGGGGAGAGAAAGAGAAGAGAGGGGAGAGAAAGAGGGGAGAGAAAGAGGGGAGAGAAAGAGGGGAGAGAAAGAGGGGAGAGAAAGAGGGGAGAGAAAGAGGGGAGAGAAAGAGGGGAGAGAGGGGAGAGAGGGGAGGGAGAGAGGGGAGGGAGAGAGGGGAGAGAGGGGAGAGAAAGAGGGGAGAGAGGGAGAGAAGAGGGGAGAGAAAGAGGGGAGAGAAAGAGGGGAGAGAGGGGAGGGGAGAGAAAGGGGGAGAGAGGGGAGAGAGAGAGGGGAGAGAGGGGGAGAGAAAGAGGGGGAGAGAAAGAGGGGGAGAGAAAGAGGGGGGAGAGAAAGAGGGGGAGAGAAAGAGAGAGAGAGAGGAAGGGGGAAGAGAGAGAGGGGGAAGAGAGAGAGAGAGAGAGGGGGAAAAGAGAGAGATGAGAGAGAGAGAGAGAGAGAGGAGAGAGGAGAGAGAGAGAGAGAGGGAGAGGAGGAGAAGAGGGAGAGAGAGAGAGAGAGAGAGAGAGAGAGAGAGAGAGAGAGAAGAGAGAGAGAGAGAGAGAGAGAGAGAGAGAGAGAGAGAATAAAGTTAGAGAGAGAGAGAGAGAGGAAAAAGTTAGAGAGAGAGAGAGAGAGAGAGAGAAAGTTAGAGAGAGAGAGAAAGTTAGAGAGAGAGAGAAAGTTAGAGAAGTCAATGTTCATACTGCTGGGGTGCAAGCAACCCAAGTTGAGACCAGGCCATTGGAATTGTCAGGCAGCAGTACTACTAGCTTGCACTAGGGTGCAGACCTGATATTTTTTATTGCCTAAACATTGATTTTTTTTTTTTTAGTCAACCATATTCTACCTGTTGCTGCTGCTGTCTTTGCTGGTTGGCCTTTCTGTTTGGCACGACGTTTCCAAGAACTGCTTGGCAAACTCTTTGGCCTCGGGGGGTGTCACCCAAGTACGCACGAATGTAATCGTGCACCTCATATGGCGAGTCCACTTCTTTAAGGAAGGACACAAACGTAGGAACTACAACGAGAAAGACGTCTATGAAAAGCCAGGGGTCCAAATACAATTTGCATCGTTATAGCGATTCTGGTTCGACCCGAGCAAATAAACACAAAACCAAGCTTTCCCCCCTCTGGGACGCAAAGCTACGACCCGAGAGAACGAACCTTTCAGAGTCCGCCTCTGCGTGGGAATGAGACAGTGGCAGAAAAAAATTTCTCCAAAGGCAACAAAAATTGCATAAGCTCCGCTCACCTCACTCAGAACAGATGGTGAGGAGCAGAAAACCCAGCATCCAGCAGAGGTTGCTGACATTTGGAGCAGAGATACATGAACCGTTGCTTAGTGTACCTGAAACGTTTTGCAAGGCTTGGGATTTTGTGTTTATACAGGGACTGACAGTCTCTCAAACACAAGGGTGCATCTTGATCTTTTCAATGCGATGCTTTACAGGATGGCCGGGGGGGAAGGGAGTCACAAACATTCACCAAGACAAGGAAAACCAGCTCAAACTGAGGGAGGAAAAAATCTGAATGTATCGTCAATCCGTGAGTGCAGGATTGACGCAGCGGTAGAGTTGCCGCCTTACAGCGAATGCAGCGCCAGAGACCCGGGTTCGATCCTGACTACGGGCGCCGTCTGTACGCAGTTTGTACGTTCTCCCCGTGACCTGCGTGGGTTTTCTCCGAGATCTTCGGTTTCCTCCCACGCTCCAAAGGCGTACAGGTATGTAGGTTAATTGGCTGGGCAAATGTGAGAAAAATAATTGTCCCCAGTGTGTGTAGGATAGTGTTAATGTGCGGGGATCGCTGGGCGGCGCGGACCCGGTGGGCCTGTTTCCTCGCTGTATCTCTAAATCTAAAAAAATCAAAAATCCTTTGATTTAAACTTTCGAGCTACAGCGTGGAAATAGGCCCCTTGGCCAACCGAGTACACAGCAACCAGCAGTCACCCTGCACACCAACACCATCCTACACACTAGGAACAATTTACAATTTTACAGAAGCCAATTACTCTACAAACCTGTACATCTTTGGAGTGTGGGAGCACCCGGAGAAAACCCACCCGGTCACAGGGAGAACGTACTAACTCATAATCAGGATCGAACCCGGGTCTCTGACGCTGCAAAGGCAGCAACTCTACCACTGCGCCACTGTGCCCCACACCTATGGTTACATGCCCATTAATTAGCTGGAATGCCATCTCGTGCCACACAGGGTCACTCGGCGTGGCACAAGACAGAACCTCTAGTTGGTTACAAGATAAAACTAGTGAACAACTCAGAGATATAATTAGGCTATTACTCTGATATCAGTAGCAGGAGTGCTGCCAGAATCCAGCACTGCAGGAAGTTGTAATTGTGCACAAGTACGTACGAAAAGGAAATCATATTTGACAAAGTTTCACTATGCTGCAATCAGAAAGTCAGAGAAGGGGAAACCAGTGGGTGTGTAGTATTTGGTTTTTCAGAAGGTCTTAAATAAGGTGCAACATAAGCAGTCGTAAATAAAAATAAAAATTAAGAACATGGGATTTTAGGTGCAATACCAATATTAACAGATGGAAATTCAACTGCAGGGGGGAAAAAATAGGCTATGTTTAAATTGGAAGGTTAAGGCTTGTTGAGCGTTGATGGGACTGCTGGGACTCTAGCGGTTCACATCAATATCAAATGACTTGGAGAAGGAGATCAAACACAATACATCCAAGTTTGCTGATGATACAAACCTGAATGGTATTTTTAACTACCACAGTAAGCGGCGGGGCCTCATAAGATGGATTGGTTAAGTTAAAGGGCAAGAATATTGACATAATATGGAACAAAGAGGTTGTGGTATGAACCAGAATATTTTGTAGTCCTGTACATCATTTAACAAATGTTTGGGGCCCCATATCCGAGGAAGGATGTGCAGATGTTGGAGGGGGTCCAGAGGAGGCTTACAAAAATGATCACAGGAATGAATGGGTTAACATGTGATTTGTGGTTGGGCGTTTGACGGCACTGGGCCTGTTTCCACTAGAGTTTAGAAAGATGAGGGAGAACCTCAATGAAACTTACCAAGTAGTGAAAGGCCTGGATAGAGTCAATGTGGAGAGAATATTTCCACTAGTGGGAGAGTCTAGGACCAGAGGTCATAGTCTCAGAATAAAAGGAGGTACATTTAGGAGATGAGAACTATTTTTTTAGACAGAGGGTGGTGAATCTGTGGAATTCATTGCCACAGACGGCTGTAGATATTTTTACGGCAGAGATTGACAGATTCTTGATTAGTACGGGTGTCAGGGGCTATGGGGCGAAGGCAGGAGAATGGGTTTGAGGGAGAAAGATAGTTCAGCCATGATTGAATGACTGAGTAGCCTTCATGAGCCGAATGGCCTAATTCTGCTCCTTGAATTTATGAAAGTGAAGCAGTTAAGTAGGAAGACAGTGGCTTATATTGCAGCAGGATTTGAACACAAGAATGGAGAGGGCTCTGTTGAGATCACACCTGAAATGGGGGCGTGCAGCGTAGGTTTACTAGGTTAATTCACGGAATGGCAGGACTGTCGTATGTTGAAAGACTGGAGCGACTAGGCTTGTATACACTGGAATTCAGAAGGATGAGAGGGGATCTTATCGAAACGTATAAGATTATTAAGGGGTTGGACACATTAGAGGCAGGAAACATGTTCCCAATGTTGGGGGAGTCCAGAACCAGCGGCCACACACAGTTTAAGAATAAGGGGTAGGCCATTTAGAACAGAGATGAGGCAAAACTTTTTCAGTTAGAGAGTTATGAATCTGTGGAATTCTCTGCCTCAGAAGGCAGTGGAGGCCAATTCTCTGAATGCATTCAAGAGAGAGCTAGATAGAGCTCTTAAGGATAGCGGAGTCAGGGGGTATGGGGAGAAGGCAGGAAGGGGGTACTGATTGAGAATGATCAGCCATGATCAGATTGAATGGTGGTGCTGGCTCGAAGGGCCGAATGGCCTATTCCTGCACCTATGGTCTATTATCTATTGAAATAATGTAGTACAGGTCGGGTCACCCAACCCAAGGAAGGACAGAAATGCCTTAGAGGGAATGCAGCAACTCTGATCTCCAGGAGCGGAAGGTTGTCTAGTAAGAGATTAGACAGCCTGGACCCACACTCAAGAACTTAAAAGAATGAAGTGTTAAAATGTACAAAAGAATGAAGTCTTAAAATGTACAAAATTCTTGGCTTAGCTCTAAAGCACCACAAACGCGATTAGGCTGAAGAAACAACCAATGGACACACACCATCTAGGTTGTTGGCTGTATTAAGGACGTGCAGCATTTGTTCACACCACTGTGTGAAGCCATCTTGAGTTTTGTTCATTCCCTGGAACAGCTTCAGTAACTTCTCCTCATCTTCAGTTTTCTTCTTGCTCGGTCTGGTGGGAATTCCATATGAGTCGCTGCACAAAAGATTAAACAAAAAAGTATTTGAAGTTGAGAATATAGTGTGGATTAACAAACATAAAAGCTGTTCTCGAGTAAACTTTTCAATGAGAACTGAGTTACATACCATTGAAATTTTGAAAAATATTCTTCGCACCTTAATCTACTTTGGGAAATCAATTTACAGGAAGCACCTAAAGTAATCCATGCATCAAGGAATGGCTTCTCTACCTGGCTCGTCAATGAAAAGCAAAACACTGCAGATCGTAGAAAAATACGGGAGGATGTAAAATTATGAGAGGCATAGATAGATAGAAACTTGTTTCCCGGATGGAAAAATAAAATACTAGAGGACACCGCTTTCAATTGAGAGGGGCAAAGTTTCAAGGAGATATTCAGGGCAACTTTTTTTTTTAAACAGAGGGTGGTGAGTGCTTGGAAGGTGCTGCCAGGGTTGGTGCTTGAGGCAGATATGAGGCTTTTGGATATCCATAGGATAGGCAGGGAATGGAGGGATATGGAATATGCACAGGGAGATGAGAGGTTCCTGGCAACAGGTTTGGCACAAACATAGTGGGCCGAAGAGCCTGTCCTTGTGCTGTACTGTTCTATGATATGATGTCACCTGGCCCTGGGGTTGCCAACTTTCTCACTCCCAAATCAGGGACAAAAGGTGACGTCACCGCCCCGCGGCCCACGTGACCTCACCCAGTCAGCAGCCACGTGCTCCCACTCCACCTACAGCGGTCCCCGAGCCTACAGTGTCCGGGCCGACAGCGCCCCCTGGGCCTAATGTGGGACAAGGGCGGTCCCGTATGGGACAAATCAATTTAGCCTAATGTATGGGATGTCCTGGCTAATACGGGATAGTTGGCAACCCTACCTGGCCCCATCACTTTGCGATGGTTCTGAGAAGTTGCGTTTGGATTCCACCACAATCACTTCCCCGCGCACTCCCCACCAGGGTTAATTGAAGTTAGAGAAATCGATATTCATACCACTGGGTTGTGAGATGCCCAAGCGAAATATGAGGGGCTGTTCCTCCGATTTGCTTTGGGCCTCTGACAGTGGATGAGGCCCAGTCCAGTCTTTGAAGTGTGGAGCACCCGGAGAAAACCTATGCAAGTCTCAGGGAGAACACCGAAACTCTGTACAGCCAGCACCCGAGATCAGGATCGAACCCGGGTCTCTTGCGCTGTAAGGCAGCAACTCTATCGCTGCGCTGCTGTGCCAAAAGACGGAGGTTTATTTAAAAAAAACACAAAGTGCTGGAGTAACTCAGCAGGTCAGGCTGCCTTAACCAGTGTGTGTTTCCAACATTTTATGTCTTTTTATTGCTTGTCTTTATTTCAGATTTCAATGGTTTGCTTCACAGGCAAACACACGTTTCAAGTTTCTTATTCGCCCTCCGACCTAAACCACAATCACAACTCGCACGTAAGACAGACATGAAAACCGAGCAGAGTCTGGGAGATCAGAGGCACAAACCTTAAAGAAGGACTGCTCCTGCTGTACTTCAACCCTGCATTCCTGATCACTGGGCCTGTGCTCTTCACAGCATCATCTCCCCACAGGCTCACGTTGGAGTTCTTCGTTTCGTGCACGCTCCACATGTTGTTCATATCAGACCCCCACTGACCAGGCAATCCCCACACTGAAGAGTTGCTGATAGGTATACTGGAATGCTAACCGCAGGCGGACAGGGAAGAAAAAAACAGAGCAAGTTTTCAGAGACATATAAAAACAAGGTAACATAACTTAGCCATCTATCTACATCTATATACTAAAACTCTCGTTTGTTTGTTCCTGAACTACAGCCAAAACGCTACACGATAGAGCAACAATTTTAGGCCCACCTTACTCACCGTCGTCCCTTTGGTGCTAATGGACGTTTCATTGAAATCGGTGTTATATTTTTTAAGTTATTCACATTTTTAAGTTTAAATCTATCTCCTAGGGAGGGAGGGGGAGAGAAGGAGGGGGGAGGGGGAGAGGAGGGAGGGTAAGGGGGGTTGAGGGGGATGGAGTGGGGGGAGAGGGAAAGGGAGGGGAGGGGGGAGAGAGGAGGGGGGAGAGGGGAGGGGGAAGAGAGGGTGGGGGGAAGGGGGAGTGTGGTGGGGAAGAGGGGAGTGGGGGGGGAAGGGGGCAGGAGGCAGCGGGGGCAGGGGAGAGGGAGAGGTTTGGGCCTAACGGGTCCACTTGGTCTAGTTATTCATAAGATCGTGAGACCATCTGGTCAATGCCTTGGCTCAACCCTGTAGGCAACAGCAATTTCATCTCCGTAGGCGTGAAATTCTGAGACGACCAGACGTAGAATTTCAACCATGAGGCAGAGTGGGGGGTAAGTTACTCCGTTTTTATTTTAAAACAAGACACAGCGTGGAGAGAGGCTCTTCGGTCCACCTGGCCCGCACCAACCATCGACTGCTCGTTCACACCAGCTCTACATTGTCCCACTTTCCCCATCCACTCCCCACACACTCGGGGCAATTTACAGCAGCCAATTAACCTACAAAACTGTGCGCCTTTGGGATGTGGGAGGAAACCCAAAGCGGCCACAGGGAAAGCATGCAAACTCCAGAGACAGCACCCGAGGTCAGAATCATACTGGCACTGGGAGGCAGTGGCTCTGCCAGCTGCACCACTGCTCCTCTCATGCAGCAAGAATGCAACAAGGAAGAAGAAAAGGATTTGGGGTGGTGTGCTTGTTCTGCATAGTCCTTGCTGTCCATGCATATCCGTTAGTCGTTAAGATTCGCTTACAACTGGGATGCAAGTGTATTAAGTGTTGAAAGGCTGGAGCGATTGGGCTTGTATACACTGGAATTTAGAAGGATGAGGGGGGATCTTATTGAAACATATAAGATAATTAGGGGATTGGACACATTAGAGGCAGATAACATGTTCCCAATGTTGGGGGAGTCCAGAACAAGGGGCCACAGTTTGAGAATAAGGGGTAGGCCATTTAGAACGGAGATGAGGAAGAACTTTTTCAGTCAGAGGGTGGTGAAGGTGTGGAATTCTCTGCCTCAGAAGGCAGTGGAGGCCAGTTCGTTGGATGCTTTCAAGAGAGAGCTGGATAGAGCTCTTAAGGATAGCGGAGTGAGGGAGTATGGGGAGAAGGCAGGAACGGGGTACTGATTGATAGTGATCAGCCATGATCGCATTGAATGGCGGTGCTGGCTCGAAGGGCTGAATGGCCTACTCCTGCACCTATTGTCTATTGTCTATTGTATACTGGACTGGTTATTGGGTGAACAGTTGTTGCAGATAGTTCAAACCTCAACGTGGCAGCTGAGGAATTGAAACAAAAATGAAATTCTACCTTCTGGGATGGGAATGAATTGTTGCAAAATCCCATCTGGTTCACTAATGTTCTTCACAGCAATCATCTGCCTGCGCAGTTTTTAGATTTTTTAGATTTGGAGATACAGTGCGGAAACAGGCCCTTCGGCCCACCGGGTCCGCGCCGCCCAGCGATCCCCGCACACTAACACTATCCTACACGCACTAGGGACAATTTTTGCATTTGCCCAGCCAATTAACCTACATACCTGTACGTCTTTGGAGTGTGGGAGGAAACCGAAGATCTCGGAGAAAACCCACGCAGGTCACGGGGAGAACGTACAAACTCCGTACAGAGCCCGTGGTCAGGATCGAACCCGAGTCTCCGGCGATGCATTCGCTGTAAGGCGGCAACTCTACCGCTGCGCCACCAATCAACAATGTATACCAACCAGCATTGCCAATAATGTACACATCCCACAAAAGATTAAGAGCTGCCTGCATTATGGCAGCCATAATTAATTTCAGCCACTTGGGTCAAGTTGACATAACTGGGATGGGAGCGATTCATGGGGAGGTTATGACAAACCCTTTTTTATGACTTCATGTTTTTAGGGGTTTTGGCTAGATGCAGTTTCCAAAGAAAAATTACTTCTGCCGGAAAATCATTTCAACATCTTTAGAAACCGAAACCACTGCTGATCGTTTGTGTGGGTGTGAAGGGAAAGTTTAGATTAGTTTAGTTTAGAGATAGACAATAGACAATAGGTGCAGGAGTAGGCCATTCAGCCCTTCGAGCCAGCACCGCCATTCAATGCGATCATGGCTGATCACTCTCAATCAGTACCCCGTTCCTGCCTTCTCCCCATACCCCCTCACTCCGCTATCCTTAAGAGCTCTATCCAGCTCTCTCTTGAAAGCATCCAACGAACTGGCCTCCACTGCCTTCTGAGGCAGAGAATTCCACACCTTCACCACTCTCTGACTGAAAAAGTTCTTCCTCATCTCCGTTCTAAATGGCCTACCCCTTATTCTTAAACTGTGGCCCCTTGTTCTGGACTCCCCCAACATTGGGAACATGTTTCCTGCCTCTAATGTGTCCAATCCCCTAATTATCTTATATGTTTCAATAAGATCCCCCCTTTCCCAGCACGAAAACATGCCCTTCGGCCCGCGCCTACCAGCGATCCCTGCACATTAACACTATCCCACACACTCACACAAGGGACAATTTGCAATTATACCAAGCCAATGAACCTACAACCTGTATGTCTTTGGAGTGTGGGAGGAAAATGGAAATCCCGGAGAAAACCCACGCAGGTCACGGGGAGAACATACAAACAACACCCGTAATCAGGATCTAACCCAGGTCTCTGGCGCTGTAAGGCAGCAACTCTAGCGTTGCGCCACCTTGCCACTACTGATATACAAATCTATCTACTGAAATATCTTGGTTCTGTCCTACTGCAAGAGTCAATATGGCAGGAGTCATGTGGAATTAAATTTGGGCAAGCCAAATGGAGCATAAATTACATGAAATGGTTTACAAAAAGATATTTTTAATTTATTTTTAGTTAATGGCAGATAAATTACACATAGCCACTGCATTGGAAAAAATGAATTTTTAAAAAAATTTAAATTAAATTAAATTTAATGGCAGCAAGTAGGAAACTTGATGATACGTCTTGCACTAACTCTTCGTGCTAATGTTTTACAAACAAATAAAAGTTTCTAATCAATTCAGGGGTGTGAATTACATGAAATAGTGGTTTACAAGTTGTTTCAAATTTATGTTTACTTGCTGGCAGATGAATGAAATACAACTAATCTGCATTGGAAACACCAGATCGTTTGCAGCCAGCATAAGAATTTTTGATACATACTGCACTCAATTTTCATTCGTTTATCTAATATTATCACCAAATAAGTGTTCCAATCAATTCTGGAGCATGAATTACTTAAAATGAAGTGGTTTACAACAAATTATTTCAGAGTTATTTTTAGTCACGAGAAGCAGGTACATGGATAAGAAAGGTTTTGAGAGTTACAGCCAAAGGCAGGGGTCACAGTTTAAGAATAAGGGGTCGCCTATTTAGGTCTGAGATGAGGAAAAACTTATTCACCCAGGGAGTTGTGAATCTGTGGATTTCTCTGCCACAAAAGGCAGTGGAGGTCAATTCACTGGATGTTTTCAAGAGAGATTTAGATATAGCTCTTAGGGCTAACGGAATCAAGGGATATGGGGAGAAAGCAGGTACTGATTTTGGATGATCAGCCATGATCATATTGAATGGCAGTGCTGGCTCCAAGAGCCGAATGGCCTCCTCCTGCACCCATTTTTTCTGTTTCTGTTTCTAAATGAGTTTAGCATAAATGGGGCGTCTTGATGAGTTGGGCCGAAGGGCCTGTTTCCATGTGGTTTGGGCGGCATGGTGGCGCAGTAGAGTTGCTGCCTCAGCGCCAGAGACCCAGGTTCGATCCTGACTAACGGGGCTGTCATAAGGAGTTGGTACGTCCTCCCTGCGACCGCGCGGATTGTCTCCGGTTGCTCAGCTTTTTCCTCCCACCCTCCAAAGACGAACAAGTTTGTAGGTTGATTGACTTTGGTAAAATTGTACATTGCCCGCAGCGTGTAGGATGGTGCCAGCGTATCGCTCGCTGGTTAGCGCCGACTCAAGAGGGCCGCAAGGCCCGTGTCTCTAAAGTTTGACTGGGAAGAATACTCACAGCCCGTGCCTGCGCCCTTTGCTGCTGCTGTTTCTGCAGTTCCTGCTGCACCTCCAGTAGTGACTTTACAGACATAGACTGCTTGGGGATGCTGTTCCAGCCAGGTGACTTCTGCTGGTGCTGCTGGAGTGCCTTCATTATCTCCTGCTGCTGACGACACTGCTGGGGCAAACAACATTCACTTTTACCCAATTAAAACTATGCTTTGCCACCCATTCTTACACGAGTACACCCGTGATGGCTGTCAGTTTAAGAACAAGGGGCCACAGTTTAAGAATAAGGGGTAAGCCATTTAGAACTGAGATGAGGAAAAACTTTTTCAGTCAGAGTTGTGAATCTGTGGAATTCTCTGCCTCAGAAGGCAGTGGAGGCCAATTCTCTGAATGCATTCAAGGGAGAGCTGGATAGAGCTCTTAAGTATAGCGGAGTCAGGGGGTACGGGGAGAAGGCAGGAACGGGGTACTGATTGAGAATGATCAGCCATGATCACATTGAATGGCGGTGCTGGCTCGAAGAGCCGAATGGCCTCCTCCTGCACCTATTGTCTATTGTCAATATGCACTAATTCCCAGATGGATTAGAGCAGAACCAAGTTAGTCTTTTGCTTTTTTGTTTTGTCAGCAGCTGTGAGCATGAATCCCCCATACCCAGAGTGCAGTGATTCCATTGAGCAAGTCTTCCATGCAAGAGGAAATCCGCTGTGACCTACTCAATACCATTGAGCCCACGGCTAAACCAGACTGCCTGCCCCTAGAAGCTAATAAAAGTGGCTCTGGGATTCAGAACTCCTCTGATCTGTAATGGAATCTGTTTTCCGAGTTCTCAAATCTCTCCACAGACTGATCCGTTCTCCACGATGGTCTCCTTCAGCCCACAACTTTGTTCTGCCTTCCTTTAATTCCATCTGGATTTTGCCATTACACCACTGGGTAGCTCCAGGTTTTACAGCGCTCTCTCGAAACCCCTCTCCCTGTGGCTCCTCCGCCAATCAACCCTTCGTGGTTCAGTATCATGTTGCATCTGAATAGATTCTTGAAATGCATCATATGATACTTTACTGAAGGCAATATACACTATTGCCTAAATGCAGATTTGAATTCATTTAAAATTGCACCTCGGCTAGGTAAGAGCAAATGCACGTAAAGTATTTGGAAAAGGACGATCCCTGCCTCAGTCAGGCGTCTCTTGCTTTTAAATGTAGACACAAAATGCTGGAGTAACTCAGCGGGTCAGGCAGCATCTCAGGAGAGATGGAATGGGTGACTTTTCGGGTCGAGACCCTTCTTTTAAATGTGACAGGTTCAACAACTGACGAGCAAGTAAATTAGGAGAATTCGGCCACTTTGGCCCTCACTCACAGAGAGTGGTGAGTCTGTGGAATTCTCTGCCACAGAAGGTAGTTGAGGCCAGTTCATTGGCTATATTTAAGAGGGAGTTAGATGTGGCTCTTTTTGCTAAAGGGATCAGGGGGTATGGAGAGAAGGCAGGTACAGGCTACTGAGCTGGATGATCAGCCATGATCATATTGAATGGCGGTGCAGGCTCGAAGGGCCGAATGGCCTACTCCTGCACCTATTTTCTATGTTTCTATGTTTCTATCTGCTCTGCCGTTTACGATGGCAGATCTGATTAGCATTAAACATACATTCGCAAAGTAAACCTTTTATCACATTTTACCTCAAGAATATATCGACCACTGCCTGAAAAAGTTCAATGACTTGGCTTTGTTGGCCCCCGAGGAAGAGCTTACAAAAAACTCAACTAGCCTCAAATGATAAAGTCTCTTCACCATTCATAAATGGGTGACCCTATATTCTTATCGAGTGACCCCTCGTTCTAAATTATCCCAGAACAGGAAACTTTTCATATCCACCCCGAAAAGACCCCTCAGGACCTCGTATTTCAAACGCATCGCTTTTCATTCAAACTACAACAGGTACATGCCTAGCATATTTAACCTTTCCCTCAGAAGACACTCAACCCATTCCAGGTTGTGCTGAGCAAACACATTAATCACCCTCCTTAAATAAGAAAACACATGCAGTAGAGTAGTCCAGATAGATCTCACCGACCGCAAATGTAAATATGCCCTTTGAATTTAATTCTCCCAACAATGAATACATTTTTATAAATACATGGAGGAAGTCGGTGATAGAGGCGGAAGTTGGACAAAGGGGTTGGACAGGCTAGATGCAGAAAGATTGTTCCCGATGTTGGGGAAGTCCAGAACAAGGGGTCACAGTTTAAGGATAAGGGGGAAGTCTTTTAGGACCGACATGAGAAAGTTTTTTTGTTAAAGCATGAAGATACGTCGAGGAATGACAAGAATTGTCATGGAATTTTCTGCCGACATTTCTCAGCTCACAAGAGACAACATCCTGGACGAAATATCAAGGTGGGAATGTACCGACAAGGCAATAATCTTGTTCTTGCCCACTGACCATTTTATAAAACACGATGCTCTTGTCCAACATACCTCCTCCCTGCGCTGTCGTTCCCGTTCCTCCTCCAGCTTCTGAAGAGGTGGTACCGAGTTGGACTGCTGCCCCCATGTCGTGGAAGAAGGGATCTAGTGAAGGAGAAACAGTTTAATAATGATCCGCAACTTCCAGAAAACACAACCATCCATCTCAAGCCCAAGCTTTTTCCTGGTCTCAGATACAATGCTATTTACTTTAACGTCATCAAAACATTAATACACAGTGAAAAGTGGAGGTTCCAGTAAAGATTCCCAGCTGACATCGCTAGTCACTTCTGCCAGTCAAACACCAGAGTCCTTATCCATCTCTCTCACCAATTATTGACTCGTATCCCTGAGCTTTGCAACTCTCAGGAGAGTTAGCGGGAAGGAGAGCAGCCAGGTGGAGGGGATGTGTGTGGAGGAAGGTAAAGGGAAAGAGAAGCTAGTAACAAGACTTGAACAGCACGGCTTTCACTTGTTTTAAGTGAATTGGAACACTCACCTTCTTGAAGATTATTAAGGGGTTGGACACGTTAGGGGCAGGAAACATGTTCCCAATGTTGGCGGAGTCCAGAACCAGGGGCCACAGTTTAAGAATAAGGGGTCGGCCATTTAGAACGGAGATGAGGAAAAACTTTTTCAGTCAGAGAGTTGTGAATCTGTGGAATTCTCTGCCTCAGAAGGCAGTGGAGGCCAATTCTCTGAATGCAGTCAAGAGAGAGATAGATAGAGCTCTTAAGGATAGCGGAGTCAGGGGGTATGGGGAGAAGGCAGGAACGGGGTACTGATTGTGGATGATCAGCCATGATCACATTGAATTGCCTCCTCCTGCACCTATAGTCTATTAACTCTAAGTCCAAGCTTTTTCCTGGTCTCAGATACAATGCTATTTACTTTAAGTCAAGTCAACTTTGTTTGTCACAAGACGTGCAGTGAAATGAAAGTGGCAACGCCTACGGATTGTGCTAAAACTACAATACAGAATAGAAAAAAAATGTTAACACAAAAAATAAATTAATACAGTAAATTAAATTAGTCCCTGGTGATACGAGTTAACAGTCCTGATGGCCTGTGGGAAGAAATTCCGTCTCATCCTCTCTGTTTTCACAGCGTGACAGCGGAGGCGTTTGCCTGACCGTAGCAGCTGGAACGTCATCAAAACATTAATACACAGTGAAGAGTGGAGGTTCCGGTAAAGATTCCCAGCTGACATCGCTAGTCACTTCTACCAGTCAAACACCTGAGTCCTTATCCATCTCTCTCACCAATTATTGACTCGTATCCCTGAGCTTTGCAACTCTCAGGAGAGTTAGCGGGAAGGAGAGCAGCCAGGTGGAGGGGTGGCAGTGGAGGGGATGTGTGTGGAGGAAGGTAAAGGGAGAGAGAAGCTAGTAACAAGACTTGAACAGCACGGCTTTCACTTGTTTTAAGTGAATTGGAACACCCACCTTCTTGAAGATTATTAAGGGGTTGGACACGTTAGAGGCAGGAAACATGTTCCCAATGTTGGGGGAGTCCAGAACAAGGGGCCACAGTTTAAGAATAAGGGGTCGGCCATTTAGAACGGAGATGAGGAAAAACTTTTTCAGTCAGAGAGTTGTGAATCTGTGGAATTCTCTGCCTCAGAAGGCAGTGGAGGCCAATTCCCTGAATGCAGTCAAGAGAGAGATAGATAGAGCTCTTAAGGATAGCGGAGTCAGGGGGTATGGGGAGAGGGCAGGAACAGGGTACTGATTGAGAATGATCAGCCATGATCACATTGAATGTTGGTGCTAGCTCGAAGGGACGAATGGCCTACTCCTGCACCTATTGTCTATTGTCCATTGAAGAGAAAGAGCCACAACTTCAAAAGCAGATCGACAAATGGAGGCTCGGGGCATGTATTCAGCAATATTTTTATAACAGTTCAGCAATGGGGCACATTAAGGCAAAGGTCCATTTCCGTTACATCGGCTCGGCCGCGGAACGGTTCAGCACCCGGCGCGGCCGCGGGGCATTCCATCACCCGGCGCGGCTCGGCCTCTGGACTTAACACCGCCGGCGCGGCTCGGCCGCGGGACGTTTCAGTGCCCGGTGCGGCTCGGCCGCGGGGCCTTCCATCCCCTTGCGGGGGCTGTGCGTGTCGGTCGCCTCGGTAGGGGTCGAGCTGCCTGTCCGTGGGCGTGGGGGGAAGAGAGTGGAAGTTTTGTTGCCTTCCATCACAGTGAGGGGGTGTTTGGAGTCACTGTGATGGATGTTTGTGTTGGGGTCGTGTGTCCTGTGTTCTTTTCTTTTTTGTTGTGTTCTGTGACTGCTGTAATTTCGTTCGGTATCTTTATGGTACCGAATGACAATAAAGTTCTGTATGCATTGGGACGCGACAAACTCTTATTTAGTCGTGGGATGTGGGCTTCATTAACTAGACCAGCATTTATTGTCCATCTTGCAGTAATCTTAAGCTGAGCAGTTTGCTTGGCTATCATGAGTCAAAGAGTTCTCTAGGGATGGTGCATGAGTTATTCCAAAATTGCCTCTCTAAATTTGAAAAGCTGCTGTGGTTAGGATTCAAACCGGTATTTTCAAGTCAAACCAACATTTTGACACACCAGTCCAGGGACCTCTGCTAACATACTCGCAAGTTCACATGCCATCAGTCTGAAGAAGGGTCTCGACCCGAAACGTCGCCCATTCATTCCTTCTCTCCTGTGATGCTGCCTGACCTGCTGAGTTACTCCAGCATTTTGTGAATAAATACCTTCGATTTGTACCAGCATCTGCAGTTATTTTCTTATACTACCTGTCATGTGAGCAGAAATAGGCCATTCGGTCCATCGAGTCGACTCTGCCATTCAATCATTTTCTATCTTTTCCTCTCTACCCCATTCGTGTGTCTTCCCCCCTTAACCCTTGACATCCTTACTGATCAAGAATCTTTACTGGCCAAAAATACCCAGCGTCTTGTTCTCCTGTCTGTGGCAATGAATTCCACAGATTCACCACCCTCTGACTAAAGAAATTCCACCTCTTCTTCTTTCTAAAGGTACATTCTTTTATTCAAGAGTTAACAGGGAAACTAATCTCAATTGGACAAACTAAGCACTCAGTTACACAAAAGAAACAAGAAACATCAGTTGTTGGTTTAAAAAAAGACAAAGTGCTGAAGTAACTCAGTGGGTCGGGCAGCATCACTGGAGAACATGGATAGATGACGTTTTGGGCCTGAAGAAGGGTCCCAACGAAAACGTCGCCTGTCTATGTTCTCCAGAGATCCTCCTTGACCCATTGAGTTACTACAGCACTTTGCGTCTTTTTCTTCCCCCACTCAGTTACACGCTGCTGCCAGGAACCAAGACGAGGACGTGATATTTTCAAGAGAGAGTTAGACTTAGTTCTTAGGGATAAATGAATCAAGGGACAATAGACAATAGGTGCAGGAGGAGGCCATTCGGCCCTTCGAGCCAGCACCACCATTCAATGTGATCATGGCTGATCATTCTCAATCAGTACCCCGTTCCTGCCTTCTCCCCATACCCCCCAACTCCGCTATCCTTAAGAGCTCTATCTAGCTCTCTCTGGAATGCATGGGGATATGGGGAAAAAGCAGGAACGGGGTACTGATTTTAGATGATCAGCTTTGATCATATTGAATGGCGTTGCTGGCTCGAAGGGCCGAATGGCCTACTCCTGCACCTATTTTTCTGTTTCAATGTTAGCAGTGTGGCGGCTCCCAAGGGTCGGGCCATACCACTACCGACCCCTCGGCACGGGAATGGACGGCCCTTTGCTACAGTTATAAAGGACGAGGTTTTGGGCGCGATTGCATTCTGGCAGACTTGACCGGTCTGACAACCGTAATAAAATCAAACTCGGCTCCTCGCCTTTATTTCGGGCCTTTTTCGACGCGCCACAGCAATACCTTAATGTGAGCCAGCTGCTGCTGCTGCAAACGCCTCAGTGCCTCCTGCTGCTGCCGATGCCTCAACATTTCCTGCTGCCGCTGAAGTTGCAGGTCCATCTCTTTGCGTTTCCGGTCCTCCTCCTCAGCAAGCCTGCGCCTGGCCTCCTCCTCCAGCTGGCGCCGGCTCTCCTCTTCCTCCAGCCACCGCCGGTCCTTCTCCTGCAATGAAGTCGCGGAAGGTGAATGACTTGGATGCAGCCGAGGAGAATAAAAACACAGTGGCATTCAGGCACGAAGCAGCTTGTAATTAAACAGAAAGAACTGCACAGTTCAACTGGACTGAAGTGACTGTTTTTGTGCTGCAAATTGTAATTTTGCAGCTGCCAGCAGGTTAGTGAGAAACACTATAGGTGCTCCTCAACTTATGATGCGGTTACGTTCCGAGAAAAACCATCGCAAACCGAAAATATCGTACGTCGAAATGCATTGAATACAAGTGACCATGTGGCCAGGAGCGAGCAGCGGCTCTCTGCCGTTTGCATCATCATCGCAAGTCGAAGCATCGATCGTCGGGGAGCATCTGTAAAGGGGACTTGATGCCTGGAGTAAAGATGCTCCAAAACGCAGGCTCGGCGATCGTTTCGCTCAACACCTTCGCTCAGTCCGCCTTAACCGACCTGATCTCCCGGTGGCTGAGCACTTCAACTCCCCCTCCCACTCTGACCTTTCTGTCATGGGCCTCCTCCAGTGCCATAGTGAGGCCCACCGGAAATTGGAGGAACAGCACCTCATATTTCACCTGGGCAGCTTGCAGCCCAGCGGTAGGAACATTGACTTTTCCAACTTTAGATAGTTCCTCTGTCCCTCTCTTCCCCTCCCCCTTCCCAGTTCTCCCTCTATCTTCCTGTCTCCACCTATATCCTTCCTTTAGTATAAGAAAATAACTGCAGATGCTGGTACAAATCGATTTATTCACAAAATGCTGGAGTAACTCAGCAGGTCAGGCAGCATCTCGGAAGAGAAGGAATGGGTGACGTTTCGGGTCGAGACCCTTCTTCAGATATCCTTCCTTTGTCCCGCCCCCCTGACATCAGTCTGAAGAAGGGTCTCGACCCGAAACGTCACCCATTCCTTCTCTCCTGAGATGCTGCCTGACCCGCTGAGTTACTCCAGCATTTTGTGAAATAAATGCCTGGAGTAAATGTTTACTCTGAGATCTCTACCAGTGTGGTGAAATTAGCTACAATTTTTCTGATAAACAGCTCTCAGCCTCCCACCACTAACCCTTTCCGAGGGGCAAATGGAAGCTCAAACTGCACTGAGTCATAAATCATTTAGACATGTGGGGTGGCACTTGTGAGGTGTGGGAGCAGCTCCAATCTCTTACATAACACTCAAGAAAAACACAATGTAAACAATTAACAGTACGAGTATGGAAGACATCCTCAGAGGCTCCTCAAACTAATCCACAAGGATAGAGATTTGAGACAAAAAGAGTGCTAGCATTTTGCTGGGGGTGTATTACAGACCTCCCCACAGTCAATAGGTGAAACAGGAACAGATTTAGATACAAAATAGGTCTGCGTCATTTGGGCAGGTATGTGGCGAGGAAAGGTTTATGGGAATATTAGACCAAGTGGATCCATTGGGCCCAAACCGCTCCTGCATTGGTGCAGCACCCTCTCCTCCCCCCCCTCCCTCCCTTACACTCCCCCCACTCCAACCACCCCCCCACTCCATCCCCCTCAACCACCCTTATCCTCCTTCCTCCACCCCTTCCCCCTTCCTCCCTAGGAGATAGATTTAAACTTTAAAATGTGAATAACTTAAAAAATATAACACCGATTTCAATGAAACATCTTCCATTAGCACCAAAGGAACAACGGTGAGTAAGGTGGGCCTAAAATTGTCGCGCTATCGTGTACTCTTTTGGCTGTAGTTCAGGAACAAACAAACAAGAGTTTTAGTATATAGATAGATGGGCTGGTGGGACTAGCGTGGGACTAACATCTTGGTTGGCATGGGCAAGTTGAACCAAAGGTCTGTTTCCATGCTATATGACTCGAGATGTGGGCAGGTACCAGACAGATGCAACAAAAATAAGTTTATTGTACTGTGGGATTTCAGTTTCCCCAAATATTCTCTGGGACTGCATTAGCACTAAAGAGGAAGGAATTTGAGGTTTTTGAGGATTTTTTGGGAGAGCTTGCCAGGAGACACTATGCAGCAAGGCATACTGACAAACAAGGGAAGGGGCATTACTGGACCTTACATTGGGGAATGTTGCTAATCAAGTTGTAAATCTGTGGAATTCTCTGCCTCAGAAGGCAGTGGAGGCCAATTCTCTGAATGCATTCAAGAGAGAGCTAGATAGAGCTCTTAAGGATAGCAGAGTCAGGGGGTACGGGGAGAAGGCAGGAACGGGGTACTGATTTGAGAATGATCAGCCATGATCACATTGAATGGTGGTGCTGGCTCGAAGGGCCGAATGGCCTACTCCTGCACCTATTGTTTAATCAGTGGAGGCAGTCCGTGTGAGTGGGAGAGTACAATGGAGACATCGACCACAACTCCATATATTTTGAAGTGAATCGGGAAAAGGATAAGGGTGGACCAATAATGATCATCTTAATTTGATTTAGGCCAATTTCATTAACATCCACTTGCAGGGACCTGTGGACTTTGACCCCAGGATCAATGCAGTCAAGGGAGGACTTGGCAAACGTAGGTTCGGATCATTTATATCCGCACAGTGGGAAGCATTCAAAATAAACGACAAGAGTGCATGGCCAACATGTTCCTCTAAGATTAAAAGCCAGGGTTAACAAGGAAAGAGAACCCTCAATGTCAAGGAATAGAGGATTGGATAGAGAAGAAAAGGAAAATGACAGGTGTAGGGAACTAATGATGGAAGTGGCCTGTCATGAATTTAAAAAAATGTGGGGAGGTGTAACATCTCTGTAACATTTGGTGTTGGTAATGGGGTTCGTCAGGGGGGGCTACTCTCACCAGCCCTCTTTAATGTGTACATGAATGATTTATCTGAACAGCTTAGAGGCTGTAAAACTGGATGTATGATTGGTAACACCCTGGTAAACCACCTTATGTATGCCGATGATCTGGCGTTTTTTTCTCCTAGCAGTGCTGGGTTTCAGCAGATGTTGAATATATGCTCTGAGTATGGTGTCCAATTTGATGTGAAATACAATGCTAAAAAGAGCGTTGTCATGATTTGTAAAGTAAAAGGGGACAAATATCTAGTCTTCCCATCATTTTACCTGTCAGGGCAGGTTCTATCTGTCTGCTGTAAAGCTAAGTATCTGGGACATGTCATCACAGATCAAATGTCTGATGATGAGGACATGTATAGACAGCGCCGCATGTTGTATGCACAAGCTAACATGTTGGTTAGGAAATTCCACTGGTGCTCAGGAAATGTCAAGATAAACCTGTTTAGAGCGTACTGTACTCCTCTTTACACTGCTCCTTTGTGGATAAAGTTTAATAAGTCAAGCATCCATAAACTTAAGGTTGCCTATAATGACTGCATGCGCATATTGCTTAGAAAGCCAAGGTGGTGCAGTGCAAGTGAACTGTTTTGTAGTGCAGGAGTCAATACGTTTCATGCCCTGTTGAGGAATCTCATGTTTAAATTTATATGCCGATTGAATGGTTCTCAGAATTCCATCATTGTGCTGCTGGTAAATCCTGGTTTCAGTGCCGTGAGATACCTGTCACCTATGTGGAAACATTGGTATTGTTGCCTTTTCTAATTTAATTTAATTTTATATGTATATACTGTGTACTGTATGTGTATTCTAATGGACCATGAGTCTGCTTAATAAATTTTAATAATAATAATAAAGAAGTTAGGTAAACATAGAAACATAGAAAATAGGTGCAGGAGTAGGCCATTCGGCCCTTCGAGCCTGTACGCACCGCCATTCAATATGATCATGGCTGATCATCCAACACAGTATCCTGTACCTGCCTTCTCTCCATACCCCCTGATCCCTTTAGCCACAAGGGCCACATATAACTCCCTCTTAAATATAGCCAATGAACTGGCCTCAATTACCCTCTGTGGCAGTGAATTCCACAGATTCACCACTCTGTGTGAAAAAAAACTTTCTCATCTCAGTCCTAAAAGACTTCTCCCTTATCCTTAAACTGTGACCCCTTGTTCTGGACTTCCCCAACATTGGGAACAATCTTCCTGCATCTAGCCTGTCCAACCCCTTAAGAATTTTGTAAGTTTCTATAAGATTCCCCCCTCAATCTTCTAAATTCCAGCAAGTATGTGAAAGGGATTGTGAGAAATCACTGGCAGAGTGGAGTCAGGAAAAAATGGCCTACAAGTATATTAAGAGCAAAATAACCAGTACAAAGTGGGGACCATTCGGAACAACTGGAGCAATATGTGTAGGAAATATGTGTATAGGGCAATATGTGTAGGAATATGTGTAAGAAATTCCTCAAGTTTGCGCTGGGCCTTACTCTGGCAATGGAGGAGGCCCAGGACAGAAAGGTCAGATTGGGAATGGGAGGGGGAGTTAAGACAGACTGAGCGGAGGCGTTCAGCGAAATGATCGCCAAGCCTGCGCTTGGTCTCGCTTTTTCCCTCCAATTTGCGTTGGGCCTTTTTTTTCCCCTCAGTCAGAATGTACGGATGAGGTTCTAAGTGAATACTTTTCATCGGCTTTCACAAAGGGAACATATTTTGCAGTTGGCGTCGGAAACTCAAGAGGATGAGGAGATGGATGAGCGCAAAGGGCATGAAAATAGAGGACGCTCCAGACAAGACGTGAAGAGGTGCAACGAAATATTCCTTTGACAGCTGTCAAACTGTTTGTGATACCCAATATGCAATTTATTTTAGATACAAGCGTCGCATGCAGAGTAAAAGGCAGAGTAAAATGAACCATTAAGTTACCTGTTTTCGGAGGAGGTCCTCCATCTGTCGCCTTTCCTCCTCATCACGTCGCCTCAAGACCTCCTCTTGCCTCCGATCCTCTTCCTCTCTTTGGCGCCGGGCAGCCTCCTCCTGCTGCTCCCTTTGAAATCGGACCACCTCTTCCTGGAAGCAAAAAGGGACATCTTAATTCATGCTGGAGTGAGAGCAGCACGGAAACTTCACCTTCACACGAGAAACCCAGCAGCCAGGTGTTAGCAGAGGGCTGCAGTGCATTAACATGCCGCACAGTAAAGCCCTGGTCTACACGAGGCCCAATCGATCATCTGAACCATCCTACCACAACTACTATCTCATTGGAGACCCTCGGACTATCTTTATATTCACAAAATGCTGGAGTAACTCAGCAGGTCAGGCAGCATCTCGGGAGAGAAGGAATGGGTGATGTTTCGGGTCGAGAGCCTTCTTCAGACTGATGTCAGGGGGGCGGGACAAAGGAAGGATATAGGTGGAGACAGGAAGATAGAGGGAGATCTGGGAAGGAGGAGGGGAAGGGAGGGACAGAGGAACTATCTAAAGTTAGAGAAGTCGATGTTCATACCACTGGGCTGCAAACTGCCCAGGCGAAATATGAGGTGCTGTTCCTCAAATGTCCGGTGGGCCTCACTATGGCACTGGAGGAGGCCCATGACAGAAAGGTCAGACTGGGAATGGGAGGGGGAGTTGAAGTGCTCGGCCACCGGGAGATCAGTTTGGTTAATGCGGACCGAGCGCAGGTGTTCAGCGAAGCGATCGCCGAGCCTGCGCTTGGTTTCGCCGATGTAAATAAGCTTGCTGATTACTGGCTTCATCTTGCACTAAACGTTGTTCACGTTATTCCTTTTATCTGTAGACGTCTCGATTGGAATCATGTATTGTCTTTCCGTTGACTGGTTAGCACGGAACCAGAGCTTTTTACAGTACATGTACAAGGAAAGAGAACCCTGGATATCAAGGAATAGAGGATTGGATAGAGAAAAAAAGGAAAAGGGCTGGTGTAGGGGACTAATGATGGGGGGGGAGCAGTCATTCAACCTCCTGCTATGTTTCCACGAAGGCCCAAATGGCCTCCTCATGCACATATTTTCTATGTTTCTACACCCCAAAGACGTGCGGGTTTTTAGGTTAATTGGCTTCTGTAAATCGCCCCTAGTGTGTAGCATAGAACTACTGCCCGGGTGATCAATGCCCGGTCTGAAGAAGGGTCTCGACCCGAAACGTCACCCACTCCTTCTCTCCCGAGATGCTGCATGACCTCCTGAGTTACTCCAGCATTTTGTGAATAAATTCCTTCGATTTGTACCAGCATCTGCAGTTATTTTCTTATAATGCCCGGTGTGGACTCGGTGGGCATGTTTCCACGCTGTGTCTCTATACGTAACAACTGTGAAAAAACGTGAGCAAAGTTCATGGGACCCAGAGTAGGTGACAACGAACTACACGGACACTTCACCTGTTTCCTCCTGGTGAGCTCATCCTCATCTCTACGCTTGCGCTCCTCTTCTTGCCACCGGATTTCATCCTGCCGCTTCCTGTCATCCTCTTCCCTTTTGTTCCTAAGCTCCACGTCTCTTCGCTCCTGCTTTAACTGAACGAACAAACAAACAAGCAATCACCAGAGGCCGCACGGCGGACATCTTTGCTCGTTACACAATTCCCTGAGCACACATCCTGCTTTGTCTTGAAGGGTTCACAGAGATGTGGGAGTGGAAGCCACAACACACCAAATGCAGCTTTAGGACTGCATTTTCACCACACTTGCATTTAAAAAAAACCAGCTGCCTGCACTTGAGAAAGTGGGGTAGACAATAGACAATAGGTGCAGGAGGGGGCCCTTCGAGACAGCACTGCCATTCAATGTGATCATGGCTGATCATTCTCAATCAGTACCCCGTTCCTGCCTTCTCCCCATACCCCCTGACTCCGCTATCATTAAGAGCTCTATCTAGCTCTCTCTTGAATGCATTCAGAGAATTGGCCTCCACTGCCTTCTGAGGGAGAGAATTCCACAGATTCACAACTCTCTGACTGAAAATGTTTTTCCTCATCTCAGTTCTAAATGGCCTACCCCTTATTCTTAAACTGTGGCCCCTTGTTCTGGACTCCCCCAACATTGGGAACATGCTTCCTGCCTCTAACGTGACCAACCCCTTAATAATCTTAAACGTTTCGATAAGATCCCCTCTCATCCTTCTAGTGTAGGCAGGGAGGTTTTGCTCCTCATGGTCTGCTTGCCCAAGATGGGACCACAATTAGATTTAAATTTCAAGTTTCATGCTCTTGGAATGTAAAGACCACAGCACAACATAATACAACCAGAGTGCCAATGATCTTTGACAAGTCCTTGAATGATGCCTGATTAGAGGGAAAGGGAGATAGAGTAAAGCGAGTTACTATAAAATGAAGGACAGCACAGTGGTGCAGTTGGTATAGCTGCAGCCTCACAGTGCCAGAGACCCCAATTTGATCCTGACTTTGGGTGCTATCTATGTGGAGTTTGCTTGTTCGCCATGTAACCACGTGGGTTTCCTCTGGGTGCTCCAGTTTCCTCCCACGTCCCAATGATGTGCCGGTTTTTAGGTTAATTGGCCTCTAAATTGCCCCCCTAGTGCCTAGTGGGATAGTACAGAACTAATGTGAATGGATTTATTCACAAAATGCTGGAGTAACTCAGCAGGACAGGCAGCATCTCAGGAGAGAAGGAATGTGAATAGATGATCAGTGGTTGGCATGGAATCAGTGGGCTGAAGGGCCTGTTGCCATGATGTATCTCTAAACTAAAATTCAGTGTTCAAAAACATGCATGAATGTGCAGCAGTGCTGCTGCCTCAGCTTCAGAAAGCCAGGTTCAATCCTGACCTTGAACGCTGCAGAGAGATGCATGTTCTTCCTGCGACCGTGTGGGCTTCCCCCTCCTAACTGGTCGGTTCCCCAGAACCCCTCCTCTGCATCTCAGAGATCAGTCTGAAGAAGGGTCATGACCCGAAACGTCACGCATTCCTTCTCTCCAGACATCTCCGGAGAGAAGGAATGCGTGACGTTTCCGGCCGTGACTCCTCTTCAGACTGATCTTTGAGATGCAGAGGAGGGGTTCTGGTCAGCCAGTCCCGCTGAGTTAGTCCAGCATTTTGTGTCTACATCCCAAAGACATACCGGCTGGTCAACTGGCTACTGGAAATTGCCCTTGGTGTAGGTAGATGGGAGCGAAGGCTGGATAATTGAGATAAAGCTGACAGATATGAGAGAGAAAAGGTTGCAGGGAAGTGGGAGAATGGGACTAATGGAATTGTAATGACAACAGGCAGAGACTCAATAGACAATAGGTGCAGGAGGAGGCCATTCGGCCCTTCGAGCCTGCACCGCCATTCAATGTGATCATGGCTGATTGGTTTCCATGGTCTCTTACACGGCTGTTCCAGACACAACATTAGAGCTGTGGGGGGGGGAACAGGATGTGAGAAGTTCCCTTCGAAGTTGGATAACTCCTCAATTTACTCTCCAGCAAGCCTCAGCCGTGCTGCTTCTACTGCAAGTGGGTCAACAACCTGAGGCGACAGATTTAAAAATCACTAGCGAAAGATCGGAGGGAACAGAAAACAGACTGATGGATTCCTCCATTAGTCAGGATCTTGTGTCTCCAAATCAGTGAAAGATCAGCGTTCTTTTCGCTCAATCTGAACAAAATCGTCATTTAAAACTTTGGAATCCGATTAAATTATTCAAAAAGGAACAAGCAGCAGAGTTTGAGGAACTTAATAAGACAGTGGGCCTCTTCGACGAAATCCCTCGGGAAATGATAATCCCACTTGGAAAATGTACCGTCAGTATATTGTGCTATGCTGCTGTGAAACATTATGAAAAGTGATCAATAAAAGACAAAGGTCTTACTTTTGAAGCTTTCTCTCGCTCGAGTTTTTGAATTTGTTCCAGTAGCGGACCATGAGATGCTGAATCCCACAAACTACTCGCATCACAGCCTACAACAGAAAATGCACATGATGTGGAGGAAGAAAGTCTTCAATTGAATTCAGTTCAAGGTTACACACGCACATACAAAACTCATTGGAAAAAGCTTTTTTGGGGGCTGCCGTGCAGTGGCAATGCGTTTCTCTGGTTCCATCACTGGCACGCATTGTGAAACGGGGCCACTGCAGTGAACACGGTGGGACTTGTGGACCATTTTACAGCGGTGGTCGACCACTCGATAAATGGCGACGACCTCTAAATGAAACCATAATGCAAAGCCATTTTGGATGATAGAATTTACAACTGAACACAAAAATAAAAATAAAAGACACGCACTGTATCATTAGCCCTTTTCTTGGGGGTGGGGGGTGGGGGGGGGGGGGGGAGGAGGGGTTGCCTATGCACAGACTGTATGCCAGACACAGTGAGAGCGCGAGGGAAAGCCTAAACTTTACAAAGCATCACCGCAATAACCTGTCAACATGTATCCAATATACATATAATACTTATATTGACACACATCCACACCAGTCTATCATGTCACTTATTACGTTGCTTCTCTTCAGTTGAGGTTGCAGCAATCTGGAGCAATTGCTACCTGAAGCACTAAGCATCAAGAGCGAGTCCTCACCTGAGGGCTGTGAAGCAGAGGATGGAAGGTCCCAGAGGGACCCAGTTTCGGGAACTGACACAGATCTGTTGATAGGAGGAATCAAATTTTGTTCTGCACACCTGGTGGGACAAAAGTTGTGGGGAAGACCTTCAGTGATTTCTACTTTCTTTCTTGGCGGGTGGAAGGGGGTGGTGGAGGAGGGAGGGGGGAAAATCGCTATATAAAAAAAACTTAACAAGCAGTAACCAAGTAGAAAAATGTTTATTGCAAAACAGTTCTGAAGCTGAAAACTAAATAATCTGGGCGAATGATTTCAGAAACTGAAGACGATAATTTTCTTTATTAACCAAAATCTGGGATCATATTCCCCTCAGGTGGACACCCAAATCAGCAAATGGGCAACCTGTTTGGCAGACTAAAACACTTGCACAATAGATCCCTGTGATCCAAGATGGCGCCCAACCTCTGTGTGCTAGTCACAGAAGTGGATCTGCAATCGCGCATTACAATCGCTGCACTCTTTTAAATCTCTACTCTGATGGATTTGTACTCTGTGGATGGCTGATAGTAATCATGTATTGCCTTTCCACTGACTGATTAGCACACAAAGAAAAGCTTTCCACTGAACCCCCCAAGGGGTTCTACAGATATGTCAATAGCAAAAGGATAGTGAGGGATAAAATTGGTCCATTAGAGAGTCAGAGTGGACAGCTATGTGCTGAGCCGGAAGAAATGGGGGAGATATTAAACAATTTCTTTTCTTCGGTATTTACCGAGGAGAAGGATATTGAATTATGTGAGGTAAGCGAAACAAGTAGAGTAGTGATGGAAATTAGGAGGATTAAAGAAGAGGAGGTACGGACACTTTTGAAGAATATAAAAGTGGATAAGTCTCCAGGTCCTGATAGGATATTCCTTAGGACATTGAGGGAAGTTAGTGCAGAAATAGCAGGGGCTATGACGGAAATATTTCAAACGTCATTAGAAACAGGGATGGTGCCGGAAGATTGGCGCATTGCGCATGTTGTGCCTTTGTTTAAAAAAGGTTCTAAAAGTAAACCTAGCAATTATAGACCTATTAGTTTGACGTCTGTGGTGGGAAAATTAATGGAAAAGATACTTAGGGACAATATATATAATTATTTGGATAATCAAGGCCTGATTAGAAACAGTCAACATGGATTTGTGCCTGGAAGGTCATGTTTGACTAATCTTCTTGAATTTTTTGAAGAGGTTACCAGGGAAATTGATAAGGGCAAGGCTGTGGATGTTGTCTATATGGACTTCAGTAAGGCATTTGACAAGGTTCCACATGGAAGGTTGATTAAGAAGGTTAAATCGTTGGGTATTAATAGTGAGGTTGCAAGATGGATTCAACAATGGCTGAATGGGAGATACCAGAGGGTAACGGTTGACAATTGTATGTCAGGTTGGAGGCCAGTGTCTAGTGGAGTGCCCCAAGGATCTGTGTTGGGCCCACTGTTGTTTGTCATTTACATTAATGATCTGGATGATGGTGTGGCAAATTGGATTAGTAAATATGCAGATGATACTAAGATAGGTGGAGTAGTTGATAGTGAGGTAGATTTTCAAAGTCTACAGAGAGACTTGGGCCTTTTGGAAGGGTGGGCTGAAAGATGGCAGATGGAGTTTAATGCTGATAAGTGTGAGGTGCTGCATTTTGGTAGGACAAATCAAAATAGGACGTACAGGGTAAATGGTAGGGAATTGAGGAATGCAGTGGAACAGAGGGATCTGGGAATAACTGTGCATTGTTCCCTGAAGGTGGAATCTCATGTGGATAGGGTGGTGAAGAAGGCGTTTGGTATGCTTGCCTTTATAAATCAGAGCATCGAGTATAGAAGTTGGGATGTAATGTTGAAATTGTACAGGGCATTGGTGAGGCCGAATCTGGAGTATGGTGTGCAGTTCTGGTCGCCAAATTATAGGAAGGATGTCGACAAAATGGAGAGGGTACAGAGGAGATTTACTAGAATGTTGCCTGGGTTTCAGCACTTAGGCTACAGAGAGAGGTTGAACAGGTTGGGTCTTTATTCTTTGGAGCGTAGAAGGTTGAGGGGGGACTTGATAGAGGTTTTTAAAATTTTGAGAGGGACGGACAGAGTTGACGTGGGTAGGCTTTTCCCTTTGAGAGTGGGGAAGATTCCAACAAGGGGACATAGCTTCAGAATTGAGGGACAAAGGTTTAGGGGTAACATGAGGGGGAACTTCTTTACTCAGAGGGTTGTGGCTGTATGGAATGGGCTTCCGGTGGAAGTGGTGGAGGCTGGCTCGATTTTATTATTTAAGAGTAAATTGGATAGGTATATGGATAAGAGGGGATTAGAGGGTTATGGTCTGAGTGCAGGTAGATGAGACTAGGTCAGGGAGAATGGTCGGCGTGGACTGGTAGGGCCGGACAGGCCTGTTTCCATGCTGTAGTTGTTATATGTTATATGTTATATATATACCTCAGCACACACGACAATAAAATGCAAACTTCCCACTAATTCTCTTCTACTAGGCCTGGGCATGCACAATATTTAAAATATTACAAATAAATTAATATGAATGTTTAAATGTCTGTATCATCAATATAAATATTCTCCCCCATTGCTGGTGCAACATTAACCAAACTGAGCATTAAAAAAAAATCTTCCAAAAATGCAGCTGACATTTAACTATTTGGCCTCCCATCCTTCCCTTTACAACTGCTCTCTTTGTAGTAGGAATTGTAGACTTGCAGTGAAGAAAGCCAATGGAGTGTTGGCCTTCATAACAAGAGGAGTTGAGTTTAGGAGCAAAGAGGTCCTTCTGCAGTTGTGCAGGGCCCTAGTGATTTCGCACCTGGAGTACTGTGTGCAGTTTTGGTCTCCAAATTTGAGGAAGGATGTTCTTGCTATTGAGGGCGTGCAGCTTTGGTTTACTAGGTTAATTCCCTGAATGGCGGGACTGTCATATGTTGAAAGACTGGAGCGACTAGGCTTGTATACCCTGGAATTTTGAAGGATGAGAGGGGATCTTATCGAAACATATAAGATTATTAAGGGTCGTTAGAGGCAGGAAACATGCTCCCAATGTTGGGGGAGTCCAGAACCAGGGGCCACAGTTTAAGAATAAGGGGTAGGCCATTTAGAACGGAGATGAGGAAAAACTTTTTCAGTCAGAGAGTTGTGAATCTGTGGAATTCTCTGCCTCAGAAGGCAGTGGAGGCCAATTCTCTGAATGCATTCAAGAGAGAGCTAGATAGAGCTCTTAAGGATAGCGGAGTCAGGGGGTATGGGGAGAAGGCAGGAACGGGGTACTGATTGAGAATGATCTGCCATGATCACATTGAATGGCGGTGCTGGCTCGAAGGGCCGAATGGCCTCCTCCTGCACCTATTGTCTATTGACCTACCAGGTGGTGCCAATTCCACATCTGGCACAGCAGTAGAGTTGCTGTCTTAACAGCGGCAGAGACCCGGGTTCGATCCTGACTGCAGGTGCTGTCTGTACGGAGTTTGCATGTTCTCCCTGTAACCTGCCTGGGGTTTCCCGGGAAGACCCGGTTTCCTCCCACGCTCCAAAGACGTCCAGGTTTGTAGGCTAATTCGCTTGGTATAAACGTGAATTGTCCCTAATTGTGTAGGATAGTGGTGGTGTACGGGGATCGCTGGTCGTTGCGGTCTCAGTGGGTCGAAGGAATCGTCTCCGCGCTGTTTCTCTAAATTATCCTTCTGGTGGAGCTGCTGCCTCACAGTTCCAACGATCCGGGTTTAATCCGGATGTGCAGTGCCACGTTGTGGAGTTTGCACGTTCTCCCTGTGACTTTGTCCTGGATGATCTGGTTTAGCTCCAACGCGTAAGTTGGCAAGTTAATTGGTCAATGCAAACTATACACTGTGCGTGTCAGTGGTAGATTGGGGGGGGGGGATGAAGAGGGTAGTGGTGGTCTGGAAATGTGGGAATTTATTACTACAGAGAAACCCAGAGGAGAATTTGATTGTTTTGTGAGCTGGCAGAGCCTGGATTAGCCTAATGGACTCTTTCTTTAAATGAAAATAAGGATGCCAAATATTAAAATAGTCTGAGCAGTACATCAAAGTAATATTCAGATGGTCATTTGCTCTTGGTTTCAACCTAAGCTATCATTAATCAACCTTCAAGTACTTTAACAATGACGAATTAAATTGTTTACAGATGCAGTTACCGCACACGCCAAATGAATGAATCATTCTAAACGATCTCCACAATGTTGGGATCTGAAGAAAAGACCGTTTAAATTTGTTCTTATTTGCGAATTTCAGTGTTTGCTTTTTACTTGAATATTCTTGTTTATCGACAGACGCTTTTCAAGAATTGGGAAAATGGAATTTGAGCAGGGTGACTTTATAGAAATTGTTGTTAATGGCACAGGCCGGGAAAAATCAAAGTCTGATCTTTATGCGTCTGTCCCAGCAGAAACAGTCAGTTGACTTACACATCCACTCGTTCTCTTTTGTACATTGATGCAACAGACAGAAGAAGGCAGCACGGTGGCGCAGCGGTAGAGTTGCTGCCTTGCAGCGCCAGACCCGGGTTCGATCCAGACTACAGTTCAAGGCCTGTTAGCCAATTCCATACACCCAACACTTTCCCATATTTTTTTACTTCGTTGGTTGAAAATGCTGGAAGTATTCAGCAAGTCAAGCAGCAAAAATAACAAATATTTCTACCATAAAATACCAGTTATCAAAGAGAGTGCTACCCTCTGTGTTGAGAAGCGTTTCCTAACTTCACTTCTGAAGCACAGGGTCCAAATGTAGGCCATATTCCACTCCTAGCTTCTCAAACCATTTTGGAGTTTCTTCCCCAGATACCTCAGACTCCCTTTGATGATCACCCCCAACTTTCCAAATTCCAAGGAGTAAAGTAGTAGCTCAAGTTTTTAAACAGTTAAAACAAGTTTAAATGACTTTTCAATAGCCATCAACAACAGAAGACATAAAGTGGTGGAGTTATTCAGTAGGCTAGGTAGCATTTCTGGGGAACATGGATAGGTGACAGTCTGAAGAAGGGTCTCACCCGAAACGTCGCCCATTCCTTCTCTCCTGAGATGCTGCCTGAGCTGCTGAGTTACTCCAGCATTTTGTGAATACCTTCGATTTGTACCAGCATCTGCAGTTATTTTCTTACAATTATTGGATCTCCTGGTTGCTAACCATTCAACTTAATTGCTCATATTACCCTTGATGAATTAAGGGTAGCGCATAAGTAATGTTTTGAACAACTCTGGTTGAAGTACAAATTCCTGACAGCCTACTGTTTTCGCTACAATTAATGCACTTTATTAACAACATTGCAATTAAAATAAAGACAGTTCTATCGTATTTATTTCTCAATGTAGGACATTAATAGTTAACTTCATTACCTGGATTTGAGGGTCTGGATCTGCTGAAGAAACAGCACAAGTTGCTGCTGCTGTTGGGGCGTCATGTTTGCTTTCTGCTGCAGTGCACACTGTAAGAGCTGTTGCCGACTGGAAGGACAAGGGACACATTGCAATTTTATCTCCTATTGTCATTTATTTTTTCTGCACAAGAAGCAATTCTTCCAATCCTTGCAGCCTGCTGCCATTTTTTAAGATCACCAAAAATTATATGACTTTGGATAGGGTACATGTTTAGATTTTTTTTTAGAGATACAGCACAGAAACAGGCCCTTTGGCCCACCGGGTCCTCGCCGCCCAGCGATCCCCGCACATTAACACTATCCTACACCCACTAGGGATAATTTTTACATTTGCCCAGCCAATTAACCTACAAACCTGCACGTCTTTGGAGTGTGAGAGGAAACCGAAGATCTCGGAGAAAACCCACGCAGGTCACGGGGAGAACGTACAAACTCCGTACAGTACAGCACCCGTAGTCAGGATCGAACCTGAGTCTCCGGCGCTGCATTCGCTGTAAGGCAGCAACTCTACCGCTGCGCCACCGTGCCGCAAGCATGTGTCAAGTTGGAAAGGGTACAGAGAAGATTTACGCAGATGTTGCCAGGACTCGAGGGCCTGAGCTATAGGTAGAGGTTGAGCAGGCTGAGACTCTATTCCTTGGAGCGCAGGAGGAAAAGGAGTGATATTATAGAGGTGTATAAAATCATGGTGGGAATAGTTCAGTAGACGCACTGAACCTCTTGCCCAGAGTAGGGGAATCGAGAACCAGAGGACATGGGTTTAAAGTGAAGGTGCAAAGATTTAATAGGAATCTGAGGGGTAATATTTTCACACACTGGGTGGTGGGTGTTTGGAACGAGCTGCCAGAGGAGGTAGTTGAGGCAGGGACTAATGCAATGTTTAAGAAACAATTAGACAGGTACATGGATAGGACAGGTTTGGAGGGATATGGGCCAAATGCAACCAGGTGGGATTAGTATAGTTGGTCGATTTGGGCAAGTTGTGCCAACGGGCCTGTTTCCACGCAATGACTCTTTTGGTTAATGAGTAACAGTTTCTCTACTCTATCCACAAGGAGAATTAGCCCCAAATGCCAACGAGCACAATTTATTACAATTCGAGGTGCACAATAACCTAGAATAGGATGCTGTTTCAAAGGATGGTTGATAAGTCAAACAAGCAGAGGAAATCTGAAAATATTTATGCCGGACCTAATAGACAGCCAAAACAAGGCGAAGTAATAAAAACAATCAATCCAGTGTGTCCTATGTGGGATATCACCAGTGAGTGGCTGGAGGAACACAAGGGAAGCACACAGTACACCAGGGAGATTGACTATAATGTCTGATGGGTGGACTCTGTCTGAAGGGCAGCAGTGGTGCAGCTGTGGATTTACTGCCGTACAGCGCCAAAGACCCCGGTTCAATCCTGACTACAGGTGCTGTCTGCAGAATTTGAAGGTTCTCCCTGTGACTGCGTGGAGTTTCTATGGGAGCTCTGGTTTCCTCCTGCACTCCAAAGACACTATTGTTTGGTAGGTTAATTGGCTTCGGTAAAAATTGTAAAATGTCCCTCGTGTGTAGTGACATTGACAGTGCAAGCAGATTGCAGGTTGGTGCGGAGTCAGTGGGCCAAAGGGTCGGTTTCCACACCTTATCTTTAAATTAAACCCAACATAGACAATAGGTGCAGGAGGAGGCCATTTGGCCCTTCGAGCCAGCACCACCATTCAATGTGATCATAGCAGATCATTCACAATCAGTATCCCGTTCCTGCCTTCTCCCCATACCCCCTGACTCTGCTATCCTTAAGAGCTCTATCAAGCTCTCTCTTTAATGCATTCAGAGAATTGGCCTCCACTGCCTTCTGAGGCAGAGAATTCCACAGATTCACAACTCTCTGAGTGAAAAAGTTTTTCATCATCTCCGTTCTAAATGGCCTACCCCATATTCTTAAACTGTGTGGCCCCTGGTTCCCCCAACATTGGGAACATGTTTCCTCCCTCTAATGTGTCCAACCGCTTAACATTGCGGAGACCAATTCACCCAGAAACATCTGGTCTATACAGCTCAGGCATCTGTGCACCTAACAACGTTCAGACAGCAGCTGCCTCAGTTAGATGATTGCAATTGGAAGGAACATGTTTAGGCAATATTTTTTTGCCTGGGAGGGGCAAAGAGAGGGGTAGGTAATAAACACTACAGGTCTCCAGGTTCCCTCTGGCTCAGAGAGTGCGAGTGTTCTTGTTCCTTACCTGTTTATGAGCTGTAGAAACTGCTGGTACTGAAGCTGATGATACAGAGCAGCTGCCAACTCTCGCTGTTTTTTCAGTCTCCCTTGGTCCATATCGCCCTGTCGAGTCCAAACAAACTGCATTTGAAAATCCGACCTCTCCTATTCTCAAATAAACACGTACTCTGTAAAACCAATTTTGCAAATAGACTGCAAGGTCACATTTACGTTAGGTTTTAACCACGGGCAAATATTTGTACTGGTTAATCTGGTGAGACACCTGCGAAATGCAGATAGGGAGAAAAATCAAATGAAAATGTGGCAAACAATTTCTGACTTATACTTAAAAAAAACAATTTATAAATTAATCGGCATTCCACCCGGAGTGCAATTGGAAAGCCACTGTACAAGCAAATGTGAAACCTAATGTGGAATAGAACGAGACTGGAATTCCTTTGGCGACCAGTTTAAAAGTTAACTAGGTATAAGCCCACTGACATATGCTGCTCATTCAATAGACAATAGGTGCAGGAGGAGGCCATTCGGCCCTTCGAGCCAGCACCACCATTCAATGTGATCATGGCTGATCATTCTCAATCAGTACCCCGTTCCTGCCTTCTCCCCATACCCCCTGACTCCGCTATCCTTAAGAGCTCTATCTAGCTCTCTCTTGAATGCATTCAGAGACTTGGCCTCCACTGCCTCCTGAGGCAGTGAATTCCACAGATTTACAACTCTCTGAAAAAGTTTTTCCTCATTTCCGTTCTAAATGGCCTACCCCATATTCTTAAACTGTGGCCCCTGGTTCTGGACTCCCCCAACATTGGGAACATGTTTCCTGCCTCTAACGTGTCCAACCCCTTAATAATCTTATATGTTTCGATAAGATCCCCTCTCATTCTCCTAAATTCCCGTGTATACAAGCCTAGCTGCTCCAGTCTTTCAACGTACGACAGTCCCGCCATTCCGGGAATTAACCTAGTAAACCTACACTGCACCCCCTCAATAGCAATTCCAGTCAACAGTTATGGAGTCAGTTCCTTGCGCATTCTTTGAATAAAATTAGAATAAAATCAATCTTTTAATAAAAATTAGACAAGCCTGGCATTTTAAATTTTAGCCTGAGGAAACACGACATGTTTAAATGCTGACATTTTAATTTACCGTCAATATGCTGACACGGTAACATTTGCAATAGGGTTGAGTGTAGATCACAATTCTACATGTCCATCCTCTTGGTTATTTATAGAATAAGGGACAGACTGTTAAGAAAGGGTAGATGTGCCGGTTTGTAGATGAATTGGCTTCTGTAAATTGTCCCTGGTTTTAGGATAAAACAAACGTACAATAGACAATAGGTGCAGGAGGAGGCCATTCGGCCCTTCGAGCCAGCACCGCCATTCAATGTGATCACGGCTGATCATCCACAATCAGTACCCCGTTCCTGCCTTCTCCCCGTACCCCCTGACTCCGCTATCCTTAAGAGCTCTATCTAGCTCCCTCTTGAATGCATTCAGAGAATTGGCCTCCACTGCCTTCTGAGGCAGAGAATTCCACAGATTCCCAACTCTCTGACTGAAAGTTTTTCCTCATCTCAGTTCTAAATGGCCTACCCCTTATTCTTAAACTGTGGCCCCTTGTTCTGGACTCCCCCAACATTGGGAACATGTACAGGTGATGATCAGTGGTCGGCACAGTCTTGGTGGGCCAAAGGGCTTGGTTCCACACCCTATCCCTAAACTAAAAACCTAAAGATGTGGATTCTAAAACAATTTATCCTTAACTAAATTCCTAATGGTGGAAAAATACATTAATCAAGTTGCAATTATAATTAAGATAGACACAAAATGCTGGTGTAACGCAGTGGGACAGGCGTCATTGCAGAAAAGGAACAGAGGACATTTTGGGTCATCTATTCCTTTTCTCCAGAGATGCTGCCTGACCCGCCCGCCCCGGATCGCGGGGCTTGGGTCTGCCCGCCGCGGACCTTTCACCGTCCGGCGCGGCCTGGAACGTGGCAACTGCAACAGCCTGACCGCGGGAGAAGACGGCAGGGGAAGAGAAAAGACATTCTGGCCTTCCATCACAGTGAGGAGGCGACTGGAGGAGACTCACTGTGATGGATGTTTCTTTTTTTTTTTTTGTGTGTTGGTTGTGGTTGTGTAATTGCTTATTTTGCTGCTCTTATTGTTGGACTGTGGGTGACGAAATCTCGTCTAAAAGACTTGTTTTTTGGATGACAAATAAAGGTAATTCTGATTCTGAATTCTGAATTACACCAGCATTTTTATCTTTGGTATAAACCAGCATCTGCAGTTCCTTCCTACACATTTTGTATGCGACTATTATTATGTGGTAATCGGGTGCTATAGTACACTATAGATATGGAGAAAGAACTAGGCAATCTTCTACGGAACGTGCCGACCACTTATTCACACATGGGAAGACAGCTCACTATACAAGTGCCTCCACAAGAATCAATGCAGAGGTCAAGGAACCTCTGGCTGAGCTGAACTTTGGATACACCCAGCAGGGGAAGTGGGCAGAAAATAAGCAGGAATAAGTAGGAACCTCTTTTAAACATTTATCACGTCACCTCTGAAGTCTGGATGGGATGTAAAAGATAAATTATGTTTTTTTGATAACATGAAATATGGTGACGAAAGAGCAATCTTCATCCCCAACCCATCCAAACAAAAGCATGTTTTGGAAGGAACTGCAGATGCTGGTTTACACCAAAGATAGGCACAAAATGCTGGAGTCTCGATCCGAAACGTCACCCATTCCTTTCATCCGGAAATGCTGCCTGTCCCGCTGAGTTACTCCAGCACTTCAAAGAAAAGCATGATCAGATTAACAGCAAGTTCTCCTCAGCACCATCTTGTGCTCCCTTAGCACAATCTTAGCACAGGTGTGCTGTTGGGCTAACCCATGCTCCTGCTTTACTGGAAATAAACATTGCACGATAACTACAAAATGCATAAAAAGGCTTGTTGTTCAGGACTCACTGGCACTAACCAAGCCAAAAAACATTTCATGTGTATCCACTTTTCCATAGTTAAAGATAAAGAGCAGCTTAGCACGCAGAAGGCACAAGACTTGTTAACTGATTCCTTCTCTCCTGAGATGCTGCTTGACCTGCTGAGTTACGCCAGCATTTTGTGAATAAATACCGTCGATTTGTACCAGCATCTGCATTTATTTTCTTACAGACTTGTTAACTGATGTGCCTCGTGTATCCAGACTACATCTGAAGGCTATATCCCGACTGTATGTTCAGATGTGGGATGGGATGCATCATGCAAGAAAAGCAACAAGCACAGCAAAACGAAAAAGGATCTACAACAAAGCACCTGAATAGTCTGACCTGCAAAACAGTCCCATCCAAGAATGACTAAACCCAGAAGATAATGACAATGTTGCTTACCAGCAATGGTGGTGGGGAGGGTCCAGGAGCAAAAGGCACTCTTCCCCACATTTTTATCACATCGCCCAGAGGCTGGAAACCCTCATCACAGCCCCGTTTGACCAGCAGGGACATGGGAAAGTATCCAGCTTGGAACCAGTCAGCCATTTCTTGCGTCGTGAATGGGCCTTGAAAAGCAATCAATAAATAGTTTTCAGTTCTGAGTCTGTGGTAAAATGCAAACAATCAGCAAAAAAAAGTTTAAAAAAAACAAAAACACACAAGCAACCCTTATTCTCCTTCCATACCTCCCTCCCATCACTAGACCCGAGCCAATTAAATCATATACAGACCTCATGGTTATCCTGTGTCTCATATGCATGCCTATTCCAGGTGTACCTGCTAACAAAAATGTCCTCATCTAACCAGGGCCGTTTTTACAGCATTATGGGCCCCCGGGCAAAGCAGTGTACTGGGGCCCCTACCGTTACTCTCCCCCACCCCCCTTTCCCTACCAGCCCCCCCCCCCCCCGCCGGCGAAAAGCACTTACCGAAAAGCACTTAGCGATGGACTTAGGGTGCTACATTGCACTTACAGATCGCTGTGAGAAGCACTTAGGGATGGAAAAGCAAAGCACTTAGGGAGCTAATTGTTGCGAAACAGATCGCTGTGAGAAGCACTTAGGGACCGAAAATGTTGCGAAAAAAGCACTTATTGAACCTACATTTTTAAAGTAGTATTTATTTATTGCAAGTCACTTAACATACACAGATCAGCATGGGGCCCCTATGCTCGTGGGGCCCCGGGCAAGTGCCCATCAGGCCCATGCGTTAAGACGGCCCTGCATCTAACCAGTCAAAGGGAGAAAGTGCAAACTACACACAGGCAGCACCCGAGGTCAGAATCAAACCCAGGTCTCTGGCACCGTGAGGCAGCAGCTCTACCATCTGCGCCACTGTGTTGCCCTAATTATGCCATGACCTGTGCCAATTTTGGATTGGCATGACCTACACAACTATAAATCAAGAGCTGGATAGTGGAATTAAGTTGGATACCGTTCCAGGTATCAACTTCTCGACATCAGCGAGACCAAGCACAGGCTCGGCGATTGTTTCGCTGAACACCTCCGTTCAGTCTGTTTTAACTTACCTGATCTCCCTGTGGCTCAGCACTTCAACTCCCCCTCCTATTCCCAATCTGACCTTTCTGTCCTGGGCCTCCTCCATTGTCAGAGTGAGGCCCTGCGCAAATGGGAGGAACAGCACCTCATATTTCGCCTGGGTAGTTTACACCCCAGCGGTATGAACATTGACTTCTCCAACTTCAGATATTCCCTGCTTTCCCTCTCTATCCCCTCCTCCTTCCCAGTTCTCCCACTCGTCTTCCTGTCTCCAACTACATTCTATCTTTGTCCCGCCCCCTTCCCTGACATTAGTCTGAAGAAGGGTTTCGACCCGAAACGTCACCCATTCCGAGATGCTGCCTGACCCGCTGAGTTACTCCAGTATTTAGACCAGCATCTGCTGTTGTTTTCCTAGCTTTTCACGAGTTGGCATGGAATCTGAGCCATTGACTACTTTGTGCCATGAATTGAAATAGTTTTAAGAATGGGGTCCTGTTATTTTGTAAGCTGGGCATTTAATTAAAAATTCAGACACAACATTCAAGATGTGCAGGCATGTTTTCAAAAACAAGCTGATGAATGGGTAGAAAAAAGTTAGCAACCACCCAGCATTGTCCGAAATAAAACAGAGTATTTCCACTTAACACTCAGCATCCAGAGTTTAGGTAGGAAGGAACTGCAGATGCTGGTTTAAACCAAAGATAGATACAAAAAGCTGGAGTAACTCAGCGGGTCAGACATCATCTCTGGACAAAAGGAATAGGTGACGTTTTCGGGCTGAGATATTTCTGAAGGGTCTCGAGTTAAAACGTCACCGATTCCTTTTCTCCAGAGATGCTGTCTGACCTGCTGAGTGACTTCAGCTTTTTTGTGTCTATCTCCAGAGTTTAGGAATGGGATGGAGTGAATATTGCAGATTTTCATTTCATTTTCGGTCCCAAATGGAAGACTCGAGTTATTCAACCATTCGCTTTTGTCAGCACCCAGACGCCAATGTAATAAAGTTAGAACTGTTTTGGGCAATATCATCTCATTCAGCAAAGCCTTGAAATTGCATTGGAGACGATCTGCTCTGCATGTCATGTGTAAGAATCAGAGACAGCCAACTACCTAAAAATCATAGGTAGTCATGGCGGCACGGTGGTGCAGCGGTAGAGTTGCTGCCTTACAGCGAATGCAGCGCCGGAGACTCAGGTTCGATCCTGACTACGGGCACCGTCTGTACGGAGTTTGTACGTTCTCCCTGTGACCTGCGTGGGTTTTCTCCGAGATCTTTGGTTTCCTCCCACACTCCAAAGACGTACAGGTATGTAGGTTAGTTGGCTGGGCAAATGTAAAAATTGTCCCTAGTGGGTGTAGGATAGTGTTAGTGTGCGGGGATCGCTGGGCGGCGTGGACCCGGTGGGCCTGTTTCTGCGCTGTATCTCTAAATCTAAAATCATAGGAAGGTGTCAAGACCAGGAGACAAACCATCAAGTCCATCAAACTTGGCACATCATGGCTGATCTGCAATCAAACTCCCTTTACCCATTTTCAGCCATCTCCCTTAATAGCTTTGGTAAACAAAAATCAGCATTAACATTTAAAATTGATTGATTTTCTATCAAAATGATATTTGTGGAAAATAATTCAAAATCACCACCACAATTTACAACTGACTAACTAAAAGCACTGCTAATTTTTTAGATCATGTCAACTCGTGAAAATAGTTGTGTCATATTCACCGTATATAAAACCAAATGATTTGGTTTAGTTTAGACATACAGCACAGAAACAGGTCCTTCCAGACCAGCGATTCCCGTACATTCACACTATCCTATACCCGCTACGGACAATTTTTACATTTCTACCAAGCCAATTAACGTACAAACCTGTACGTCTTTGGAGTGTGGGAGGAAACCAAAGATCTCGGAGAAAACCCGCGCAGGTCACGGGGAGAACGTACAAACTCCGTACAGACAGCACTCCGGCACTACATTTGCTTTAAGGCAGCAACTCTACCGCTGCGCCACCGTGTCGCCCACCCACCTAAATTCCAGCAAAAGACGCAAAGTGCTGGAGTAACTCAGCGGGTCAGGCAACATCCCCGGAGAACATGGACAGGCGACGTTTCGGGTCGGGACATTACTTGTTCTCCGGGGATCGTCTGGTCCACCGAGTTACTTCAGCACTTTGTGTCATTTTGGGAAAACAGCATCTGCAGTTCCCCACGTTTCCAAATTCCAGAAACGACTGCCTTTATTTCTATAGTTGCTCCTTGTGACTTTGCAGACCTGGTTAAATCGTTGCTTCCAATTAAGTCCATCCAATTCTAACACAGGTGAGCATGTTCTCTCGGGGTGCTACCTGACCCGCTGAGTTACTCAAGTACCTCACGTCTTCTTTTGTAAACCAGCATCTGCAGTTCCTCGTTTCCAAATTCCAGAAAAGACTGCCTTTATTTCTATAATTGCTCCTTGTGACTTTGCAGACCTGGTTAAATCTTTGCTTCCATTTAAGTCACTCCAATTCTAACTTATGCAACCAGATTCCTGACTGCGGACGCAGCTTACCCTGAATCTCTGCTTGTGGATCTTTGTAGAACCACTTCATAGCTGCCTCGTGCGAGAGTGGCAAGGCAGCAGCAGCAGCTCGACTCCTCTGGTCTTGCATCATCTCTACAAACCGCTCATCGTCCAGCGAGTTGTCGTGCAGAGATGCCACCATTTTCTCAGCTTCCTGCAGAAGAGGGAGAGCAACGGAGAAAAATAATACAAATCATTGACAGACACAGCTGGGCCCACGGAGTCCACGTCAACCACCAACCACCCAATGTTGGGGGAGTCCAGAACCAGGGGCCACAGTTTAAGTTTAAGGGGTAAGGCCATTTAGAATGGAGATGAGAAAAAACTTTTTCAGTCAGAGAGTTGTGAATCTGTGGAATTCTCTGCCTCAGAAGGCAGTGGAGGCCAATTCTCTGAATGCATTCAAGAGGGAGCTAGATAGAGCTCTTAAGGATAGCGGAGTCAGGGGGTATGGGGAGAGGGCAGGAACGGGGTACTGATTGAGAATGATCTGCCATGATCACATTGAATGGCGGTGCTGGCTCGAAGGGCCGAATGGCCTACTCCTGCACCTATTGTCTCACACTAGATCGATGTTACCGCAGTTTCGCATCCACGCATTACACACAAGGGGCAATTTACAGAGGCAAATTAACCTAAAACCCACTTGGTAGAAACCCAAGCCTGAAGGAAAAAGTGCAAATAACACAGACAGCACCAGAGGTCAGAATCACACCTGGGTCTCTGGCGCTGTGAGGCGGCAGCTCTACCAGCTGCACCACTGTGTTGCCCGAATTATGCCAAAATCAGCGCCAATTTTGGCATGGCACTACCTGCACGACTATAAACCAAGAGCTGGAAAGGGGGATTAAGTTGGACAGCTTTTCATGGGTTGGCATTGAATCTGAGCCATTCACGACTTTCTGTGCCACAAATTTAAATGATTTTAAGAATAGGGTGCTGTTACTTGTGGGCTGGGCATTTAATTAAAAATTCAGACACAATATTCAAGATATGCAGGCGTGCACACTTCCAAAAACAAGCTTAAGAATGAGTAGAAACCAGTTAAGAAATCTTCCAGCAATGTCTAAAATGATGTCGACAGCAGGTAGCAATAAACCACAGAACGGCACAACTTTGAAGCAAAATGGCCACATTTCAAGCTCTCATGGTGTGGAAACTGCTTTGCATAACTGGAGTTAGGGGCTCATGGATTTTCATCGTTTTAGAACAGCGAACAGTATAGCAGTGGAACAGGTCCTTCGGCCCACAATGTCCGTGCCAAACATGATGTAAACTAATCTCATCTGCTTACAGACGATCCATATTCCACCATTGCCTGTGTGCACAGATGCCTGTCGAAAAGCTTCCACTATGCCACTATTGTATCTGTCTCCACCACTACCCCTGGCGGCCCTCCAGTCTTTGACATTTCCACCCTTGGAAAAGGGTTCTGATAGTCTACCTATCTATCTTCTCACAATTTGATACATTTATATCAGATCTCCCCTCAACCTCCCGCATTCCAGAAAAAAAACAATCCAAGTTTGCCCAAAGTCTCCTTCCAGCTAATAGCCCCTAATCAGGCAGCATTCTGATAAATCTCTTCTGCAGCAGCCCCACATCATTTCTGTAATAGGGTGACCAGAACTGCACGCAATATTCCAAGTGCAGCCTAGCCAAAGTCTTATAGAGCAGCATCATGATTTTCAGGACTTAGAGAATCATGGAGTCATACAGTGTAGAAACAGGCTCTTCGACCCAACTTGCCCTTGCTGACTAACATGCCCCATCTAAACTAGTCCCACCTACCTGCTTTAGGCCCAAATCCCTCTAAACCTACCCTATCCATGCATTTGTCTAAATGTTTCAAAAGTACCTGCCTCAACTACCTCCTCCGGCAGCTTGTTCCACACACCGACTATCCTTTGTGTAACAAAGTTACCCCTCAGATTCCCATTAAATCTTTCCCCCCTGCGTTTACCCGACTCTTATACTCAATGTCCAAACCAATGAAGGCAATCATTCCATACGCTTTCTTTACCACCCTGTCAACCTGCAAAACCATTTTCAGGGAGCTATGGACTTGGCCCCAAAAACCCTCTGTGTCATTAACCTTCCATTTTCCCTTTAAATTTGACTTCCCAAAGTGCAGCAAAATTTGTTTGAAACGTTTATACAAGGAATTTTCCCCACAGGGTACAAGTGCGTGCGGTCGGTCATTGCTACCTGCTCAAAGCGTTTCATTCCTTCATCGTCGTCGTTATCTGCTGGGATGAATTCAGCAACAGTACCAGGATATGGAGGAGAGGAGGAAGGTGAAGTGGATGATAAGGTCGAGACAGTGGCTGGACTCAGCTGAGCAGGCTGGCCCAAATTCACAGCTTCTGCATGGAAGTAAAAGGAATTAAGAGTCAAGAGTTGCAACAATCACCCTAACCTAATAAACTCTCCAAATACAGCCCATTACACCAAGAACATCAAGCATTGCCTCAGTAACACACCACAAGAGTGGCACTGGGCTGATTTACCACACAATTCACTCTTAACAATCAGCATTTCAGTCTCCGTTTCCCCAAATAGGGGGCAGTATCCCAATTGAAGGAAAAGTGAATCAGAGACCAAAGTTTAAACAAATCTTGGAACAACACAATATCTGAGAGAAACTCAGCACATTTCTGCCTGACCTGCTGAGTTACTCCAGCATTTTGTGAATAAATACCTTCGATTTGTACCAGCATCTGCAGTTATTTTCTTACATTTCTGGCTTGGATACTTCATTAGACTAGACTTAACAAACAGTCCACACCCGAATGCTTTTAGCTACTGAACTAGTCCGGTTGCACATTACCTTACGCCCTTCTTTTACTTACGATTTGTGGTTTGTTCTCTCTCTCCCAATCTAAAACAAAAGTAGTGGGCTAACCAGCAAGGCCAATGTCAGCAATCGCATGTGCAAGCATCTTTCTATGAAGTACGGAGCAAGGGACTATCTAGTCCGTTCCAAGGAAAATGTCGGCACAAAAATAATGATCCAGTGGGTTTCTCCTGCACTACAGAATAGTCATTGAGTCTTACAGCGTGGTAACAGGCCCTTTGGCCAAACTTGCCCACACCGGCCAACATGTCCTAACTACACTCGCCCCACTTGCCTGCGAGGAAGGATATTCTTGCTATTGAGGGCGTGCAGCGTAGGTTTACTAGGTTAATTCCCGGAATGGCGGGACTGTCATATGTTGAAAGACTGGAGCGGCTAGGCATGATTACACTGGAATTTAGAAGGATGAGAGGAGATCTTATCGAAACGTATAAGATTATTAAGGGGTTGGACACGTTAGAGACAGGAAACATGTTCCCAATGTTGGGGGAGTCCAGAACCAGGGGCCACAGTTTAAGAATAAGGGGTAGGCCATTTAGAACTGAGATAAGGAAAAACTTTTTCAGTCAGAGAGTTGTGAATCTGTGGAATTCTCTGCCTCAGAAGGCAGTGGAGGCCAATTCTCTGAATGCATTCAAGAGAGAATTAGATAGAGCTCTTAAGGATAGCGGAGTCAGGGGGTATGGGGAGAAGGCAGGAACGGGGTACAGATTGAGAATGATCAGCCATGATCACATTGAATGGCGGTGCTGGCTCGAAGGGCCGAATGGCCTCCTCCTGCACCTATTGTCTATTGTTTGGTCAAAATCCCTCTAAACTTGTTCTACCATGTACCTATTTAAATGTTTCTTAAACGTTGCTTAAAATGTCTCTTAAATCAATATGATTCTAAAATATTTCTTACTGCTTCCACATAAGCAAATCCTCTCTAGTAATCATCCAATGCAGCATGCAAGAAAATCTATTTTAAATAATTATTTAGACATTCTAAAATTAAAATGTTTTTTTTGTTGTTGTTGAGAAATTTAAAACAAAACCATTAAAACTCTGCAGGCTGCAGATCCGCTATGAGGTCTTGTTTCTTAGTCAGAACATTCTGGATTAGAGCATCACTCCAGAACCCAAGTACATTGCATTAGTAGGCAGACACCAAATGCTGGAGTAACTCAGCGGGTCAGGCAGCATCTCTGGAGAGAAGGAATGGGTGATGTTTCGGGTCGAGACCCTTCTTCAGTCACCCATTCCTTCTCTCCAGAGATGCTGCCTGACCCGTTGTGTTACTCTGGCATTTTGTGTCTACCTTAGATTTTTAACCAGCATCTGCAGTTTTTTTTCCTACGTTGCAATAGCAAATGTGCTTCTCAAAGATTAAATAGGCCATTCAATCTTTGAGAAGCACTGTTACTATTGCAATGTAGGGGGAAAAAAACTGCAAATGCCGGTTAAAAATCTACGATAGACCCAAAATGCTTGCAAAATTGCCAAATTCAGCTTCTGAATTAAATGGTTCTGGGAGCCCTGCCTTATTTTATAGCCTAGGAAAGTGCCTTCTGTCCATGCCAGGGAGGAGCAGTCTTATGCTTAAAAAGGACGATGTCCGTGATCTCTCAATGTTTCAAAGCACCTTGTATTCCACCAATTATTAATTATAGCAATGTAAGAAACAGAGCAGTTGGCTTTCCCACACTGCAGTGGTAGGGTTGGACTCGTTAGAGGCAGGAAACATGTTCCCAATGTTGGGGGAGTCCAGAACCAGGGGCCACACAGTTTAAGAATAAGGGGTAGGCCATTTAGAACGGAGACGAGGAAAAACTTTTTCAGTCAGAGAGTTGTGAATCTGTGGAATTCTCTGCCTCAGAAGGCATTGGAGGCCAATTCTCTGAATGCATTCAAGAGAGAGCTAGAGCTCTTAAGGATAGCGGAGTCAGGGGGTACGGGTAGAGGGCATGAATGGGGTACTGATTGAGAATGATCAGCCATGATCACATTGAATGGCGGTGCTGGCTCGAAGGGCCGAATGGCCTACTCCTGCACCTATTGTCTATTGTCTATTGTCCAGGGATCAAAGCTCAATGAAAATACAGCTGTCTAGCCACACCTCTCCAACTCCAAGGATGAACCCCAAAGATCCAAATCTGGGCAGGTGAATCGAGTTGCTTCATAGGACTGAAAGGCATTGCTTTATATAAACACTCCCTGGAATATTAGAGGCATTTGGAATATCCAAGTAGAAGAGTCAATACTCTAGCCTTAGGGGCGAGGTAAAGTTTAACATCGGTTCCCATTTTAAATGCGTGGGTGCACTCATTTCTTTTTACAATGTTCTGGGATGAAGCATTTTGTAGTTTTTCCCCTTTGAATTTGTTAGCATTTTTATTTACAGTATTTACCGGGTTGAAGCATTTAATAGATTTTTTCCCTTTGAATTGGTTAGCAGTTTTTAAAATTATTTCAATTGTTGTATTTATTAAAATCAGGACAGAGGTTAACGGTTTAAAATACGGCATTGTAAATACTGAGACTCACAGGGATGGGTTCTGATTATAATTGCATAGTTCCTCAGATTTCCACAATAGTTCATATGAATGATTAAGAGGAGACAATTATGAGATTACCGTACCATCTACAGGTTTGTTGTGTCCTTGGGCATCCGACACGAGATCTGTCAGCTCTGCCTCAGCTCGATGTAGCACAGCCTCACATTCTTCAGGTACCGGAAGGAACACCTCCTGTGGCTGGGACTCCGACGGAGAGGATGACGAACACGATGGGGAGGTCTTGCCGTTGTATGCTTCGGTTAGCAGATCTGTTCTATCTATGTCGGACAGCAAGGTTATTCAGGTGCAAAACACTAAAGAAACAACTCAAAACTACTACCTCCTTTTTTTTTGGTGCAGGAGTAGGCCATTCAGCCCTTCGAACCAGCACCGCCATTCAATGTGATCATGGCTGATCATTCTCAATCAGTACCCCGTTCCTGCCTTCTCCCCATACCCCCTGACTCCGCTATCCTTAAGAGCTCCATCTAACTCTCCCTTGAATGTATTCAGAGAATTGGCCTCCACTGCCTTCTGAGGCAGAGGATTCCACAGATTCACAACTCTGACTGAAAACATTTTTCCTCATCTCAGTTCTAAATGGCCTACCCCTTATTCTTAAACTGTGGCCCCTGGTTCTGGACTTCCCCAACATTGGGAACATGTTTCCTGCCTCTGACGTGACCAACCCCTTAATAATCTGTATAAGAAAATAACTGCAGATGCTGGTACAAATCGATTTATTCACAAAATGCTGGAGTAACTCAGCAGGTCAGGCAGCATCTCGGGAGAGAAGGAATGGGTGACATTTCGGGTCGAGACCCTTCTTCAGACTGAAGAAGGGTCTCGACCCGAAACGTCACCCATTCCTTCTCTCCTGAGATGCTGCCTGACCTGCTGAGTTACTCCAGCATTTTGTGAATAAATCCCTTAATAATCTTATATGTTTCGATAAGATCTCCTCATCCTTCTAAATTCCAGTGTATACAAGCCTAGTCGCTCCAGTCTTTCAACATACGACAGTCCCGCCATTCCGGGAATTAACCTAGTAAACCTACTCTGCACGCCCTCAATAGCAAGAATATCCTTCCTCAAATTTGGAGACCAAATCTGCACACAGTGCTCCAGGTGCGATCTCACTAGGGCCCTGTACAACTGCAGAAGGACCTCTTTGCTCCTATACTCAACTCCTCTTGTTATGAAGGCCAACATTCCATTGGCTTTCTTCACTGCCTGCTGTACCTGCATGCTTCCTTTCAGTGACTGATGCACTAGGACACCCAGATCTCGTTGTACGTCCCCTTTTCTTAACTTGACACCATTCAGATAATAATCTGCTTTCTTATTCTTACCACCAAAGTGGATAACCTCACACTTATCCACATTAAACTGCATCTGCCATGCGTCCGCCCACTCACACAACCTGTCCAAGTCACCCTGCAACCTCATAGCATCTTCCTCACAGCTCACACTACCACCCAGCTTTGTATCATCTGCAAATTTGCTAATGGTACTTTCAAACATTTAATTTATAAGTGACCACGGGCAGCTCGTGATTGTTAAGGCGGCACGGTGAGTTGCTGCATCACAGCGTCAGTGACCCAGGTTCGACACTGACCCGGGGGGGGGGGTGCTGTCTGTATGGAGTTTGTATGTTCTCTACTTGACTGATGAGACAAGTGCTGGACTAACTCAGCAAGTCAGGCAGCATCTCAGGGGAACGTGGATAAAATACGTTTAGAGTCAGGAACCATCTTCAGACTGATGATTTAGACTTTTGGGTAAGGAACCTACAAATCCACACTTTTTTTTACTGTCCTCCTGGAACTGCAGACTATAAATCTTCCACATCCCGCAGCTCCGCTCCTGCTCCCCCTCCCCCCCCACTCGCAACAAGGACAGAATCCCCCTCGTTCTCACCTTCCACCCCACCAGCCAGCGGATCCAACAAATCATCCGCCAACATTTCCGTCACCTACAACGGGACCCCACCACTGGCCACATCTTCCCATCCCCTCCCCTTTCTGCGTTCCGCAGAGACCGTTCCCTCCGTAACTCCCTGGTCCACTCGTCCCTTCCTACCCAAACCACCCCATCCCCGGGCACTTTCCCCTGCAACCGCACGAGATGCAACACCTGTCCCTTTACCTCCCCCCTCAACTCCACCCAAGGACCCAAATAGTCTTTCCAGGTGAGGCAGAGGTTCACCTGCACCTCCTGCACCTCATCTATTGCATCCGCTGCTCTAGACGTCAACTTATTTACATCGGCGAAACCAAGCGCAGGCTCGGCGATCGCTTCGCTCAACACCTGCGCTCGGTCCGCGTTGGCCAAACTGATCGCCCGGTGGCCGAGCACTTCAACTCCCCCTCCCATTCTGACCTTTCTGTCATGGGCCTCCTCCAGTGCCATAGTGAGGCCCACCGGAAATTGGAGGAACAGCACCTCATATTTCGCTTGGGCAGCTTGCAGCCCAGCGGTATGAACATCGACTTCTCCAACTTTAGACAGTTCCTCTGTCCCTCTCTTCCCCTCCCCCTTCCCAGATCTCCCTCTATCTTCCTGACTCCACCTATATCCTTCCTTTGTCCCGCCCCCCTGACATCAGTCTGAAGAAGGGTCTCGACCCGAAACGTCACCCATTCCTTCTCTCCTGAGATGCTGTCTGACCTGCTGAGTTACTCCAGCATTTTGTGAATAAATACCTTTGATTTGTACCAGCATCTGCAGTTATTTTCTTATACTATAAATGGGGTGGTCAGTAACAGAATTAAAAATATCCAAGGAATGGGGATGCACTTAAAGGCATGATCAGCAATCAGGTGCAGGAGGAAACCTTGTACTGCCAACATATAGCCTCAGAGCTATTTATATCGTGAAAATCCAGCTAATTATCATTGAGTATATTACAAATTGTTCACGCGTGTCAAGAAATCTCTGGTAACCAGCACTAGCATATCTATTTTCCGATTGGAGTCCCATTTTCTATTCCCTATCTTACTTTCACTTGGGGGCATGAGATCCACCCTCAAATGTTTATAACATTTAAAAGGCATTTGGACAAGGACATGGGTAGGAAAGGTTTGGAGGAGCAGGGCCAAACACAGGCAGGTGAGACGAGTGTGGATGGGGCACTTTGCTCGGCATCGGCAAGTTGGGCCACAGGTCCCGTTTCCATGCTGTATGACTATGACTGGGTGACGTGACACTACACATTTGCAATTCTCCTCCCCACCCCCCCATCTCCCAAGGATGCATTTCTGTGTACTCATGCACCAGGAGGAGATTCACCATCTTAAGAGTCAGAACATTGAAAAATAGAAGCGGAAAACATTGGAAACATTCGAGCCATAATTGTGGAAACAGGTGGTTAAAGCACCGGTCCACAGACGCGGTCTGCCCCCAGTATCTCTGGCATTTTAGATCATAACTCCAAAGACGTACAGGTGTGTAGGTTAATTGGCTGGGCAAATGTAAAAAGTGTCCTTAGTGGGTGTAGGATAGTGTTAGTGTGCAGGGATCGCTGGGTGGCGCGGACCCGGTGGGCCGAAGGGCCTGTTTCTCTAAAAAAAAAAATCTAAATAATTTTATATTTCCAATAACTCAATTTTTAAACATTTTCAAATCATTTAGAAACATAGAAAATAGGTGCCCGAGTAGGCCATTCGATCATCCAGCTCGGTATCCTGTACCTGCCTTCTCTCCATACCCCCTGATCCCTTTAGCCACAAGGGCCACATCTAACTCCCTCTTAAATAATAGCCAATGAACTGGCCTCAACTACCTTCTATGGCAGAGAATTCCACAGACTCACCACTCTCTGTGTGAAGAAATGTTTTCTCATCACGGTCCTAAAAGACTTCCCCCTTATCCTTACGCTGTGACCCCTGGTTCTGGACTTCCCCAACATCGGGAACAATCTTCCCGCATCTAGCCTCTCCAACCCCTTAAGAATTTTACATGTTTCTATAAGATCCCCCCCTAAGATTTTTATCCCCAAATAAGATTTGTTAATGTTTGTATGATAAATGCAAAACTAACGCATCCCCACCGAACATGTTGGCAGTGCTCGAACACATGAATGGCATGGAGATTAAATGAGGTTTAAAAAAAAAGTTACCTGCTTCACCATTTTCCGTCCTATCAGATTCCTTATAAAATTCCATATCGTATTCGTTTTCAGGCCGCTCGTCCAGCTCATCCACTCCTCTGAACTCCAGCTCCTGCTCTTCGGGAATCGGCTCCTTGGAACCTTTCTGCTTAAACCATTTAATGAATGTTAGGGTAAAAAAAAAAGCCAGGACTGAAGAGAAGAACGATCATGAGTAAGTTTCTGAAGACCCGAAACGTCACCCATTCCTTCTCTCCAGTGACGCTGCCTGTCCCGCTGAGTTACTCAAGCATTGCGTGTCTAAGTATTTCGTTACATTGATTGCATAGACCACATGTCCATGCATCTCCAGATAGGTAGGTTCAGTCATTATTGGAAAATCAAGATTGTGTTTAGAAATATCTATTACTACATCACATACACAAAATGATTAAAAGGACAAAGCGTTGAACTAACTCAGCATTACCTTTAACTTACTCAGGGTGACCTTTCGGGTTGGGACCCTTCTTCAGAAGGGTTCTGACCCGAAAGATCACCTATCCATGTTCTCTAGAGATACTGCTTGACCCACTAATTACCACAGCACTTGTCTTTATTTTGTGAACTTTTATGTGAATTTTATTTTCTGCAGTTTCAATGGTTCAACGCAAAACTACATCAGCGTTACTCTTCTATTCTGTAGCCCATCTTACTTCTATTCTGTAGCCCATCTTACTTCTATTCTGTAGCCCATCTTACTTCTATTCTGTAGCCCATCTTACTTCTATTCTGTAGCCCATCTTACTTCTATTCTGTAGCCCATCTTACTTCTATTCTGTAGCCCATCTTATTTCAGAACAATCACTCCTCACCTTCAATGACATAAAAGCCCCAGATGAATCAAACGTTCCCAAATCCTCTTCTGCATCTTCCAGGCACCATTCGGGCAAATTATCCTTCTCGTCTTCATAGCTGCCACTGCCCGTCCTGCCCCTCCTGTACGAACGATCCTCATCTCGAAAGTCAAAGTCAAACCGCCGCCGGCGCTGTTGATCCACATGGTCCCTCCAGCCTGCGGAGCGAGGACCATCTGCAATAACAGACGGGAGTTACAACTATCAAATCACACAGGAGACAGCAAACACTTCACAACCAGAACCACGAGGAAGATTAAATTCTTGTCCCTGCTAGAGCTGACAAAAACTAAACTGGACTCGTGTGCCTCTTTAACTGCCTCCACCATGTAAGCCCAGCAAACTAGACACAATAATCTGTCGAAGGGCTCCAACCCAAAACACCACCTTTTTTCACCTTTGTCCATTTTTTCCAGGGATGCTGCCTGACCCCGAGTTACTCAGAATTTAGTGTCAATCAAACAAAGATACAAATTGCTCAGAATGGCAATATTGCTTTTTTTTTTTTTAACTACGTTTGACTGGAGTAACATGGAGTGTCTCATAGAAACATAGAAAATAGGTGCAGGAGTAGGCCATTCGGCCCTTCGAGCCTGCACCGCCATTCAATATGATCATGGCTGATCATCCAACTCAGTATCCCGTACCTGCCTTCTCTCCATACCCCCTGATCCCTTTAGCCACAAGGGCCAAGGTCTCACCAAATTTAGTTACGGTGTGTCAGCTTCAAGTACTCGAATGACAGAAACAGCAGGTATGATGCCAAATAACTACTTTCTGTACTGCCTGATAAAAGATTCCCAGAGTAGGAACAGCACGTACAAGACACTTTACATTTATTATCAGACCATCAACATGGTGAAAAATTCCAAGGCTCATGGGATCATTCTGACAGTCACCTAAAGAAATTTGAAATGACTAAAACTTGATCAACGAGTTGGATTTTGAGGAGAATCTTAAAATAAATAGCAGAGGGGATCAGGGAGAAAATTCCATGTCCGTGGCAAGAGCAGCTTATCAAGTGAAAGCATGGAAATAAATGCAGTGCTCAAAATCAGACAAATACAGAGACAGACTAAACCTCCTGTCACCACCATCAAGGCAAGAACAGAGTGAGCTAGATGGGGGCTATAGCTGCCTCTTCTCCAGTGCAAGGTCAATGGATGTTCAGATGCTGAGCATATTAGTTGACGCCGAGACACCAAGTGATTTCAGAATCAGGACTCAGTGAAATGTGCTTCAGGCATAGGATGGACCTTGAGCTTGCTGAATGACAGATCAGGCTAAAGGGATCACAAGCCTACCTGCGTTTTTATTTGTGTTCCAGTGTAATGTTCAAGTCAACCAGCAAGCACATTATTATGGAGAATTTTGCCCACATTTTATACCTGCACATAATCTCAAGACATGATTTCAGACCAAACGGGTTAAGTTATGCTGGTACTGGTCCAAGTCTATCAAATACTGGAAAGAAGCTACCTGAACTAATTTCACCTAGAGCCATAAATAAATGGCAAAAAGGACTTTAACCTACTTTTAACTCATATATGTATCTTAAGGGACCCTGCTTCCCATCAATTAATCATGTTTTATTTCTGCATGTTGATAGAAAAGTACGTCGTGATTTTCTCCTCCATATGTTTCTATGAGGCATCTTATCAAAAATAATCAGTCAACCAAGTATACATTCCATGAATGTCTTTAAGAAACATAGAAAATAGGTGAAGGAGTAGGCCATTCGGCTCTTCGAGCAGCACCACCATTCAATATGATCATGGCTGATCACACAAAATCAGCACCCCGTTCTTGCTTTTCCACCCCGTACCCCTTGATTCCTTTAGCCCCAAGAGTTAAATCTGACCCTCTCCTGGAAACATGCAGTGAATTGGCCTCCACCTCCTTCTGTGGCAGCGAATTTCATAGATTCACAACTCTCTGGGTGAAAAAGTTTTTCCTCATCTCAGGCCTAAATGGCCTACCCCTTGTATTCTTAAACCTGGTTTTGGTCTCTCCCTACATGGGGAACATTTTTCCTGCATCTAGCTTGTCCAAACCCTTAAGAATTTTCTATGTTTCTAGAATATCCCCTCTCATCCTTCTAAATTCCAGTGAGTACAAACCCAGTCGACCTGTTCTTTCATGTCAGTCTCGCCATCCTGGGAATTAACCTGGTGAACCTACACTGCACTCCCTCAATAGCAATAATGTCCTTCCTCAAATGACCAAATTGGCACACAATGCCCCAGGTGTGGTCTCACCAGGGCCTTGTACAACTGCAGTAGGACCTCCTTGCTCCTAAACTCAAATCCTCTCGCAAATAAGGCCAACATGCCATTAGCTTTCTCCACTGCCTGCTCTACCTGCATGCTTACTTTCAATGACTGATGTACAAGGACACCCAAGTCTCGTTGCACCTCCCCTTTTCCTAATCTGACACCATTGAGATAATGTTGCTAAACGTTGCTAAAAATCTTCAGTCTGAAGAAGGGTCTCGACCCGAAACGTCACCCATTCCTTCTCTCCCGAGATGCTGCCCGACCTGCTGAGTTACTCCAGCATTTTGTGAATAATACCATTGAGATAATGATCTGCCTTCCTGTTCTTGCCACCAAATTGGATAACATAACATTTATCCACATTATACAACATCTGCCTACTCACCCAACCTATCCAAGTCACCCTCCAGCCTCATAGCATCCTCCGCGCAGTTCACACTGCCACCCAGCTTTGTGTCATCTGCAAATTTAGTAATGTTACTTTTAATTCCCTTGTGTAAATCGTTATATATATTGTAAATAACTGGGCCCCCAGCACTGAGCCTTGCAGCACCCCACTAGTCACTGCATGCCATTCTGTAAAGGGCCCGTTAATTCCTACTCTTTGCTTCTTGTCTGCCAATCAGTTCTCTATCCACGTCAATACCCTACCCCCAATACCACGTACTCTAATTTTGCACACTAATCTCTTGTGTGGGACCTTGTCAAAGGCCTTTTGAAAGTCCAGACACACCACATCCACTGGCTCTCCCTTATCCATTCTACTTGTTACTCGTTAAGAATATTAACATCCTCCATGTGTAAGAAAATAACTGCAGATGCTGGTACAAATCGAAGGTATTTATTCACAAAATGCTGGAGTAACTCAGCAGGTCAGGCAGCATCTCAGGAGAGAAGGAATGGGCGACGTTTCGGGTCGAGACCCTTCTTCAGAGTAATGTCAGGGGGGCGGGACAAAGGAAAGATATAGGTGGAGACAGGAAGACAGTGGGAGATCTGGGAAGGGGGAGGGGAAGAGAGGGACAGAGGAACTATCTAAAGTTCCTCCATAATCTGGTATTAGTTTTATGAATCCATGCTGGACAACTTGCCCCTCAATTCAAGTATTTCATGAGCCAATAACACAACTTTGTGGAATCGTTTCCATAAAAGCTCACTTGCCATTCGAATGCAACATGCATTCCCCTCACCGCATCCACCACCTCCAAGGCCAAGAACACTCACTGCGTCTCCCCAACCTGCAGATAAATCCAATTCCACCCACGCTGCCATTCAATTCCGCCTCATTTAATCACCAAGCCTCCTACACTAATAATTGCCAGTTTTATATGCTGAGTCTTCCTGGATTTGCTCTGTCACAGGCCATGTTCGTAAGTGTACGAGTAATTTAATTTCGCTATTAGCTATTTCCACACCTTCACTCATCTCATCTCCTTTGTAGAAGGCGGAGAGGGAGACACAGTGACACAGCTGGTAGAGCTGCTGTCTCACAGCTCGAGGGACCCGGGTTCCATCCTGACCTCGGCTGCTGAGAGTGTGGAGTTTGCACGTGGAGTTTCTCTGTGACCACGTGGGTATCCTCCCACGTCCCAATCACATGCGGGTTTACAGGCTAATCGGCCTCTGTAAATTGCCTCTAGTGTTTAGATGCAAAAGTGGGATAACTGAACCTGTGTGAACAGGTGGTCGGCAGGGACTCGGTGGGCTGAAGGGCCTGTTGCCATGCTGTATCTCAAGTTATTTTAAATTCTTGCCTTTTACCTTTAAGTGTATACTTTTCTCATTTGTCTTAGCATTCCAAGTATTTTTAAATTTAACACTTCTGCATTCTGCAAGATTCTTTGCGTATTTCCTTATTATTCGTTTGCATCAACTTTAAATTATCCAGTGGCCTTTGTACTAACTACGCTTACTTTACTGAAATTCCTAGCTAGACATGCTAATACCACTTCCATTCCTCATTTTTCTAACCTATCCCCAACCACTCACCTCTCAGCCTGTGAGCATGAATTTTCCCAAAGTTTAATAGCTGATTGCCTTTACTCTTTTTCATTCCTTAACTGGTCACATTGCATTCTTCCAGACTTGTTGGGCTGGTTTTATTTTTAAATTGCTGGCACACCCGATCAATACTACCCACATGCACAAACTGAAATCCAAGCCATAAACCTTTGCATATCTGCCGTGAAATGTGAGAGTCCAAGTCAGTTCAGGACCAGGATGGAGATCCAACTGATTACAGGCAAAGCTTTAAAATGCCAAAGGGCAAGAAAATAAGAAATAGGGACTGAAATAAGACATTTGGCACCTGAAGCCTATTCAGTAGGAACATAGCTGATTCAACTTCCTTGCAATAGGCCCATAACCTTCGATTCCCTTCCTAATTAAAAAATGAACACAATTTAGAATTCAACCAAGGATTCAGCCTCTACAGCTTTCAGCTTAAGAAATTCTTAAGACTCACAATTCTGAGAAAAGAAAATTGTTCATCCATCTGCAATGGAAGATAAATTACTCAAATAAAAAATAATAAACCAAAATGTTTTAAATATGTCGCAACAAAATAATTCAACACTTTTTAATGTTAATTAACCGTTTAAAAAATGTTACAACTGTTCAATTCTACTTGTTTTTAAACATTCAAGTGCTTTCCAAGGACCTGACCCTGCTCATATACCACTAGACGAAAAGATTTACAAAGTGGTCTACATCTGGACACGGTAGACAACAGTGCAGGGGGTGGGTCAGAGAAAGACAAGTCACCAAGATGTGGCCATTTGCTTTCAACAATTCCAGATGAAGAACTTGCCATTGTTCAGCTTTCATCTCTTAAGGTAACCTCGCATCTTGCATCATCCTGCTTCCCATTAATCTCTCCTGCCTCTGCCTTGTTCTCCGCCACCTTTCTTTCTGTGCATTAGAACTAGAAAATAACGCAAAGCTTTGTCTTGAAATATTAAATGTTCTCCTCCCCCTTCTTCCAGGTGCATTGAGCATTTTTCTTTTAGTCATAGAGTGATCCAGTGTGGAAACAGGCCTTTCGGCCCAACTTGCCCACACCGGCCAACATGTCTAGCTACACGAGTCCCACCCGCCTGCGTTTGGTCCATATCCCTCCAAACCTGTCCTATCCATTTTTATTTCAGACTTTCACAATTTCCAGCACTTTATTTTCACTCAAAGTTATGACCATTACAAAACCGAGCCTCCCGCACCCCACCACCTTTAATGCCCCTTCAATGGGCCAATTATGTTTTTTTAGCTCATTGCATAAGTTGACATAAAATTTTTGCTGAGTTACCTGGGCTTGGGGGTCGCCACCGGTCACCTTCTCTTCTTACGCCAGCTGTTCTCCAGCCTCCATCCTCATCCTCGCCGTTCTGCTCCTCGCGGATGGCTCGCCAGTTCTCACTGTCGGAACGAGCAAAATCCTGCTTGCGCGATGTTAGAGCCACCTCCTCAAACACTACTTAAGGAAAAGAGGAGAAAAGGAAGGAAGAACAGAAGAGAGAGAAGGTGGAGAACAAGAGAAATATCGTCAGGTTTTGCATTCTGTCCAAGGGAATTAGTTGCCTTATTAGCTCACTCAAATCGAGTATGTACATTACGCTCATACTATGTTTTCCCGAAAAACAAATGAGCAAAAGTTAGCATTAACTTCTAATCACCACTGTATTACAACAGCCATTAGAAAACTGAAAACAAATGAGCAAAAGTTAGCATTAACTTCTAATCACCACTGTATTACTACAACAGCCATTAGAAAACTGAAAACAGATGAGCAAAAGTTAGCATTAGCGTCTAATCACCGATGTATTACTGCAACAGCATTTAAAAATTTGTCCATAATCTTTCCTAAAACTTCGAATCATACCTCCTTCTCTACGGCCAGGCTTCTCAAATCTTCTGTCGCCCCTGCAAGAAGGAGCCACAGGTTAGAAAACGTACTAAAAACAGGAGAAAGTGGAGGCCATTTTGGGGATTAACTATGAAAGTTAGCAAAGGTATTCACCTTCTGTGAATGCATAAAATAAAAAGTTTTTTTTGATTGGCTACCAAGCTTCAAGAAAGGATCATCTCCAGTTTTTAGGCTCTCCTCGAAATAAACCCGCCTAGCCCTCGTATCTTGCCAGAGAATTTCTGCACCGTGCCCACAGCAATGCAACCATCCTTGAAATAGGACTCCAAACAATGAACATGATATACTGAACCCAAATAACTGACTTCTAGAGTTTTATTTATACCATGTAATGCTAGTTTTATTGCGTTGCACCCTATACCTTTGCTCTCATTTAAATTGTTTTAACTTTTCATCCCTTGACTAGAGATGTATTTAGTGCATTTTTGCTCAGAGATACAGCGTGGAAAAAGCCCGTTGGCTCACTGAGTCCACATCGACCAACGATCATCCGTACACTTCTTCTCCCCATCACATTTGGGACAATTTGCAGAAGCCAATTAACTTACTAGCCTGCACGTCTTTAGAATGTGGGAGAAAACTGGAGCACCCGGAGAAAACCCACGCAGTTGAAGGGAGTATGTATCTCCTGAGATGCTGCCTGACCTGCTGAGTTACTCCAGCATTTTGTGAATAAATACCTTTGATTTGTACCAGCATCTGCAGTTATTATCTTGTATTATATAACTCCATACAGACATCACCAGTAGTCAAAATCAAACCCGGATCTCTGGCACTGCAAGATAGCAACTCTACCACCTCGCTACTGAGCCTGTTCCTTCTATGATCTATTATGTTATATTGAACAACCAAAAATTTCATCTGAAAATCTTCGTCCTGCTACTATGCAGTCCTTCGATTAATCGTGCTACCTCCAAAAGTCAAAGAAACTACGCAGGATAAGGAAGGAGTGGTTTTTTTTCCCAGGGAGCATTTCAGTACTTCATTCAAATATAGCATCCTCAGTAGGTCAAACGGACAATTCGAGCAACACTCTTCGCTCATCTGCAATCTTCGCATGTTCTGTAACATGGGACTTGCATACGATTCAGGTTCAGGCTGACAACTTCACACCACATTAAGATTATCCTGGACAAAACAGCCAGCAGTTCATGGTGGCCTTCAATGAAACCATTTGTGTCAAGCCACTGGCATCCACATCTACGGAACCACTATGGACCATAAGGTGAAATGCTGTAGCCATGTCAACACCACAGGTATAGTAGCAAGGCACCACTGCAGTTTACTTCTAAACTGTTCAAATCTTCAGCTATAAAGTTGAAGCCAGAAGTGTGATGTGGCGCACACCCAAAGACAGGCTTGATTTCTGCACTACCAGACGCAATAGGTAGAATGCACAGATGTATAAGACGACTGAAGCATAGCACCAAGGTTACTTTGGTTACATCGCCAATACAATACACCAATACAATACATTGCCAACCTCTATTCATAATTATGACTTCCCCATCGTGTGCAATTAATGACCCCCTCCTAATCATGGCAGGAATATCTTTCATTCCATCTTCACAGCTGGTCTGAAAACCTAACACCACTAGGAAATCAACACCATCAAGGCTGCACATGAAAGACCCACAATCATCTTATGGTAACCATGGATGCAGCCTTGTTAAAATCATTGTCGCGGCATGAACACATTTAAGATAGAAACTATTAAGAACAGGAGAGTATACCATCACACATTTATATTCCAAAGTTCAAGGATGCATCCCCTTCATTTGGTCACTATTTCTCATTTCACACCACTTGCATAAATTGATAGGGCATAGGAGCAGAATTAGGCCGAACCGCCCATTGAGGCTGCTCCGTCATTCCATCATGGCTGGTCTATGCTTTCCCTCTGAACTCCATTCACCCCGTGGCCTCTGACGCCCTTACTAATCATCAAGAATCTATTAATCTCTGCTTTAAAAGTGCACATTGCCGGCCTCCACAGGCACCTGTGGCAATGAATACCACATATTCACCACCCTGTGGCTAAATAAATTCCTCCTCATCTCCATTCTAAAGTTTTGTCCTGTTATTCTGAGGCTGTGCTGTCTAGCCCTAGATTTCTCCACTGTTGAAAACATCCTCTCCCCATGCCCACTCAACTAATCAAGAACCCATTAATCTCCACTATAAAAATACCCAATGACGGCCTCCACAGGCACCTGTGGCAATGAATACCACCTATTCACCACCCTGTGGCTAAATAAATTCCTCCTCATCTCCATTCTAAAGTTTTGTCCTGTTATTTAAAAAAAAAAAAAATTTAGATTGAGAGATACAGCGCGGAAACAGGCCCTTCGGCCCAACGAGTCCGCGCCACCCAGCGATCCCCGCACATTAACACTATCCAACACCCACTGGGGACAATTTTTACATTTGCCCAGCCAATTAACCTACATACCTGTACGTCTTTGGAGTGTGGGAGGAAACCGAAGATCTTGGAGAAAACCCACGCAGGTCACGGGGAGAACGTACAAACTCCGTACAGACGGCGCCCGTAGTCAGGATCAAACCCGAGTCTCCGGCGCTGCATTCACTGTAAGGCAGCAACTCTACCGCTGCGCCACCGTGCCACATTCTGATGTGCTCTCTAGTTCTAGAATTCCTCAAGAGGAAACATCCTCTCCGTGTCCACTCAACTAATCAAGAACCTATTAATCTCCGCTATAAAAATACCCAATGACTTGACCCCTACCGCCATCTGTGGCAATGAATTCTACAGATTCACCACCCTCAGGCTAAAGAAATTCCTCCTCGTCTTTATTCTAAAGGCATTTCCTTGTACTTCCCTCCTGTGACAAGCTGGGGATGCAGGAAAGATTCTGATTAGTCAGGAGGGCAACCGCAGGTCAGGACAGTGACAATAGACAATAGGTGCAGGAGGAGGCCATTCGGCCCTTCGAGCCAGCACCGCCATTCAATGTGATCATGGCTGATCATTCTCAATCAGTACCCCGTTCCTGCCTTCTCCCCATACCCCCTGACTCCGCTATCCTTAAGAGCTCTATCTAGCTCTCTCTTGAATGCATTCAGAGAATTGGCCTCCACTGCCTTCTGAGGCAGAGAATTCCACAGATTCACAACTCTCTGACTGAAAAAGTTTTTCCTCATCTCTGTTCTAAATGGCCTACCCCTTATTCTTAAACTGTGGCCCCTGGTTCTGGACTCCCCCAACATTGGGAACATGTTTCCTGCCTCTAACGTGTCCAACCCCTTAATAATCTTATTTGTTTCGATAAGATCCCCTCTCATCCTTCTAAATTCCAGTGTATACAAGCCCAGTGACCCACCACATGATCAAAGGCATGGAGGGAGAGGCAATAAATGCTGATCTACCAGCAACGCGCAGATACCAAAAACTGAAAAGGGGGAGGTTTTCACTCAAGTGCATATGTTAAAGACCAAACACAATTTTCCTTATCTTCTTCAAGCCAGCGAAGGATATACAGAATAGGATCTCACCCAGTGACTAGTGATAAAAGCACGGATCCTCAAACTGGACATAGTAGCCTGGAAACTCACCTCTCCTCCCAGCTCTGGCTTCTCAGCATTTCACGTGCTCCACGGCCAAACCCCCCTTCTCCATCCTCAAAACTTTTTTGGTAATAACCGCTCTCTCCTCTTCCTCGGCCTGTATAAGGAGCATATGCAAGGTGGGAAATGCTGAGACATCGAGCACCATGTGTCCACATTCATTCACAAATGAATAAAGATACTTTACTATCTTGAGTAGGAGTCTCCAACAGGTCTTTTGATTTAGTTTTAGTTTAGAGATACAGCGTGGAAACAGGCCCTTTCGGCCCACCGAGTCCGTGCCGACCAGCGATCCCCGAACATTAACCCACTAGGGACAATTTTTACATTTACCAAGCCAATTAACCTACAAACCTGTACGTCTTTGGAGTGTGGGAGGAAATCGAAGATCTCGGAGAAAACCCACGCAGGTCACGGGGAGAACGTAGAAACTCCGTACGGATAGCACCTGTAGTCGGGATCGAACCTGGGTCCCCGGCGCTGCATTCGCTGCAAGGCAACCACTCTACCGCTGCGCCACCGTGACCACATGGTGTCATGTTATGCCTCTACACGACTCTTGCTCCAGCAGAGCAACAAAAAGACATTCTGCTTCTCAATCGAGCAAATGATAAACCAAACAAATTTCCGACCCCCATGTTAGTTTCGTTTATTATTATTTAAGTTAATAATAGTTTGAAGTTTAGTTTATTATTATTTAAAAGCAATTATTAAAGCCAATTAAAACAAAACAACTGAATAATTTGAAACTGGATATACCATTATTTTACACTGTATCTTTGGCTAACAATCTGAATCTCTGATTTAAAGCTAATTGGTCCTTCCAGTAATTACAGCTTGTGGAAAACTAAAAATTGCTTTGGGAAAACACAGATATGTATATAAATAGACGATTTAGAAGTAGGTCTTTCAACACTTTAAGCCTGCACTGCCATTAAGATCATGGCTGTTTTGATTGCAAGCTCAACTCTACTGTTGGCCTTTCATCCTGAATTCTTTATTTTTGCCTTAAAAATATTGCTTTCACTGCCCTTCGAAATAAGTTCCAAAGACTCAATTCTCAGCAAATATTTTGCCTTACCTTAAATTATTTATTTTTAAGCAGTGAGCTCTACTTTTAGTCTTCCCCAAGAGAAAACATCCTCCTCACATGTACCCTGTCAAACCCTTCAGCATCCTGCATTGCGCTTTTTGATTCTAGTAGAAACAAGCCTAATCTGACCAACATTTCCTCATAAGACCACCTGCTCAATTGAGACATCAGCCCAATAAAACCACACTGAACTGCTTCCCGTGCATTTATATCTTTCTTAAATAACAAGACCAATGTTGTACAGCGCACACTAGATGTAGTTTCATCCATGTCCAATATGACTAAGGATACTCAACCTATTTTTGTATTCAATTCCTCGAGCAATAACATTACCGGCTTTTCCCCAATCGCTTGTAGAATCTGTTAACAAGCCTTTGGCAAATTATGCGCTGGGCACCCAAACTTCTCCATCTCAGATTCTACAATCTCTCGCATTTAGATATCATACCTTTTTTTTGTCACAACAGGCATTGTACGGATACACCTATTGAATGATGGGTGTTGTGGACCATTCCTGAACTTAGGTACTAAGTTTTCTAATTTGCTTCATTCTTCAAGAGTTTATAGTTTGTAGAAACTGTGTATTTAGTGACTTACCTCGGCCCCTGGCACCCCCTCGGCCTCTGACTACCCCTGCCGGAGGGGCGGTTCCTCCCCGCCCCATCAACCGCATCACTGCCGAGCTGTTCACAGACATTGAAAAGTTCCTCTGCACAGAAATTAAAAATTTTAAAAAAGTCTCAGTTAAAACAAAATGTTATAAGTACTTCGAATGATAAGCTCTATCTTGCAAGTATCACGGTGGGACATTCTTCACTTAAGAGTGCAAAGACATTTTGTCCAAATATTTTCCATTTACCCCATGATCTAGCCAATACTGAAAATGGGCTGCCACATGACAAATAACATTCAACTCCCAAATACCAGACAGTGATCACCATAGAAAGAAAAATCAACACATTTGACAGGCATTCGATAGCATCACTATTGCTGAATCCCCTTCAATGAATATCCTGACCACCAATGAATGGAAACTTAACGGCAGCAACAATATGAATGCTGTGGCTTTGGAGCAGGTCAGAGTCTGGGCTGTTCACAGCCAACCTCCCGAATCTTTTTGGTTATGACTGAAGAGTTTCACCACAGCCAGAATGATCCCAGGAATGATTGGGTTGACATGTGATGAGCGTTTGAAGGCACTGGGCCTGTACTCGCTGGTGTTTAGAAGGATGGGAGGGGGGGGGGGGAGACATTGAAACTTACTGATTAGTGAAAGGCCTGGATAGAGTGAATGTGGAGAGGATATAATGGGAGAGTCTAGGACCAGAGGCCATAACCTCAGAATAAAAGGACGTACCTTTAGAAAGGAGACGAGGAGGAATTTCTTTTACTAGAGGGTGGTGAATCTGTGGAATTAATTGACACAGGTGGCTGTGGTGGCCGTCAATGTACATTTTAACGACAGAGATTGACAGATTCTTGATTAGTAAGGGTGTCAGGGGTTATGGGGAGAAGGCAGGAGAATGGGGTTGAGAGGGAAAGATAGATCAGCCATGATTGAATGGCGGAGTAGATTTAATGGCCTATTTAGACCTAATTCTGCTCCTAGAACTTATGCAACTAGCTCGTTGCAACTCTACAACAAGCTTCAAAGGCAAGGGACAAAAACAGTCCACCTCACTGGCACTCTAAATGGTCTGATCCTCCATCACTGGCTTACATCCTAGCGCGCTCCATCTGCACGATGAAACAAGCACATTGTTGGGTGCAAATACCAAAACCAGCACAGCAATAGCTGAAAAATGGGGCTTATCACTAGATTATCACAGATGTGCCTTAAATACCAATGCTGACAGTGACTCTCAGATCCATGAGAAAACAGAAAAAGCATTTCCCTGTTATGTTCGTCTTAATGACTATCTTGCAAGTGAATTCCACATTTAACTCATTTAAGCGGTACTGAATCCACACTGATCTCCACCATAGACTAATTGCTCTGCATATTGTAAACCAACTCTAAATCAGCAATTTTTAAGTTCCAAGAACAGCTGCAATGAAGAAATGGCAAAGCAAGCAATGCACAGTGGAATCAAGAACATTCTGGGCTTCATTTAACAAGATAGCACCTCATAATTGACACAGCTCATTAAATTTGCATCTACAGTAATGGTATTAGATCTTAATTAAAGAAAGCAAACAGTATGTGACTTCCCCATTAAAATTACAAAGGATTTTGGTTTCTGTTGAGCTAAACGGTCAATAATAATCACGGTGTGAGGGGATGATTAACAATGTGGCTCGCATTTGCACTGTCAGATATCAACACACACACCTCACATCTGAAGATGACAAAGTTCCTGTCTGTATTCCAAAGAACAGCAGAGAATTTAAACCGAACAACAATCAGTTGGAGAAACTCAGCAGGTCGTGGGTTTAACCAGTGCCCCGAACAATGCATATACCTCATTCAGTATGAATGAGCGGTATGATCAGTATCGCATTAGAGGCCAACACAAATTGATTAGTGTATTGAAACAGTTGCTGCACTTAGTCATATAGAGTGGAAACAGGCCCCTCGGCCCAACTTGCCCACACCGACTATACTAGTCCCTAATGCCTGGTTTGGGCCATATTCCTCTAAACCTATCCTATCCATGTACCCGTCTAATTGGTTAAACGTTGGGATATTCTCAGCCTCAACTACCTCCTTTGGTAGCTCGTTCCATACACCCACCACCCTTTGTGTGAAAATGTTACCCCTCAAATTCCTATTAAATCTTTTCTCCTTCACCTTAAACCTATGCCCTCTGGTCCTCGATTCTGGGCAAGCAAGTCTGTGTATTCCACTCATGATTTTATACACCTCTATAAGATCACCCCTCATCCTCCTGAGGTCCAAGGAATAGAGTCCTGGCCTGCTCAACCTCTCCCTATAGCTCAGACCGTAGAATCCTGGCAACATCCTTGTAAATCTTCTCTGTACCCTTTCCAGCTTGACAACATCTTTCCTATAATGTGGTGCCCAGAACTGACACAGTACTCCAAATGTGGCCTCACCAACATCTTATAACTGCAACATGACCTCCCAATTTCTAGACTCAATACTCTGACTGATGAAAGCCAATGTGACCATCCTTTCTACCCCCTTAGAAAGTATTTAATTGACCCCAAGATTCTCTAAAAATGAAGCAGGAACTGCTGATGCTGGTTTTCCAAAAAAAAGAGACACAAAGTGCTGGAGTAACTCAGCGTGACAGACAGCATCTCTGGGAAACATGGAGAGGTGATGTCTTGGGTTGGGATCCTTGAAGGGTCAGACCCAAAACGTCACCTATTCACGTTCTCCAGAGATGCTGCCTGACCTGCTGAGTTACTCCAGCACTTTGTGCCTTTTTTTTCCTAACAGTGACATGCAAGACTTTCCTATAAATGCAAGATCTTTGTTTTTCTAACTGCGATCCAGCCATTTCCTCCCAAGGTATGCATGTAAGCCACTGAAAGTGGAAAACACAGAATCCAATATTGCAATTCTCCTTTCCTCAAAACCCCAGCACTTCACCCACCTAATTCCCTGCAGGTAAATAATCTGACGACACACAATCTAGACTTACAAATTATCATTTAAATAAAACAGCACCGCAGGCTCTTAAAAAAAAAACCTTACTCTTCAGCATGCATCAGCAGCTGCAAGGATAAAAATAAAATTAAAAGGGAAATGACATGCAATCCTTGAAATATCTATTTACTATAATTCTTGTTTGTCTGTTTGTTCCTGAACTACAGCCAAAACAGAGGGGAGGGTTGGGGGGAGGGGAGGGGAGGGTGGAGGGGAGGGTAGGGTAGGGGGAGTGGAGGGTAGGAGGGAGGGGAGGGGAGGGGGGAGGGGAGGGTAGGGGGGAGGAGAGGGTAGGGGTAGGGGGGAGGGTAGGGGGAGTGGAGGGTAGGGGGAGTGGAGGGTAGGGGGGAGGGGAGGGGAGGGGGAGGGGAGGGTAGGGGGAGGGAAGGGTAGGGGGAGCGAAGGGTAGGGGGAGGGTAGGGGAGGAAGGTAGGGGGAAGGGTAGGGGAGGGGGAGGGTATAGGGGAGGGTATAGGGGAGGGGGGAGGTTAGGGGGAAGGGGAGGGTGGGGGGTAGGGTGGGAGTGTATGGTAGGGGGGTAGGGGGGAGGGTTGGGTAGGGGGGAGGGTTGAGTAGGGGGAGAGGACGGTAGGGGGGAGGGGAGGGCAGGGGGGAGGGTAAGGTAGGGTAGGGGGGAGGGAGGGGTAGGGTAGGGTAGGGGGGAGGGTAGGGTAGGGGTAGGGTAGGGTAGGGGTAGGGTAGGGTAGGGGTAGGGTAGAGGGGAGGGTAGGGGAGGGTAGAGGGGAGGGTAGGGTAGGGGGGAAGGTAGGGTAGGGGGAGGGTAGGGTAGGGGAGGATAGGGTAGGGGAGGATAGGGTAGGGGAGGGTAGGGGGAGGGTAGGTAGGCGGAGGGTAGGGTAGGGGGAGGGTAGGGTAGGGTAGGGGGAGGGGAGGGTAGGGGGAGGGTAGGGTAGGGTAGGGGAGGGTAGGGTAAGGGAGGGTAGGGTAGGGGAGGGTAGGGTAGGGGAGGGTAGGGGGAGGGGAGGGTAGGGGAGGGGAAAGGTTAGGGGGAGGTTGGGGGAGTTAGGGTAGGGGGGTGGGTAGGGTGGGGGGCGGAGGGTAGGGCAGGGCGGAGGGTAGGGCAGGGCGGAGGGTAGGGCAGGGCGGAGGGTAGGGCAGGGCGGAGGGTAGGCAGGGCGGAGGGTAGGGCAGGGCGGAGGGTAGGGCAGGGCGGAGGGTAGGGCAGGGCGGAGGGTAGGGCAGGGCGGAGGGTAGGGCAGTGGGGAGGGTAGGGCAGGGGGAGGGTTGGGCAGGGGGGAGGGTTGGGCAGGGGGGAGGGTTGGGCAGGGGGGAGGGTTGGGCAGGGGGAGGGTAGGGCAGGGGGAGGGTAGGGCAGGGGGAGGGTAGGGCAGGGGGAGGGTAGGGCAGGGGGGAGGGTAGGGCAGGGGGGAGGGTAGGGCAGGGGGGAGGGTAGGGCAGGGGGGAGGGTAGGGCAGGGGGGAGGGTAGGGCAGGGGGGAGGGTAGGGCAGGGGGGAGGGTAGGGCAGGGGGGAGGGTAGGGCAGGGGGAGGGTAGGGCAGGGGGAGGGTAGGGCAGGGGGGAGGGTAGGGCAGGGGGGAGGGTAGGGCAGGGGGGAGGGTAGGGCAGGGGGGAGGGTAGGGCAGGGGGGAGGGTAGGGCAGGGGGGAGGATAGGGCAGGGGGAGGGTAGGGCAGGGGGAGGGGAGGGGAGGGGGAGGGGAGGGGGAGGGGAGGAGAGGGGGGAGGAGAGGGTGCTGCACCAATGCAGGAGAGGTTTGGGCCCAACGGGTCCACTTGGTCTACTTAGTTATAATTAGACAATAGACTATAGGTGTAGGAGGAGGCCATTCAGCCCTTCAAGCCAGCACCACCATTCAACGCCATTCTCAATCAGTACCCCGTTCCTGCCCTCTCCCCATAGCCCCTGACTCCGCTATCCTTAAGAGCTCTATCTAGCTCTCTCTTGACTGCATTCAGAGAATTGGCCTCCACTGCCTTCTGAGGCAGAGAATTCCACAGATTTACAACTCTCCGACTGAAAAAGTTTTTCCTCATCTCCATTCTAAATGGCCTTCCCCTTATTCTTAAACTGTTGCCCCTGATTCTGGACTCCCCCAACCTCGGGAACATGTTTCCTGCCTCTAACATGGCATTCCCTCAATTGAGAGACTTTATTTCAGCTTATATTTCATCCAGCTTGAATTATGACCATACAGGATATTTATATCAATTATTGATTTCTCCTTTAAACATTACCATCCATTTCCACTCTTCAGGATGTCCCATGAATTCACTATTTGTGCCTCGAGGGCGAATGCACCAGTCAATTTGTACATTCCAAGGTCAGCAATGATCGGGAATGTCTAATTAAATCTGTATTTGTATTAAAAAGGACGCTATGGGTAGGTTAGAATCTGTGTATTCTCAAGCCTATCCCATCTCCACCCTCCTGTTCATCAATTAGAGAATAGTATTGCTGCACCATCTGAAAAGATTAACGAAACCTTTCAAATTTCAAATGAACATTGATTTTTCTAATTTCAAGTAACTACTGTACTTTATCCCCCTCTTCTCCCACTCTAGTTGTCCTATTAGTTCCACTGTTTGCATCTTGTATCCCTCGTTATCAGCCATGATTACATAGATAGATAGAAAATGGGTGGAGTAGGCCATTCGGTCTTTTGAGCCAGCTCCGCCATTCAATATGATCATGGCTGATCATCCAAACTCAGTACCCCGTTCCTGCTTTCTCCCCATATCCCTTGATGGCAGAGAAGACTTGATGGGCCGAATGGCCTAATTCTGCTCCTTTGACTTATCACACCTTCCCCAGCCAACAATGTGCCCTTATGGGCTCCACCCTTCCTGATGTCATCTGTTGCTAGCCCCTGATTTGTTCTGGACTTTACTCGTCTCCAGTTTATTCTGCCCCCCCCCCCCCCCACCCCACTTCTACTTTCAATCTGAGGAAGGGTTCCGACCCGAAACGTCACCTATTCTTTTTCTTCAGGGATACTACCTGGTCTGCTGATACTCTAGCATTTTGTGTCTACCCAATGAAGTCTTAGTTTTAGCTTGATCTTATCTTCTTACCCACAGTATGTTTTATATATTGCACCCTGCAGGCACTTTGAATTTGAGCAGAAATTCAAAAATAATTAACATTAGGCAATTTAAATCCCTCCCAAAGGGCATTGAAAGTAGGTAAGAAATTTCATATGCATTTGCCCACAGCAATCACAGCCATGGCCTGGAAATGTCTAGCCTGAGTGCACAATCTACTCAATTAAACCAACAAATGTCACAAATCTAGGCAATGACAATAGAGAAAACAAGTTTTTAATTGCATGGAGATCTAGATATTACTGCAATTAATTACCAAAGGGTCTACTTTCCCAATAAACGGGGAGTGGCGGAGGGTGAAATAACTGCAAAAACTAAACAAGCCATTTCAGTCTCAGTAGCTGATATTTTCTCTACATCGCCCCAGTTTAAGTACACCGGGGGGCCTTCAGCAAGTCTAGCTGGCACACAATTAGATCCATCACTCGGGGAAAAAAATAATTGTACTCAAGCACCTTGTCAAGTAATACCTGCAGCCTATAAACAAACATTTCCACCCACCTGCTCTTCCTCTGTAAGAGGTACAAGTGCCAAGGGCAGAAGTGGTTCATTCTGTAAAATAGCCAGGAATTCTTTATCCACCAACTCTTCAGGAACCTGGCAAAGTAAAATGAGGAAGTGGTTATTAGTATGTGCACTAGTGTAACTTCTGGCTTCATTTGCTTTGGAGATCCTGATCCACGTGTTTTGTGTATTACAGATTGCAGTGTGACCTCATGCCACGGGCCTTCGGGGAGGCGAAAGGAGTATGCCAAAAGATGGCTTGTTAATTTGTTGTGCAGCTGTGAGACAAATTGTGATGAAGGAAGGAGAATCAGCAAGAGGGAAAACTAAGAACGGCAAAGTAAATTTGGATTTACTGTAAATTTTAAATTAAAATTATGGAGTCATAGAGTGATACAGCGTTAAAATGGTCCCTTCGGCCCAACTTGCCAATACCAGCCAACATGTCCCAGCTACACTAGTCCCACCTGCCTGCGTTTGGTCCATATCCCTCCAAACCTGTCCTATCCATGTACCTGTCCAACTGTTTCTTAAACATTGCGATAGTCCCTGCCTCAACTTCCTCCTCCGGCAGCTTGTTCCACACATCCACCACCCTCTGTGTGAAAAAGTTACCCCTCAGATTCCTATTAAATCTTTTCCCTTTCACCTTAAACCTATGTCCTCTAATCCTTCACTCACCTACTCTGGGCAACAGACTCGTGCATCTACGCGATCTATTCTTCCCATGATTTTATACACCTTTAAGGTCATAAGTGATAGGAGCAGAATTAGGCCATTCCACCATTCAATCATTGCTGATCTATCTCTCCATCCTAACCCCATTCTCCTGCCTTCTCCCCATAACTCCTGACACCCAATAAGATCACCCCTCATCCTTCTGAGCTCCAAGGGATAGAGTCCCGGCCTACTCAACCTCTCCCTATAGCTCAGACGTTCTAGTCCTGGCAACATCCTCGTAAATCGGGCGGCACGGTGGCGCAGCGGTAGAGTTGCTGCCTTACAGCGAATGCAGCGCCGGAGACTCGGGTTCGATCCTGACTACGGGTGCCGTCTGTACGGAGTTTGTACGTTTTCCCCGTGACCTGCGTGGGTTTTCTCTGAGATCTTCGGTTTCCTCCCACACTCCAAAGACGTACAGGTATGTAGGTTAATTGGCTGGGCAAATATTAAAAACAAAATTGTCCCTAGTATGTGTAGGATAGTGTTAATGTGCGGGGATCGCTGGGCGGCGCAGACCTGGTGGGCCGAAGGGCCTGTTTCCGAGCTGTATCTCTAAATCTAAAAAAAATCTTCTCTGTACCCTTTCCAACTTTACAAAGTCTTTCCTATAACATGGTGCCCAGAGCTGAACACAATATTCTAAATACTTTGATAAAACACAACACATTTAATAATCTTTACTCTTTCTGTCACCTCAAGGTCAGAACTTGCTGCAATACCATTTCAAGGACATTTGCATTAAACAGATTACATCCTCGGATCTTCACGCCATGCATCGGATTTCCTTCTGCAATAGTGTCATCGCATTAAGGAGATTGCAAACATCACCCAAGTGTCATTTTCAACTATAATTCACGCCATTCATTTTAGTTTTAGTATTCTTAGCCTCATGTTGGTATACCGAGATAGTGAAAAAACTGTTTGCATGCTATCAAGCAAATCATACCATTCAAGTACAATTAAACCATACACGAGTACAACTGGCAATAGAAAATGAGATAAGCAGAGTGCAGACTGTAGCGTTACTGTTTCAATGTTGTCCGACTCTAATATTGCACATACCTTATTATCTTTCATATAAAGTGCTAGCATTTCTTCTCTTCCGTATCGATAATCTGCTAATTTGTATTTTGGCAATGCAGGTGAAGGAGGTGGGGACGAGATACTTCCACCGCTGGACAACGCACGAAGCCTACAGCAGGAAGGAAAGAAATACAAAAGGATTTCTATGTAACAGCACTCCCTTGAAACCCAGAGCATAGAAACAATAGCGGAGATGCATTAGCGGAATAGCGGAAACAATAGCGGAGATGCAAAACTCATTTTCCATCCACTAAGTTTCACTTCACCTTACTAGCACATCTTCGGCTCAAAGCACAGAAATGAAAAGTAACGCAAATACGAATGCTTCAGTCAGTAAGGGAGCTGGGAAGACTTATCTTAGGGCTGCTAGATTTATTCCACAGAATGATTGGGGGGGGAGGGGGGTGGGGGCAATTTAACATGTAAACAATTTTTAAAACGTAATACATATTCAAAGGTTGGAGGAAAAAATAGCTCCAAAGTGACTAGAATACCAAGTTTAGAAACTACTTCCCAATAGTCAATTGTGGCTGGTCTTACTGGTCAGTTCACATTTCGCACTCCATAGCTCATTTTTGGGTAGCTCTGGCACAAGAATATGAATGCCGACTTAAAGAAGTCTGCTGTACCAGTGTGTTTATTAAATAGTTAAGAAAAAGTGAGGGCAAGCATTTTAAGCCCCGGTTAGGTTGCACAAAAGAAAACTAGATGACAATTTAATCCAGTAAGACACCCCATTTACATGGGGGAAGTGTAGCGTATTCAGTACTATTCTTTTACAATTAAGTTTTATTCAATGAAATTCATTATTCTTCACCAAATGAAGCCAAAATCCATAACTAATGTGCACAAGAGACCCAAAGCAAAACATGTCTGACACACAAATGTTTACATATTCTGAATTAGCTTTTAGCCCTATTTGCATTCTTAACTGTATTACTGAAAAGATCATCTTTCAGCGGCACGGTGGCGCAGCGGTGGAGTTGCTGCCTTACAGCGAATGCAGCGCTGGAGACTCAGGTTCGATCCTAACTACGGGTGCTGTACTGTACGGAGTTTGTACGTTCTCCCCGTGACCTGCGTGGGTTTTCTCCGAGATCTTCGGTTTCCTCCCACACGCCAAAGACGTACAGGTGTGTAGGTTCATTGGCTGGGCAAATGTAAAAATTGTCCCTAGTGGGTGTAGGATAGTGTTAATGTGCGGGGATCGCTGGGCGGCGCAGACCCGGTGGGCCAAAAGGCCTGTTTCTGCGCTGTATCTCTAAATCTAAAACAAAAAATCTTACCATTCTGGTCCAAAGTTGAGTGTCTGAGTCTCTGCTGCCATCTCCTTGTCTTTGACAACAGCTCTGGAAGATTAAAAACAAAAAATATATTTCGATTAAGAAATTAGGCAAATTTTATTTATGAGGATAGTGCATTTCTTACTTTTAGCAGGATACTGGTATCGCTTAAATACCCGGTTTGAAAACTACTCTAAAAAGCAGCATCGACAAAATTCTCAAGTGTCGCCCGGGGCAACATCATTTCAGATATACCCACAGGATCTACATGGGAAAATGCCACAGATGGTACTTTGAGTCGTGAATTAAAACACCCGCTCACACCACTGTCATGGAAAGACAAAATGCTGAAGTAATTCAACGTCGTCACTGAATCACTGACAGCATCACTGAAGAACATGGGTAGGTGACGTTTCGGGTCAGGGCCCTTCTCAGTAAGCCAGCATCTGTAGTTCCTTGTTTCTAGCAGCATTACCATATTGGCTCTAAGCAGGATCCTCGTCAGAGGTGGAAATTGTGGGGTCGAAAGGTCGAAAATTTACACTCCAGATGCCAGCCACCATCTACACAAAACAAATCTCAACCTGTAATAATTGTCCTCTGAAAAGGGATGATGATGGACTGGGAACATTGCTAAGGAAAATCTCAAGGAATACAACAAGAATACAACAATGAGAAAACAGCTACATTGTGAAACACCCCAAAGGTCACCAACAGTGTGAATCGTTTCTTTTGAAAAAAACATTGAGATTGTGAGTAACAATTCATTTTGCTATCTAGATTCTTATACTATTTTTATGCACCTGGTGACTGCAATAATATACACAGATCATACATGGTTATTCAAAATTAAGCAGAAATACTTGGATAATGCCATAGAAGGCCGTGGAGGCCAAGTCAATAGATATTTTTAAGGCAGATAGATTGACAAAATGTTAGCTTTTCTTCCAAGAGGATTCTTGATTAGTACAGGTGCCAGAGGTGGGGAGAAGGCAGGCGAATGGGGTTAGGAGGGAGAGATAGATCAGCCATGATTGAATGGCGGTGTAGGCTTGTTGGGGCGAATGGCCTAATTCTGCTCCCATCACTTATGAACATAATGCTTATTGAAAGAGGGTGGGAAACTTTGGCTCCTATTCATCATATGGGTTTCCAACGTAGCCTGCACGAGGACATTTGATGGCAAAGTATTTTAACATAGGCTATGATTAATTACCAGAGCTATCTACCTTGAAATGCTCTCTGAAACCATACTCTGCAATACAACCAGCTTGCACATATTGGGATTACTGCCGCGAAAAACCCCATACACCAGATGAGTAAACGGTCAACTGAACGAACCAGTCACCATGGTATGAAAACGTAGCAGCTATTTTTCCCCACAGTAAACTCTCAAAAGCGACCACTGATCTGCTTTAATTGTACTGATTCAGGAACAACACTTGACAAAGTACCAAAGGGAACATCTCTTCTTTCTGAACAGGAATCTCTATTATACTTAAGATAAATCAGGGCACAGTTTAACATTTGATTTGCATGCTGACACACTTACGACTACATAGTACTTTCACTGCCACATGAGCCTGCAGGTTTGTGTCAGGAGTGCAACTTGATCTGCAATCATACGAAGGAAGAGCTTCAAGCAAGGCAGATGTACAAGTTGACTAATTAATTACATCATTGGAAAATACATGCAACTCTGCAGCTGAACCAACTGTTGTGTTTTTAACGTGAGCTTGTGCTCACCTCCAGAGTTTTCAAGCTACAATGTAGGTGGCCAACTTCTCACCCTTCGCTGATGATATTTGCCAGTGTCTGCATCACCTCCAGGTTTGGGAATTCTAATGCCCGTGAAAACATTTTGACCCTCATGTCATCTTAACTCGTGTCTATCTTGCAACTGGTCCGGTACATTTCTACTTCAACCTGACTATTCAATATTACACCGATTCCATGGCTCACTTTCCTGTGTTGCAACACATCCCACAGTCAAACTGCTCAATGAAAACTACGCTATGGGATCAGGCTTGAACCACCAATTGGCGGCTTGAACTAAAAAGAGGCAGAACCTACCCTGTGGAATCAGAGCCGTGCAAGAGCTGCTTTATGTTTACTACCTTGTGACACTATTAGAAGCTTAATAAATACTTTCAGTTCGAATGCGACTCTTGAATGCCCATGCACTTCTCGCTTTAATTGCAAACAAGTTAATTTATTTTCAATCAAAATACTTCTGCAAATCTGTCAGAACTAATATTTGAATGACTTTAGAGACAGCGCCAAAACAAGCCCTTCGACCCATAAACTCAGTACAGACAGCACCCGTGGTCAGGATCGAACCCGATTCTCTGACGCTATAAGGCAGCAACTCCACCACTGTGGCACCCCTCATGCATAATGATAATAGACAATAAACAATAGGTGCAGGAATAGGCCATTCAGCTCTTCGAGCCAGCACCACCATTCAATGTGATCATGGTATTAATGCATCAACTAATGGGCCATTCTTAGTCACGTGTGTGGCCAAAAATGCGAAAAATTGTGGAATACATCTCTTCTAATTCTGAAAGCATTATAGGTATATTGTTTTGTACTGTATATGTGACTTATATATGCCGAAGTTTATCAAGTGAAATTTTTATGTTTTGCTGACAATGCTTGTTTAGGGTTAGAGGCCAAATAGGCCTGGTCACGTGTGTGACCGTGTGAGGTCACGTGTGTGGCCATGTGAGGTCACACACGTGACCAGTCGCGTTTGACTTCTGACCCTATACATTGTCAGCATGACATATAAAAATTTCACTTTAATAAACCTCGACATACAAGTCATATATACAGTACAAAACAATATACCTGTAATGCTTTCAGAATTCGAAGAGATGTATTCCACAATTTTTCACATTTTTGGTCACAAACGTGACTAAGAATGGGCCTTATTTACTTGGAGCTTCAGCAACAATGATGTGGCCCGTTGCTTAAAATTAATACATAAAAAAAACAGAAATCTGAACTACTGAAGTACAACTACATGCAACTTCTCAGGGAAGACAATTTGTACTGATGCACCAGAAACCCTGTGAGATACAGCCAATATGCAGCACAGTGAAATATCAAGTACAACCACTTAAAATATAACCAGCCTAATTTAGTTTGCCCATGTATTATTGATGTAGCCAAACACAACTTATTTACATAAATTTGAGAGAAACAGCAATTATATTCATATTTTCAGTTTCGTTTTTAGATACAGCGAGAAAACAGGCCCTTTGGCCCACCGAGTCCGTGCCAACCAGCAATTCCCGTACACTAGCACTATCCTACACACACTAAGGGACAATTTACAATTATACCGAGGCAATTAACCTGCAAACCTGTACATCTTTGGAGTGTGGGAGGAAACCGGAGATCTCCTACTCAGGTCACAGGGAGAAAATATAAATTGCGTACAGACAGCACCCATAGTCAGGATCTAACCCGGGTCTCTAATGCTGTACGGCAGCAACTCTACCGCTACTTCTCCATGCCGCCCAAATGATTAGTCAATGGGTATGTGCAGTGTGGATAGTGATGGATTTTGAGAGGAATGTCACACAGGAACGCCAATCAGGTAAATGTCCTGCCCTCCATAACATACCCTGAGATCTTAAATTTAAACAAGCTACATTGGAGACCTCCATTTACCAGTGATATTTAGTGATGCAACTTCTCAGACCAAGTCCTTGAGGCCTCAATTCTGGGCACTACACTTGAAGTAACAATTCATTTACTTAACAAATACAGCATCAACAACTTGGGCTCAAGTAATACCTCTACAAATACGCTGAGGAATTGCTGCAATGTCGTGTGGTCAAATAAAATCAGTCGGAAGCTTGTATGCAAAGAACGACTACGCTGGCTGTCAAAAGCAGTAGATCTCAGATGCCAGGAACAGTCAAAACCTGATGATGAAACTGAAGTACAAATGAGGTGTACTAATGTTTTCCCTGCAGAATATCAGTTGCAGCCACAAAATGTACTTCTACTTCACCAGGTAACTCTAATGGGACTTACATAGACCAAATTTAAATCCCAAGGGAACTGTATTTATATTGCACATTTCACACCCTGCGCTAATGTGCAGTGAATCAATTCTGAACAGCAAGTCAGTGCTTTGTAGGAAAATGCAAAAACAAATTTGTTTGGGGCAAAACAGTGGCGGTAAACAATTACAAGACTTTTGGTGATGTTTTAGAACAGGTATTGGTCCTGATGCTGGAATCATTTGCTTCTCCAATTCCTGACATGGGACTTTTTAAAATCACATTTACAAAAGGGGAACCCTGAACCTTCAGCCACATTGCTGTTTTAAACATTAGTTTGTTTCAGTTGTTACAAGTATCATAATGCTACCATAATTGCATCAACGCACATTAAAATAAATTTGAATTCAACAGTAGCAATTTTCTAACTGCAGCCAGGAGGAGGCAATTATAGCAGACTTGCCCGTTACAACAGCCTGGCGGTGTGGAATTAGCTTGATTATGTTGCTATGAAAAAGTGCTAGCACTTATTTGCTCTATTTCTGCATTCTTTATTAACTACCATTCAGTGCCATCATTCTCCACATCACTCACACCAGCCAAATTCCAGCAGATTAATGCATCCCACTAGTGCTAACTTGACAACTGGTAAGTGAATTAGCCAGGGAATTATGCAATATGCATCAAAATCTGCAGCCACATTGTGATTTTCTTTAGTCATTCATTTTGGATTATTTACAAATGGTTACTTCATTTCGATGATTAGCAGATTTGCACTTGACGATGTTTAGCAAATTTGCAGATGCCACTAAAGTGGGTGGTGTTGTAGATAGTGGTCAAATATTACAGCAGGATCTTGATTGGTTGGACTGAGGAATGGTTGATGGAATTTAATACGAAGAAATGTGAGGTGTTACATTTTGGTAAGACTAACATGGGCAGGACCTAACATAGGTCCTGCCCATGTTAGTCTTACCAAAACGCAAGGGCTCTGGAGAGTGTTGTGGAGCAGAGCAAATTAGGAGTGCAGGTGCATAGCTCCTTGAAAGTGGTGCCACAGGTAGATAGAAGACTTTAGGCACCTTGGAGTTCATCCGTCAGAGTATTGAGTATAGAAGTCTGAAGAAGGGTCTCGACCCGAAACGTCGCCCATTCCTTCTCTCCTGAGATGCTGCCTGACCTGCTGAGTTACTCCAGCATTTTGTGAATAAATACCTTCGATTTGTACCAGCATCTGCAGTTATTTTCTTATAGAAGTTGGGAGATCATGTTGCAGTTATACTATACATTGGTGAAGCCACATTTAGAGTAATGTGTTCTGTTTTGGGCACCAAATTGTAGGAAAGATGTTGCCAAGCTTGAACGGGTTCAGAGAAGATTTACGAGGATGTTGCCAGGACTCAAGGGACTGAGCTATGGGGAGAGGTTGAGCAGGCTAGGGTTTTATTCCTTGGAGCGCAGGAGGATGAGGGATGATCTAATACAGGTGTAAAAATCTTGAGAGGAATAGATTGGATAACCACAGTCTTTTGCCCAGCGTAGGGGAAATCGAGAACCAGAGGACATATGTTTAAGGTGAGGAGGGAAAGATTTAAAGGAAACCTGAGGGGTAACCTTTTTGTTAAACAGAAAGGGTAGTAGGTGTATGGAACAAGCTGCTAGAGGAGGTAGTTGAGGCAGGTACTATAGCAACATTTAAGAAACATTTAGACAGGTACATGGATAGAGTAGGTTTAGAGGGATATGGGCCAAAAGCAGGCAGGTGGGGCTAGTTTAGATGGGGCATGTTGGTCGGCGTGGGCAAGTTGGGCCGAAGGGCCGTTTCCACACCGAATGACTCCAATAAGCTGTCTTTAAGCATTTGCACATTTGGGGCAAAGGAATTCAATCCTTCCAGTAATTTTCCAAATGGTCTCATCATGAATTTACCTAGGCTGAATGCCGTATGTTGGAATCTGGAGGGGTAGTGCAAAACATGGCAGACCAAAAAGTCTGTTTCGGTGCTCTGCAACTCCAAGACATGTCTACTGTGACCCCGGTCAACTTTCACACGACAGGACAATAGCTGCAATCAATAGATAGTATCTAGATTCTAATACAACCACTGCTGCACTCAGGGCTACATCTCGGCTGAGATCAGTGCACTCTGTACAGTCTGCAGTCCTACTTAGAGTCCCACTGCATCAGTCTAATTTAATACTTCCTTTTTGAAAGTATTTCTAAACAAACCGCCTGCGGTACTTGGGATTGCAAATGAAGCATTTGATAATTTCCTGCTTTCTTGATGGGCGACTTAAAGCGAGCCTCAGAAGACATAAGATGCTAGGCGGCAATGGGATAGAAAATTGGTTGACAGACAGAAAGCAAAGAGTGGGGATAAATGGGTCCCTTTCGGAATGGCAGGCAGTGACCAGTGGGGTACCGCAAGGTTCGGTGCTGGGACCCCAGCTATTCACGATATACATTAATGACTTAGACGAAGGGATTAAAAGTACCATTAGCAAATTTGCAGATGATACTAAGTTGGGGGGTAGTGTGAATTGTGAGGAAGATGCAATAAGGCTGCAGGGTGACTTGGACAGGTTGTGTGAGTGGGCGGATACATGGCAGATGCAGTTTAATGTAGATAAGTGTGAGGTTATTCACTTTGGAAGTAAGAATAGAAAGGCAGATTATTATCTGAATGGTGTCAAGTTAGGAGGAGGGGGAGTTCAACGAGATCTGGGTGTCCTAGTGCATCAGTCAATGAAAGGAAGCATGCAGGTTCAGCAGGCAGTGAAGAAAGCCAATGGAATGTTGGCCTTCGTAACAAGAGGAGTTGAGTATAGGAGCAAAGAGGTCCTTCTACAGTTGTACCGGGCCCTGGTGAGACCGCACCTGGAGTACTGTGTGCAGTTTTGGTCTCCAAATTTGAGGAAGGATATTCTTGCTATGGAGGGCGTGCAGCGTAGGTTCACTAGGTTAATTCCCGGAATGGCGGGACTGTCGTATGTTGAAAGGCTGGAGCGATTGGGCTTGTATACACTGGAATTTAGAAGGATGAGGGGGGATCTTATTGAAACATATAAGATAATTAGGGGATTGGACACATTAGAGGCAGATAACATGTTCCCAATGTTGGGGGAGTCCAGAACAAGGGGCCACAGTTTGAGAATAAGGGGTAGGCCATTTAGAACGGAGATGAGGAAGAACTTTTTCAGTCAGAGGGTGGTGAAGGTGTGGAATTCTCTGCCTCAGAAGGCAGTGGAGGCCAGTTCGTTGGATGCTTTCAAGAGAGAGCTGGATAGAGCTCTTAAGGATAGCGGAGTGAGGGGGTATGGGGAGAAGGCAGGAACGGGGTACTGATTGAGAGTGATCAGCCATGATCGCATTGAATGGCGGTGCTGGCTCGAAGGGCTGAATGGCCTACTCCTGCACCTATTGTCTATTGTCTATTGTCTATAACTGCAAAACACATCTTTTGCAAGATTTGACAAGTTCTCCAGGGAGAACGTTTAAAACAGCCTCCAGAAACCAGCAAGCACCATTGAATTAACATAGCTGACCAGCTGGAGATCATGGCACCTAATCAAAGTGCACATTTTAACTACAATACATAATTCGTACTTTCATAACCTGGGCTGTGGGAAGATGAGGAGCAAGGGACCATTTCTTCCCGAACATAAATATATGAAGCCAACTCATACCAAGTTCTGCAGACAAGTGCACTTTTATCCACCTTGACCTTTTTTAGATTTAGAGATACAGCACGGAAACAGGCCCTTCGGCGCACCGAGTCCGCGCCGCCCAGCGATCCCCGCACATTAACACTATCCTACACACACATTTACCCAGTCAATTAACCTACATACCTGCACGTCTTTGGAGTGTGGGAGGAAACCGAAGATCTCGGAGCAAACCCACGCAGGTCACGGGGAGAACGTACAAACTCCGTACAGACGGCGCCCGTAGTCGGGATCGAACCCGAGTCTCCGGCGCTGCATTCACTGTAAGGCAGCAACTCTATCGCTGCGCCACCGTGCCGCCTGCATTCTTAATTACTTTTTTGCCTTCTGATACAATAAACGTTTAAAATATCCTTCAGTATATTTTGAAGATAGACACTAAGTACTGGAGTAAAACAGCGGGTCAGGCAGCATCTCTGGAGAAACAAACGATGGGTGATTGACGTTTCGGGTCAGAACCCTTCTTCAGATTATGGTATTTTAAGGGAGAGATTGGGGGGGGTAACACAACAAGGGTGAGGGTTGGGGTAAGAAGGGTCAGGGGAGTGGACAGAGATTTAGGCGAGGTACTGCAGGGGGATGACGCGTGTTTAGGGGGAGGTGACATGAGAAGTAGTGTCTGGGTGGGAATCAGGGGTAGCCTGGTTTAAAGAGGAGGAAGGGCATGACTTGGTGGAATCAGTACCAAGTACATTTCAACTGCTGCACGAGTGTTATAAATCACATTTATAAACTTATACATGTGAACTAAAGTTTTTTAATGAAAAGGTTTACTGTTAGCAAATGTATTTCTACAATAGAATGGGGAAAAGAGATAACTTAAATTAATCAATTTGCTATCACAAGAAACTTGTACAAATTCTCAACTATCCCTCCCAGAAGCTGGCCCTTTTCCATTTAAATACCAACCATAAATGCACACGCAAACACAGCTTTCTAACTGCACCTTGTGCTGCGTCATTCTGACCGTTAAAAACTGTACAAACGTCAGTAACCCAGCAGAGGGTTACTAGCAGCAGTTAAAAGGAGGAAAAATATAGAGTGGTGATCAAGATCAACAACCTATTTAACTTGGACAGTGACTAGAGGACACAGGTACAAACATCACAAGGTTAGAGATTAAAAAAATACTCTCTGCCATGCGAGTGAGAGATTCAGTGGAGCAGACATGATTTGAAGGTCAATTAAAAATGGGAAAAGCTGTCAAATAATCATTTAGAATTAATTGCCTTCCTTGATTTTCACCCTCCACCTACACAAACATGGAAGGCAAGAAAGTAAATTGCATTATCTAAATTGCTGTTGGGCAGGGACACCAACGGAGTTTGTGTTTATTTTGAAAGAACAAATATGCTATGCTCTATGATGCACAGGAAAACATTAAAATACTTTTTTAGATTTAGAGATACAGCGCAGAAACAGGCCCTTCGGCCCACCGGGTCCGCGCCGCCCAGCGATCCCCACACATTAAAACAATCCTACACCCACTAGGGACAATTTTTACATTTGCCCAGCCAATGAACCTACAAACCTGCACGTCTTTGGAGTGTGGGAGGAAACCGAAGATCTCGGAGAAAACCCACGCAGGTCACGGGGAGAACGTACAAACTCCGTACAGTACAGCACCCGTACAGGATCGAACCCGAGTCTCCGGCGCTGCATTCGTTGTAAGGCAGCAACTCTACCGCTGTGCCACCGTGCCGCCACTTTATCGCACTCAGAGATACTATTCCCTTGATGAATGATCAATGTCATTCTAATTCACCTACAGTGTACTGGCACCCCTGCATCATCCTTCAGACTGTACGTTACAGGATCTTCAAGTACTTACGATTGCCACTTCTTGACACAAGTTATTTGTACATTGGCACTGATCTAATAGATTTGCAATGCACCCTCACCCCGTCTGCCTTAGCTGCCCCACCCTTGCTTTTACTTTGAAGTCTGAAGAGAGTACAGAATGTTTAATTGTCCTATGTACTGGCAACAGAACAATGAAATTCTTTCTTGCTGCAGCTTAACAGGGCCATAAATACAATGAGATAAATATGTAATCATAATACAATAAATTAATTAACACAATACATGGTAACCATAATAGTCCAATCAAAGACAGTCTACAGAAGATTATAGTTGCTGAATATATAAGAAAATAACTTCAGATGCTGGTACAAATCGAAGGTATTTATTCACAAAATGCTGGAGTAACTCAGCAGGTCAGGCAGCATCTCAGGAGAGAAGGAATGGGTGACGTTTCGGGTCGAGACCCTTCTTCAGACTGAAGAAGGGCCTCGACCCGAAAGGTCACCCATTCCTTCACTCCTGAGATGCTGCCTGACCTACTGAGTTACTCCAGCATTTTGTGAATAAATTATAGTTGCTGAGGTTAGTGTATAGTGTTTAAGAGCCTGATGGTTGCTGGGAAGAAGCTGTTCAGGAACCTGCTTCTTCCTCTAACCTGGAGCTCACTCAACATCTAATGTTATCTATGGACCTCGAATAAGCTGTTGTGCCAACCTAAATCTCTTTCAGTCAACCTACTTCACCCATATACAATCCAGAGCACTCGCTTTTCCCTTTTAACTGAAGTCCCAGAAAAGCTGAGGGTACTAGTGAAAATAAACACGTCCAAACAAACCGGATAAACCAAAACCATATCAAAATTAGGTTTGTGTACTATATTGTAGTTCAAGCCAACCAAAGGGACACTTCCTTGAAAATATCAAGTAATATCATATTTCGAACAGGTTTAGGAAAGTTTTGACACAAAATATTGGAGTAACTCAGCGGGTCAGCATCTCTGGTGAAAAGGTATAGGTGACGTTTCGGGTCAAAACCTTTCTTAGAGTCACATATTCCTTTTCGCCAGAAATGCTGCCTGACCCGCTGAGTTACTCGGGCACTTTGTGTCTTTCTTTTGTGTAAACTAGCACCTGCAGTTCCTACCTACATATGAAAGCTTACTTCTGCCTTTTATTTGGATCTAGACTTGATTGTTAGAAATAAAGAAAAAAGGATTTGGGGAGGAACTGGCGGCGAGGATTAAGGAACAGAAATGTTGTAGCCCTTATAGCTTTCTCTTCCATTCACTCACACCATGGCAGGTAGGTACCACAACACCATTTGCTACCAACATTCTAATTAATTAACTTTTAGTTTATTAAGTTCAACATTGAAGATTCCAAAAAACCCTCAGCACAAAATATTTCAGGGAGACAGCTCCAGGCTTGAAATATCAACGCAAATATTTTTTGTCGAAGCAATAAAGTATTTGAAACTGGCATTCAATTATTTTATACATGTAAAATTCCAGCCCAATGCTGCGTTATCCCACTAGAGCTCCCCAAGTCTAAAATATATGTTGCAGGTGGGTTTAGAATACAATTCTGTACATACAAACCATACCACCAGGGGGCACCGTACGATGGCTGTCTCGCCAACAGTCTGTCTCGTCTTTTTCCTTCTTTGTGTTTTTAGTTTGTTGTAAAATGTATGATTTAGTTTATCTCTAGTTTTATGTGGGGGGTGGTGGGGGAAACTTTAAAAAAATCTCTTTCCTCGACGGACATGCGACTTTTTCCGTGTCATATCTCCAACTGCAGTGCGACCTAACATCGTGGAGCCTCTTGCTGGGTCTCTTGCTGGGTGAGCCTCTTGCTGTGCGGCACGGTGGCGCAGCGGTAGAGTTGCTGCCTTACAGCGAATGCAGCGCCAGAGACTCAGGTTCGATCCTGACTACGGGCGCCGTCTGTACGGAGTTTGTACGTTCTCCCCGTGACCTGCGTGGGTTTTCTCCGAGATCTTCGGTTTCCTCCCACACTCCAAAGATGTACAGGTATGTAGGTTAATTGGCTGGGCAAATGTAAAAAATTGTCCCTAGTGAGTGTAGGATAGTGTTAGTGTGTGCGGGGATCGCTGGGCGGCGCGGACCCGGTGGGCCGATGGGCCTATTTCTGCGCTGTATCTCTAAATCTATAAATCTCCGGAGCTCCAACCGCGGAACCGGTGGACTTACCATTGTGGAGCTTGCGATCCCTTTGCCAGGGATTAAGCCTGCGGACTTTAACATCGTGGAGCTCGCGTTTCCTGGTTAGGACTGGCTTCGGGAGCTCCAAGCCGCAGGAGCTTCGACTGCCCCGATCAAGGGAGCTTTGATCGCCCTGACGCGGGAGGTTCAATCGTCCCGACGCAGAAGCTTCAAAAGCCCCGACTGTGGATGGTTCGACTCCCCCGTCCGCGGGAGGAAAGAAGGTAAGACTTCATTGCTTTCCATCACAGTGGGGAATGGGGAGGAGCCACCGTGGTGGATGTTTATGTCCATTTTTTATGTAGTTGTGTCTCTTGTTGCTTTTTTGGTCTGACTGTATGGCAAATCAAATTTCTCGCATGTTGCAAAATATACTTGGCTAATAAATTACGTTAAGTGGGGGTATGGGGAGAAGGCAGGAACGGGGTACTGATTGAGAATGATCAGCCATGATCACATTGAATGGTGGTGCTGGCTCGAAGGGCCGAATGGCCTCCTCCTGCACCTATTGTCTATAGGTCCTCCTGCACCTATTATCTATTGTCTAAATTATGATTATGCTTTCTTCCTTTCTCATTCCAGACAAGATTTGGTTTGACATTTCTTGGTTTGACTATTTCTGTATCCATGAAAAAACTCAAGGTTGGAGTGAGGAAATTTGGCTGGTGCTTTTAAAAAAAAAAGTGAATGGAATATTTATTTGATACAGCAATAGTCAAACTAAGGTACCCATCAATGTTTACAATACTGTAATAGGAACACCAGATTTTCATTTGCATCCATTTTAATTAAAATAAATGTTAGACATGTTTCTAGTTTCTTCAATGGTAGAAATGGGATATATTGCAAAAATCGCCCCAAAAAGTGGTACAACCTAACATTTCTTTTAAAGGAATAACAGACTTCACAGGTATTTTAAAATCGGCTTTTGATTTATGATCCAAGTTTTCAGGAGAGTACAATTGGCAATGTTATTGCCCCAGTGCACAGATGCTCCAGCTCCATAGTTAACTAGGCATAAAATATATTTGCTGCAATTTGATATTTACTCTCATGGTAATGCCAAAATATAAACAACGTCACCTTCAATAAAAAAATCCAATTGCACACCTTTAGACATCTCTCCCAAAATCTGGGTCCAGAGCAGTATACTCTTCTGCAAACTGACAATTCTGCCGGTCGTCATATAGGAACTTTCCGCAGAAAAGGAAACCTGCCTGTCTCACTTGAATCAGGTCTACTTGCAACATTGAATGTGGCTGATTCTAAACAACTCTCTGAAAAGGCTCCATTCAGTGAGTATTTAGGGATGAAAAATAGGTTAGGGATGAATAATAAGTGGGGCAGCACAGTGGCACAGCGGTAGAGCTGCTGCCTTACAGCGCTGTCTGTATGGAGTTTGTACGTTCTCCCCGTGGGTTTTCTCGGAGATCTTCGGTTTCCTCCCACACTCCAAAGACGTACTGGTTTGTAGGTTAATAGGTTTGGTATAATTGTAAATTGTCCCTCGTGAGTGTAGGATAGTGTTAGTATACGGGGATCGCTGGTCGGTGCAGACTCGGTTGGCCGACGGGCCAGTTTCCGTGCTGCATCTCTAAATTAAACTAAAGTAACAAAGATCCACATCCCATGAACAAAGAAGTAAAAGGTGCAAATGTCACAGGCATCACCAGAACATGGGAAAATTCTGAACCTATCCAACAAATCTAGTAGGAATGCTTTCTTTAAAACTAATTTGCAGCAAGAAGACCTCTGAGGATTTGTTTTAAAAGATCCCTCGATTCCAAACACAAATTAGGCATGTGAAACAGAGTGCATTCCCCCAGAGGATCTTTAACACTCAACTGAACAATGATTTTTGAATGCAAAGCAACAAAATTTTAATGAAGTATTTTCACCTCATGTGTCCTCAATATGAATTTCACTGTTTTAGTTGGGAATGGAAGGACAAATTGTGACATATACACACCACAAATATTTAAAATACCAGTCCACATGGAACAAAGAACCTTGTGTCACAACAATGATTTGTTTTAGTGCATTTGAGGGCATGTAAAACAGAGTGCGTTCCCCCAGAGGATCTTTAACACTCAACTGAACAATGATTTTTGAATGCAAAGCAACAAAATTTTAATGAAGTATTTACACCTCATGTTTCCTCAATATGAATTTCACAGTTTTAGTTGAGAATGGAAGGAAACATTGTGACCTATATAAAGCACAAATATGTAAAATACCAGTCCACATGGAACAAAGAACCTCATGTCACAAAAATGATTTGTTTTAGTGCATTTTAAGCCAACTTTAAAATATATATTTTGTATCAGAATTCTCTTTGGAATAACTATTTTTTTTCAAATACATTTCTCCGAAATGAGTGTTATTTGGACAAACGCTCCCAAAATGCAGCAAAAAGATTAACAAGAAGCCGACTTTCAGACACTTTGATCGATGGAGTGTTGCCCAGGAATGTTTACAGTAGCAATATAGAATTTTTCATGCCAACCCAAAAAGCTTCAGGCTCTAAAAGATGAGGTTAAGAAAGCACTCCTTCAGTGCTGTAGAGCTACTACACAGGCTAGGTGCTCACAATTGAGAATTAAATTAAAACGTTGACCTCTCCGTGAGTAAAGTGTTACCAATTGTGCCAAGATTTCGTTCAGTATTTGTCTGGAACAACAAACATTTCCAGCACTGGCTTTGACAGTTGATTAACTTCTGACTCTGTCCAGAGTAGCAAGTCTGACAAACGCACAATCATATCTTTCTCTCCACAGGGAGTGCAGCAAATCGGCAGGTTTGTTGTACGATAGATTAGGCCCATGAAATATATCATTGAAATGTACAAAATTCTAACACATGCGGAATTGATGTTTCCCATAGCTGGGCATCCAGAATCAAGTCAGTCTCAGAGCAAGCAGTTAACCTATTCAGGAAAAACAGAAGAGGAAACTTCTTCACCCAGAGAGTGGTGAACATTTGATTTTACTATTCAACAAACTTGTGGAGACTTGATCACTGGGGTCAACCGTTGTTTGTCAACAATATCAATTACTTGGATGATAATTTTAACATGGTTAGTAACTTTACAGATGACACCAGAATTTGTGGTGTAGTGGGCAGTGAAAAAAAAATTGCAAGAGGATCTGGATGAACTGGGGAAGTGGACCAAGGATAGCAGATGGAATTTAGTTCAATGCAATGTGTTGCATTTTGATAAGCTAAACACCTTGTGAGGTTATCCACTTTGGTGGTAAGAATAAGAAGGCAGATTATTATCTGAATTATGTCAAGTTAGGAAAAGGGGACGTACAACGAGATCTGGGTGTCCTAGTGCATCAGTCACTGAAAGGAAGCATTCAGGTACAGCAGGTAGTGAAGAAAGCCAATGGAATGTTGGCCTTCATAACAAGAGGAGTTGAGTATAGGAGCAAAGAGGTCCTTCTGCAGTTGTACAGGGCCCTAGTGAGACCGCACCTGGAGTGCTGTGTGCAGTTTTGGTCTCCAAATTTGAGGAAGGACACTCTTGCTATTGATAGGTTTACTAGGTTAATTCCCGGAATGGCGGGACTGTCATATGTTGAAAGACTGGAGCGGTTAGGCTTGTATACACTGGAATTTAGACGGATGAGAGCGGATCTTATCGAAACATATAAGATTATTAAGGGGTTGGACACGTTAGAGGCAGGAAACATGTTCCCAATGTTGGGGGAGTCCAGAACCAGGGGCCACAGTTTAAGAATAAGGGGTAGGCCATTTAGAGCGGAGATGAGGAAAAACTTTTTCAGTCAGAGAGTTGTAAATCTGTGGAATTCACTGCCTCAGAAGTCAGTGGAGGCCAATTCTCTGAATGAATTCAAGAGAGAGCCAGGAACGGAGACTGATTGAGAATGATCAGCCATGATCACATTGAATGGTGGTTCTGGCTCGAAGGGCTGAAGGGCCTACTCCTGCACCTATTGTCTATTGTCTAAACCAGGGTAGGACTTACACAGTAAATGGCAGGGCCCTAGAGAGTATTGTAGAACTAATGCATTAGGAGTCCATTACATAATTCCCTGTATGTGTGACAGAGGTAGACAGAATGGTAAAGGTGGTATTTGGCAACTTGCCTTCATCAGTCTGAGCATTGAGTACAGGAATTGGGGTATCATGTTGGAACTGTAATTTAGTTTTATTATTGTCAGGTGTACTGAGTACAGTGAAACAGCTTTTTGTTACGTGATATCCAGTCAGTGAAGACTATACATGATTACAATCAAGCCGCCCGCAGTGTACAGATACAGGATAATGGGTATAACATCCCCCAGAGAATCCAGTACAAAATCCTCCTCATGACCTACAAAGCCCTCCATAACCTGGCCCCATCCTACCTGACCGACCTCCTCCACAGGCACACTCCCACCTGCACCCTCCGCTCTGCTGCTGCCAATCTCCTATCCCCCCACATCCGGACCAAACTCAGATCCTGGGGGGACAGGGCTTTCTCCATCGCTGCTCCCACCCTATGGAACTCACTACCCCAAACCGTCAGAGACTCCTCCACACTCACCACATTCAAAACATCACTGAAGTCTCACCTGTTCAGTACTGCCTTCAACCACTGAAGGTCACCTCACCTTCTGTCTCCTTTCTCTGTTCGTTTACTTATTTATCTATTTATTCACTTCCCTATGTTCTCTAAATCCCTGTAAAGCGTCTTTGAGTATATGAAAAGCGCTATATAAATGTAATGCATTATTATTATTATTATTATTATAACATTGAGTGCAAGATAAAGTCCAGTAAAGTCCCATAAAAGATAGTTTGAAGGTCTCCAGAGGGGTAGATGGAAGATCAGGATCACTCTCTGGTTAGTAGATGGGAAGGTTGATACCACACAGAAAATTACGGTACAGCTCTGGTTTCCTAGCTATACCAAAGCTGTAAGCTATTTTCGCCGAATCTATTCTTTCCACATTTCCATCAATTCTTCCAGAAGAAGGCAGGAGAAAAATAGATCAGTTGGGTGAGAAAAATAGATCAGCCGTGATTGTCATGAAGCTGGAAAGGGAATAGAAAGGATTCACAAAGATGTTACCAAGACTGGAGGGCTCGAATAATAAACAGAGACTGGTACTTTCCCTTCCCCCTGATATATAAAGTCATGAGGGGCATAGATAAGAGGGATGGTCACAGACTTTATCCCCCCATGTAGGGGTGTCTAAAATTAGAGGTGAGAGACTTATGGTGAGAGTTGAAAGATTTAAAGGGGACCCAAGAAGCAAACTTTTCTCACAACAGTTGGAGGATATATGGAACAAGCTGCTAGAGTAAGCTATAGAAGCTGGTACGATAAAAAACATTTAAAAATAATTGGACAGGTACAAGAAAACGATTCAGCTGGTTAGTCAGCATCTGAGGAGGCAAAACGACAGTTGACATTGCATCATGATTGCTCGCAAAGGGAAAATAGCCAGTAGAAAGAGGCGAGGGGTTGGGTTGCAGCTGGAGCCGACAGGACAGATAGATGAGAAAAACAAAAGGATTCTTTGTCATACATGACAAGGCACCAAATGCAAAGAACCATCAATACTGGAAAACTAAAATTAAAAGAGGATGCTGGAAATATAACCAGCTTTGTCATAAAACATGTTTTCATAAGGTGAACAGGATTTAACTTGATTGATAAATTAAGAAACTATTTGTATTATGCGGGTCAATTAGCTAATAATGTTAATAATGCAATTTCGATCAGGAACTAGAAAACCACATGAAAGTTACTTTGGAAGTTGTCAAGCAAAAGAAAGCAGTCTGGGTGGGGCGTGGGTGGAGTTTTCAGTAACCTCCCCATTATTGTCTAAAGAACAAAACTGCCACTTTTACCAAGGGAGGCCACATGAAATTAAATGTGATCTCTTCGGTTCACACTTGACAACAGCGTCCACAAACGTTTAACAAAGTGGCCATCAATCCAAAACATAACTCCATTACAAAACATAGCCTGATGTGCTGAGTATTTCCATTTTAGATTTGCTGAATATTTACATTTTAAAGTCAGGTGGTTTTAACTTATTCAGGTGAAATCACTCTTTTTTAGACAAAGCAGTAAATGTAAGTCCAATGTTTCGGAACAAACAGCAGAAAGTTATCTGGTCAACACATAGCAAGTTCTGGACGAAACATAGTAAATTTCCATAAACAAGTTAAATTAACCAGACAATGAAGATGACACAGGAGATCCGTTACTGGGGAATTCTGAAACCAGATATGTATTAAGGATATGACGAGTAAAATAAAAGTGTAGCACAATGTGATATCATACAAAATATAACTTAAAGCATGACAAGACTCATAGAAGTAAAGATAATTAGTGTTATCTAGTAGGATGTTAATCACCGATGTATTTATTTTTATGGTCACCACTACAAGAACTTTTCATTTTAGATTAAGTCACCAAATTTATGTTCCACATTTATGTTGAGTTTTAAACACATTTCTACATCAGAGATCCAGGTTTTTGGTTTCCAGTTCAGTAACATAACTACCATGTTACTGTGCCCCATGTTTAGATGCTAACTATACAAAATACACATTCTATATCAAACTTACACATCAACATTAACTACAAAAAGCTCAACAAGTATTTGCAGAAGAATAGGAAAAGGTTAGGGAAATAAGAAAAATAATCACTTATGAAACGGCTTTCTGTACGAATGAGCTGGACAAGGCTGGTACATCTACACAAAGTCCATAACACAATGTAATGGTAAAGTGTCACGTACCTTGACCCGAGGTCAGGCCCCCAACCTACAACCTCCGTTGGAGACTCCCAAGATGTGCCGTTCTGAGTAGTCAACAACAGATGAATTGGTCTGATGATTATCACTTGAGTGGTTCAAAAAAAACTCTTGTTTGCTTCACTGAAAAAATAGACAAAGTTCTCAATTAGAAACATGACCCATCTCACCTTGCATCACTGAACATTTATTTTTGGACCGAACACTGGCAAATAAAAATCAATGAGAACCATCCCCTGCCTCAAGCAAAATGCTCCAAGGATGGAACTGTAGGCATCAATATCTGTAAATGTCAACACTCAAACGATGGGTTGTACAGTACCACTGGAGAATCCATTGCAGAGGAAGTGGGAAATCAATTTTGTCAGAAGAATGTGACAGGTAGAAAAAAATCATTTAAATCCAATGCAAGTGAAAACGTACTGAGCCTGTCTATTAGCAGCATAAGATAGACACAAAAAGCTGGAGTAACTCAGCGGGACAGGCAGCATCTCTGGAGAGAGGGAATGGGTGATATTTCGGGTCGAGACCCTTCGTCAGCATGGCATAAAGTGTTTGAAGAGGAAGCAATGGACTAGCTTAGAGTCATGTTATACAGAATTGCCAATTAAAGACGTTCAATGAAGCAACAGTTCAAGAGTCCAGGAGTGAACAAAAATTCAGGAATTAAAATCAACCCACACTGAATATTATATAAATGCCCGATGCAAAATCAGAACTATATCTGAGATATATTTTGCCATGACTGTCATTTCAGTCCAATAGTTTAAGTGGCTGCACTTTAAAAGCACTTTATAATCAATGCAATAAGTACAAATAGTATCTTATCTTTCAGCAAACTAAATTCTTCAAATGTATTGAAAGGAACAGCAGATGATGGTTGGTACATACCAAAGAAAGTACTGGAGTAACTCAGTGGGTCAGGCAGCATCTCGGGAGAAAAAGGATGGGTGGTGTTTCAGGTTAGGACCCTTCTTCAGACTGAAGAAGCAACGCATCACCCAACCTTTTTCTTCAGAGATGCTGCCTGATCTGCACAGAATTGGAAGGATCCAAGATTATGCATGGACTACTTCCTAGTACCACAGGTTCCACTAAACAACAATCCAAGGGGTTTCAATTTGTCAAAAGTAAGAGTCAAGCACCAGTCAGGATTTTACACGTAGCAGTGGCAAATCCAGGGCAAAATTATGCAATTCCGCATCACAGGATTAAAGGTTAGAAAAACCCCAAAAGCCCTCACTAAAATAGCAAGCATTAGAACGTGAGATGACATCAGCAAATATTCTGCAATCTGTTGCTGTGTGAATTTATTCAAGCCTGGCAGAAAGCCACAGACTTTTGTTTGCCTCATTTAATAAGAGCACAAGCAAAGGACACAACTGGCTAATAACTTAGTACGGTACATACAACTTTCCATCGTAGACAGATTACTGACTGTGTGGAAATGAAACAAGAGTCAGCAACTCCTTTTCACAGAAGACTGATGTTTTGGTCATTCAGACACACCCACAGTTCACCCATATTATACCACCATTAGCCATCCTGTCAAGCTAGAAGCATCAGCCAGAGAGGAAGTTTAAAAATAGCACATGCCACCACCTCCCACGTCACCTCCTCATCCAGTGTTTAACCAGTAGGTAGCAGATCCTTGGCCATGCAGGCACAATACAATACAATACAATAAATCTTTATTGTCATTGTACAGGGGTACAACGAGATTGGGAATGCGCCTCCCATACGATGCAATAATTTAATTAGCTAGTCAGTATTAATTTAAACAACAACAACCCAACAAACAAATTGTAACAGTTTTAAGACAGAATAAAGTGCAAGTAGATCTGTGCCGGATCACTGTGCGTTGTGATCATCCGGCTCAGCAGGACCAGTTCATAGCAGCTAAAGTTCCTTCATCTAAAATACCTTCTCGGCTGAGTTTGTTCACCTTAATGTGAGCAGCAAAAGGAGGCAGAGAGGAGCAAACCAGAAAATAAAATTACTGCCTTGAGGTAATTTGTTGAGGTCGTATTGGGAAAGAAAGAGGAAAGAGAATCTGAGGCATCTCACTCGCACTTAAAAACATTTCTCTCCAAGTGAAACCACCTTCTAACATGCAAGGAGTTTCCCACACCAACATGGCAACAAGTGGTAAAGAATCAAAACAGTTCGGACCAAGAGGAAGAAGAAAAAAAATGTAAATGTTGTACTTGCACATCTGAGCAGACAGAAACGCACTACATCCTCGCTCTGGCTGCGCCAAAATGCACAGGGGAAAGGGCTTGTGTCAAGTTGATTACCATTAGCTTCGGCTAGATCAACAGAATCCCATTATAACTGTCATTATATTTGCATTGAAACGGAATGAATGGCGAGAGGTCAAGTCAACGTTCTAAATTCACTTTTGGAACCAGAGGTTTGTAACAAACACACACAGGTGAAGAACCGGTGGTGCAGCGGTAGAGTTGCTGCCTCACAGCGAATGCAGCGCCGGAGACTCAGGTTCGATCCTGACTATGGGCGCCGTCTGTACGGAGTTTGTACGTTCTCCCCGTGACCTGCGTGGGTTTTCTCCGAGATCTTCGATTTCCTCCCACACTCCAAAGACGTACAGGTATGTAGGTTAATTGACTGGGTAAATGTAAAAATTGTCCCTAGTGTGCGTAGGATAGTTAATGTGCGAGGATCGCTGGGCGGCGTGGACTCGGTGGGCCGAAGGGCCTGTTTCCGCGCTGTATCTCTAAATCTAAAAGAGAAACGTCACCCATTCCTTCTCTCCTGAGATGCTGCCTGACCTGCTGAGTTACTCCAGCATTTCGTGAATAAATACCAGGTGAAGATTGAAGTCAGTCTCAAGTGTCACTTGGCTCCCATTGACCGCCAATCTAGTAAACGGTTTTGAACCAACGTGGAGATATTTATTCACAAAATGCTGGAGTAACTCAGCAGGTCAGACAGCATCCCAGGAGAGAAGGAATGGGCGATGTTTCGGGTCGAGACCTTTCTTCAGTCTGAAGAAGGGTCTCGACCCGAAACGTCGCCCATTCCTTCTCTCCTGAGATGCTGCCTGACCTGCTGAGTTACTCCAGCATTTTGTGAATAAATACCTTCGATTTGTACCAGCATCTGCAGTTATTTTCTTACACTATTTGAACCAACGTGGATGGCTGTGGGTTGGAGGCAGTCTCCATTCACTCATTGGAATCCTAAAGGATTTGAAACACCAAATCCATTGGGATTTTGCAACAAGAACAAGATGGTTGAGGAGCTGCCCACCTACAATATTTTAACTGGTAATAAACACTTCTTGAGATTAAATCTTTGAAAAGATTACTCTGACTACGATATGGGGGAAGATTGCGTTCTTAGAAAATGGTGCGTTGTTATTTTCCGTTATACAATGTCGAATCATCCATGCATGCATCAAGAAATTTTATTGTAATAAAATTTGAAAATAAAATTGTATTTAGTTATCTTTCTTCCTCCACACAAATTGTGCAAGAGTGAATTTTATTCAGTACCTCAAAATTTTAGGGAGATGTGTGAAATCTGCAACACAAATTTCAGTTACTCGAAAGCTTGTAACAAGGGAGTTGCCTCAATCCCTTTATTGATGAGGATTAACAAAAAGATGTACACATCACACAACACATTTCAGGAACCCTATACAGCCCTGGGGGTTGCTACACTTTAGTTGTGGCATTGTGCCAGCATAACACCAGAATATGAAAGCATTGCAACCAAAGCTGAAGCTCATTAAACCTACAGAATAATAAAAGGCCTAGATTGAGTAGATGTGGAGGAGATGTTTCCAGTAGTAGGAGAGTTTAGGACTAGAGGGCACAGCCTGAGAATAAAAGGACAAACCTTTAGAATGGAGATGAGGAGGAATTTCTTTGGCCAGAGGGTGGTGAATATGTGGAATTCATTGCCAGACGCCTGTGCAGGCCAAGTCATTTTTGAAGAGGAGATTGATAGTTCTTGTGTAGTAAAGGTGTCTAAGGTTAGGAAGAGAAGGCAGGAGAGGGAAAAATAGATCAGCCATGATCAAATGTCAGAGCTGACTCAATGGACTGAATGGCCTAATTCTGCTCCTATGTCAATAGTCAATAGTCGTTTATTCCCAATTCCAAAGCAGGCTGCTTTGCTCCTGCCCCTGCAAAACGTTCAAGGTATCAACAACAGGCTGCTATTAAAATTATTGATCATTAGACTTCAACACCTTCTACCTCAAACGGAATGCTGATTTGCAGACACAAGGAACTCCAGATGCTGGTTTACAACAAAAAAAGCCTAATTTGCAACCGATCACGTGCATGCCACTTGCAACTCTAAGAATAAGCTTTCCAGTCCAAAACGTCTGTTCTTTTACACAAAAGCCTTTTCAAACTTTCAAATACCAATGACCCTTCAACATCCTATTGCTTCATAAGTCTGAATCTCAAGCACTATGGAAAGTTCTGTCTTCAAGCACACAGGCATTCTACTTGCATCCCTTTGGTCAACTTTTCTCCCAAAATCCACTCTCCTGTAAATCAGTGATTTTTGAAAGTGAATTATCCAGAGGAGCCCATTCACCGCAGGTCTGATGCCAAAACAAAAATAATCCTGGCCATTTTTTTTAAAACTTGTCATTGAGCGGCGCTGGCAAAACCATCATTTGTTACCATTCCTTAAGTTTAGTTTAGATACAGTGCTGAAACAGGTCCTTCGGACCACCGAATCCACGCCGACCAGTGATCCCCGTACACTAACACTATCCTACGACTAGGACAACTTATAATTTTTACTGAAGCCAATTAACCTATAAACCTGTACATTTTTGGAATGTGGTAGGAAGCCAGAGCACCCGGGGAAACCCACGCGGTCATGGGAAAACGTACAAACGGCACCCACAGTCAGGATCGAACCCAGGTCTCCAGCGCTGTGAGGCAGTAATTCTACCGCAATGCCACCGGGCTGCCCCAAGGTGAGGTGTCTCCAAGGGGCAAGGAGCCTTCTTGAATCACTCAAACTCCACTAGGAAAGATATACCCACAAGGTGTTCCTAGAGTTCCAGCAACGATAAATTTCCATGTCAGAATGATCGAGAGTTTGGGAGGGGAGCCTGCAAGGTGGTGGTTTTCTCGTAAATTCAATTTCCAGCTCTTGGTCCTTAGTCTTGCCGATTATGACACACAAGTAATTTTAAGGAACCTCATCAAGCACAGGGAGAAAGAAAATTCTCAACTTCTCCCAAATCGTGAGGGTGATGCTTTCTTCAGAAAATTGAATTTTCATGTTTGTCAATATTATCAAATGCACGTTCTGTTCAAAGATGATCTCTCAAACACGTCACGGTCACACAGATGTATAAAGCTTCAGTATGAAGAATGCTTGCAGCTTTAAAGGGCACACTGAAAGCTTCCAAAGGAATCCGAGTAGTAACTTACTCAGCACTGGGTACCCCCAATAATTTAATTAGTCTAATTTAGTTTATTGTCACATGTACTGAAGTACACTGAAAAGCATTTTAGTTGCGTGCTATCCAGTCAGCGGAAAGACTATACATGATTATAATCAAGCCATCCACAGTTTACAGATGCAGAATAAGGGGAATAACGTTTAGTGCAAGATAACGTCCAGTAAAGTCTGATTAAAGATAGTATGACGGTCTCCAATGATGCAGATCAAGACCGCTCTCTAGTTGGTGATAGGATGCTTCTGTTGCCTGAAAACAGCTGGGAATAAACTGTATCTAACCTGGAGGTACGCGTTTTCACACTTCTGTATCTCTTGTCTGATGGGAGAGGGGAAAAGAGTTGGACCGAAGGACCTACCTCCCCGCTGTATCACTCTGTGACTCTCTATGAGAGATGACTAATTCAGCTGCACCCAATGTAAACATTTTGGATAAGATAAGTCAATAGAACAAGGAAATAATAACAATTTTAAAATTTGAAGTAGCATATTCTCTGGGAACTTCAAAAATTGAAAATACAAAAGGATTGTCAAAATTGCAACACTCTGTTTTAGAGTGTTCTTTGGGGTAAAACAGCAGAAATCATACTGGAAAACTGACTCTGCCATTACTTCAAAGGGATCCTGACAACACCATTAGGCCAAAGAAGTTTACTTCGGCCAATACCAATGATGGAACAAAATCTTAAAGAACTTCACCTCAAAGAAAGCTAGATATGGGCGCTCAAAATTGACACTTTATCAGAACCAATGTCAATTAATTCCCAGTAGTGAATAGTTTGGAACCAAACTGATTTTCTTTTAAAAGCTGCAATTGTAATTCTCTAACAGAAACAGCAAGACAGGTAAAAATATCTGGGAAACAGTGGTAAGTAAACTGCATTAGGTGAACAAATAGTTCTTGCAGATAAGAAAGCTAAATGTAAAAAATTATCAGTCAGCTCACAGCTACCCAATGGTATGCCAACTGAGGATCCAACCGAGGTATCTAATAACTCTCACCCATGGAGACTGTCACTCAGATGTAGAAATGCAATGCAATCCACACTTGTGGAATTGCAAAGCAAAAAGGAGTTGTTAAGTGGTTAATAAAAAGCTGCAAGAAAATAGCTTGCTGCCACCTGTCTAAAATGGACTCCAGTAGAGGGCATCCAGTTTCACCGCTGGCCTAACCAACCACAATTGCTGCTGGACAGATGATAAAAATACACATGTACTGTTATTTCCCGATTTGATAACCATTAATCTTGAGTAAGAATCTCTCCCAACCCATGATTCCTTTACTGGTGGATAGATTTGAGATAAACCTCCTCTTGCCCCTAATTTAGCAGTAAAAACATAATTTTAAGTAAGCCTTATGGCATTAAGCAGCAACATCCCTCCCCCACCCCCTCCCTATCCATGTCTGCTCCACCACTGAACCATAGCCATTCCTGTGTATCAATGGCCTATAGCCAACCTTATGAAGCAGCCAGTAGTATCACAACTCCTCTTACAATAATATCTCAGTGAGATCACTTCCCATTCTAAACTCAATGTCTGCAGGTCAACTTTAATCTATCCGTGCAGTTCAACATTCACATAGTATACATGGTAATTAAACAATGAATATATTATAATTGTCTTTGTATTGTTGCTGCACATCAAAATCTGCATACTATTTTTGCTGTCACAGAAATCCCTTAATTACTCCAAAGCCACCACTTCCAAGTGTTCACTGTTCTGAACATTACAATATGTGCAGTTCGCAACAGAATCTTCCCTGATAACTCAAGCTAATCCAGTATTGACTTTCCTGAGCACCACAATTTAGGACATTTAAGAGACCCCAATCGTCATGGAACAACTAGTGCTTAAGCACAGAATGGGTTTAATTGCAACACAAACCCATAACAAAATGAAGGTGTAGGAAAAGCTGCAGATGCTGGTTTACACTAAAGATGGACACAAAATGCTGGAGTAACTCAGCAGGTTAGGCAGCATCTCTGGAGAAAAAGAGTGGGTGACATTTCGGGTCGAGATCCTTCTTCAGTCTGAGAGTCAGGAGAGAGGGAGGAATCTGGTGTATCTAGCAGTATCCCCTCTATCACGTTTATCCTTCCTTTGTAGAAAGGCCGAATTAAGCCATTCGGCCCATCAAGTCCACTCCGCCATTCAATCATGGCTGATCTATTTCCTAACCCTTCTCCCCCATAACCTCTGACACCTCTACTATTCAAGAATCGTCTTGGAAGAAAAGCTAACATTTTGTTTTCCTTACTAAACTGTGCTGAACTTCATATGGGAAAACCCAGCATGAAGACGATATTACGATCCTAGAAAATGGTCTGCCTGCATTAACGTCCAGTGTTCAGGAGCAAGGTCTCCTAGGTTTCACTGAACCACGAGCAAAAGTATTTCCAAAACTCTCTTGTACTTTTCCATAGAACAACCACTCATAAACTTATGGCTAACTTGCTACCACTTATAAAACTGTTCCACGAGTCATGAAAACAATTCAAAATATTTTGATCAAAGTATGCAAATTATTTGGGGAAGAAAAGGCACCAAAATGCCAGATTACTTTTCATTCCGAGTACATGTTTTACCAGACACATAGTCAGATAACTAATGGTTAACCATCTGGCAACAAACCCACTCTGTTATCTTCAAAACAATATTGACATTAAAAGCATATGCTTGAAAGGCATGCATTTTACTTAGGTTTTTAAGCTTATCTCTTTCGCAAGGTTCAGGGCAAAAATGTTACACGAAGCACTCTTGGAACTCAACATTTGACAACGTTAGAACGTAGAACACAGTGCAGTGCAATAATAGGCCCTTCAGCCCACAATGTCTGTGCCAGACATGATGCCAAGACCAACTTATCTGCTTGCACATCCAACAGCAAATTCATACCAGCCCTAAGACACCCATTAAAATGAAACCAATATTTTTTTCTCCGCTCATTCTCATCATCTCCTCCCAGAGGTTGAGATGGAACTCTGGCCTCTGGTGCTATTAAGTACTACTAGCGGCCCCAACGAGCCGCTTCTCTATACGACCAATGAATCAAATTCTGGTGGTCTGAAGTCCCGAGTTTGTTCGTCTGTGTGGTCAGTTTTTTTCTCTTTAAAACATAGAACAGTACAGCACAATAACAGGCCTTTTGGCCCACAATGTCTGTGCCGAACATGACGCCAAAACTATCTCTTATCTACCTGCCCATAACCTGGATCCCTCCACTCCTGGCATATCCATATGCCTATCCAAATGTCTGAATGCCACTATCCTATCTGCCACAACCACCACCCTCAGCAGGTTTCATTCACCCAACTCCCTCCACGTAAAAAAAAGTTCCTCGACACATGTCCTTTAAAATTTGCCTCTCTCACCTTAAAGCTATACCCAATAGTATTTGATTTTTTCATCCTGAGAAAAAAGTTCTGGCTGTCTACCCTACTATCTATTATAATTTTGCATAACTTTATCAGGTCTCACCGCAACCTCTGACGTTCCAGAGAAAATAATCCAAGCTTATTCTCGCCCTAATACCCCCTAAACCAGGCAGCATTCTGGTAAACCTCTTCTGTACTCTTTCCAAAGCCTCCACATCTTTCTTGTAATAGGGCAATATGCCAAACACAGCCTAACCAAAGTCATGCAATTTTTACTCCCATCAGTGGACCAAGAAAATTCAGCATCTCGTTCTTGACCAAATGCAAAATGACCAAAAAATTAGAAAATTAGATAGAATCTTGTTTCAACAAAATCACGAGAGAAAAAGAGGCAGAATAAGTTATCCATTTAAAATGGAAAGTGTTTTTTCTTGCACAGGATCTTGCATCTTTGCAAATCTCAAAAAAGGCTCAAATTGAATTCTGAAATAATGTTATCATGAGTTCGGCAACTTGTAGGACCACCAGTTGCCGGAAAATCGGTGGTCCTGTACTCTGTAAACACCATAATAAACAAATAAAATAGTTACATTTATATTTTAAAAAACAATAATATTGCAAAGGCACAAACAATGCCCAAGTCTATGTAGTTCGGTCTAATTTGGGAGCCTGATGGTGGTGGGAAGAAGCTGCTCCTGAACCTGTACATTAACAGTTTTCAGGCTCCAATACCATCTTCCCGATGGCAGGAGGATTGGCCTAAATGTCGATGCCAAATTAGTGCATCCAGAAAACTTGGTTATAAAAATGTGCAATTTATCAAGCAAGTTAGACAAATGTGGCATCTGTAAATGGATCCCAAGTTGAAAGCCAAATGACAGTTTACTCTGAAACTGCCTCCTGCTGAACAAGTGCTGCCCAAATTCATTCAATTAGTATGCAATGATACCTTTGAAAATCACAGATTAAAGATGCCAAAGATAATCGGCACCAAAATGCATACTTGCTTCATACTAGTAGAAATATTTCATTTTCATTCATCTCATGCAGAACTCCTGGAGTAGGGAGAATATCTTTTATTGAACAGAAATATTCAACGAGATCTTTTAGATGACATTCCTGTTCACGTCAATCACCTTTTCCAGCCAACAAATGCGACACAGTGAGCTGTCCATAACTCAGATTTGTTTTAGAAACATAGAAACATGGAAAATAGGTGCAGGAGGCGGCCATTTGCCCCTTCGAGCCAGCACCGCGATTCATTGTGATCATGGCTGATCATCCAATCAGTAACCCATGCCTGCCTTCTCCCCATACCCCTTGATTCCGCTAGCCCCAAAAGCTCTATCTAACTCTCTTTTTAATTCATCCAGTGAATTGGCCTTCACTGCCTTCTGTGGCAGAGAATTCCACAAATTCACCACTCACTGGGTGAAAACGTTTTTTCTCACCTCAGTTTTAAATGGCCTCCACTTTGTTCTTAGACTGTGGCCCCTGGTTCTGGACTCTCCCAACATTGGGAACATTTTTCCTGCATCTAGCTTGTCCAGTCCCCCTCCAATCCTTCTAAATTCCAGTGAATATAAGCTCAGTCTTTTCATTCTTTCCTCATATGACAGTCTCGCCATCCCGGGGATTAACCTCGTGAACCTACGCTGCACTCCCTCAATAGCAAGGATGTCCTTCCTCAAATTAGGAGACCAAAACTGCACACAATACTCCAGATGTGGTCTCAACAGGGCCCTGTACAACTGCAGAGGGACCTCTTTACTCCTATACTCAAATCCTCACGTTATGAAGGCCAACATGCCATTAGCTTTCTTCGCTATCTGCTGTACCTACATGTTTACTTTCAGTGACTGGTGTACAAGGACACCCAGGTCTTGTTGCACTTCCCTTTTTCCTAATCTGATACCATTGAAATAATAATCTGCCTCCTTATTCTTGCCGCCAAAGTGGATAACCTCACATTTGTCTACATTTTACTGCATCTGCCCACTCACTCAACCTGTCCAAGTCACCCTGCAACCTCCAAGCATCCTCTTTGCAGTTCACACTGCCACCCAGCTATGTGTCATCTGCAAATTTGCTAGTGTTACTTTTAATTCCATCATCTAAATCATTAATATATATTGTAAATGGTTGCGGGCCCAGCACCGAGCCTTGCAGTACTCCACTCGTCACTGCCTGCCATTCTTACAGGGACCTGTTTATACCCACTCTTTGTTTCCTGTCTGCCAACCAATTATCTATCCATTTTCTTGTAACAAGTGAAAAATGAAGAACTTGTCAGACCTGCTCTGAATTCACACTGGCACTCAGGCTAACTTTTCTCAACAAGAATTCAGCATTTTCATCAGGATCATTGCAAACATGTTGTTGACCATACTAAGCAGACATAGCCCGTAAAGTAGGGTAACCATTTTTTTTTCATCTTTCAGACCCTGGTTGTCTTCACTGCAGGTGCAGAGAAATATATGGCTTACATTTACTAGCCTACCTTGCTTCCAGCTTTGTTCAAGCTTTTGAAGTTTACTTGGTTCTAGTAAACGGGCAGCACGGTGGCACAGCAGTAGAGTTGCTGCCTTACTGCGCCAGAGACCCGGGTTCAATTTCCTACCTACTGATGCTGTCTGTACGGAGTTTGTATGTTTTCCCTGTGAGCGCATGGATTTTCGCCAGATGCTTCAGTTTCTTCCGCACTCCAAAGATTTGCAGGTTTGTAGATTAATTGGCTTCTGTAAATTGTCCCTAGTGTGTCAGATAGAACTAGTGTACAGGTGATTGTTTGCCGGTGTGGACTTGGTGGGCCAAAGTGCCTTTTTCCACACTGTATCTCTAACCTAACCTTTCTGACCACTACCTAGTCACCATCTCTTTAGTAGTATTTCTGGATTCTTTGAGAGTTAGGTCCAGACTGTACTTCATTAGAATCTGGCAATTGGCTGCAAAGACAGTCAGGAAAGTGGTTTAGCCAATTCAAACACTCCAAGGTCCAAGAAATGCAATTAAGTCAACGATCAAGTAAATAATCTGATATGCTGGCTGAGGTTAGAATGTGAAGTATGTGAAAATATTTCCCCTGCACATCTTCCCCAGCAAGGGCGGCACAGTGGCGTAGCGGTAGAGTTGCTGCCATTACAGCGAATGCAGCGCCGGAGACTCAGGTTCGATCCTGACTACGGGCGCCGTCTGTACGGAGTTTGTACGTTCTCCCCGTGACCTGTGTGGGTTTTCTCCGAGATCTTCAGTTTCCTCCCACACTCCAAAGACGTACAGGTATGTAGGTTAATTGACTGGGTAAATATAAAAATTGTCCCTAGTGTGTGTAGGATAGTATTAATGTGCGGGGATCGCTGGACGGCGCGGACTCGGTGGGCTGAAGGGCCTGTTTCCATGCTGTATCTCAAATGCTGTTAATCAAAAAATCAAATAGTGCCATGGACTATTCTATGCAGAGCCATAAAAGAGGGCATAGACTTCACATAGTTTATCTAAAGCATGGCATTTCGGGCAAAGTACTTTTGTTTTTACGGAGTGTACTTACTGATCAATATCAACAAAACAAATCATCCGATTTTATCCCGCTGCTTGTAGAAGCCAGTGTTCAAATTGCGTTTTTGGATTCTATCGTGAGCAACTCACCTCATGATTCCCCAAAACATCTGCACCATTGCAAGGAATTCTCTGCCTCAGAAGGCAGTGGAGGCCAATTCTCTGAATGCATTCAAGAGAGAGCTAGATAGAGCTCTTAAGGATAGCGGAGTCAGGGGGTATGGGGAGAAGGCAGGAACGGGGTACTGATTGAGAAAGATCAGCCATGGGTTTTCTCCGAGATCTTCGGTTTCCTCCCACACTCCAAAGACGTACAGGTATGTAGGTTAATTGGCTGGGTAAAGGTAAAAATTGTCCCTAGTGGGTGTAGGATAGTGTTAATGTGCGGGGATCGCTGGGCGGCACAGACTTGGTGGGCCAAAAAGGCCTGTTTCCGGCTGTATATATATGATATGATATATGATATGATCACATTGAATGGCGGTGCTGGCTCGAAGGGCCGAATGGCCTCCTCCAGCACCTATTGTCTATTGAACCCAGCAGTACGAACATTGATTTCCCTCCCCTCCCTTGTCGTCCTACCAGTTCCACTATCCACATCCTTGTACCCCTCTTGTTATCACACCTTTCCCGGCCAAACATGGGCCCTTCAGGGCTCCACCCTTCCCGTTGTCATCTATTGCCGGCCCCGATTTGTTCTGGCCTATTCTCGTCTCCAGTTTATTCCCCCTCCCCCACCACTATTTTCAGTCTTAAGGGTTCAGATCCAAAATGTCACCTATTCTTTTTCTCCAGAGATGCTGTCTGACCCGCTAGTTACTCCAGCATTTGATGTCTATTTTCAGTTTTAACCAGGATCTGCAGTCCCTTCCTACACTGTAACAAATCAGGAGTGGATTTCCAAATTAAACTTTAGTTGAGCTCTCCAATTGTGTGGATGAACTCAACTCAATCCTACTGAAAGCAATCCCTATGATTGTTACTCCACCCAGCACATCAAGCATTCCTTTTTTCATTTAAGGCAGAACGAGGCAGCTGCACAGCATCCAGAAAATGCATCGTCAAATACAAACCATAAACCATCCAGTCTGAAGAAGGATTCAGACCAGAAACGTCACCCATTCTTTATCTCCAGAGATGCTGCCTGACCCACTGAGTTATTCCAGCACTTTTTGTCTCTTTTCGGTAAAAAGCACCCACCCCGACTTGGAAATACTGCCAATCCTCCTCATTGGATCAAAGTCCAAGGACTCAAATGGCAACAGCCAGTCATGAAGATAGGTGGCCCACCAGCAACTAACTACTTAAGGACGAGCAAAAAATCCTGGCCTACCCGACAATTTTCTATCGAATGAACCAATTAAAAAAATGCAAATGTGGAAACCGTAGTCATTTTGGAAACAACTGAGGGAGGGAAGCATCATCTTGGTAAATCAAGGTACGAGAAATGAGAGGAAAACCGCCACCCCCCCCCCCCACACAATTTTTCATGCCCATAAACAGAACACAGTCCAGATGTCCAAACCATTCAAAGCCCCAGTCAGCAGAGCCAAGTCAGATTTACCAAGCCAGTTAGCACTAGCAGCATCAGCTTGAAAGTACCATGGATCAAATTTCAGCTGCAGCTTCCATACAGGGCTAACAAAGAATAAATATAAAATAAAAATAGCACAAATAAAAAGGAAACATAAAATATCACAAGTGAATACACATTTTACTTCAACTAAAGTATATATCTGCATGATAGTTACACTAAAGAGTCCCAGAAAACAATTAACAATCTGGACGAACTCCACACAAATAACACTGACTGTGACAACTCCCAAATTTTACTCAAAGAGGTTACAAGTTGATCAGTATACTACAGATAAACATCCCCCATCATCTCTACACCGTTTTGACCACAGGTCGTTAACTGGTTATAATCCAAATTACTGTTTGTTATACAAATTAACTGCTATGTAACATCAACGACTGAACTTCAAGAGTGCATCTGGACATCTGTGTCACCCACGGCTTAATGTACAGGGATCTTTAGTCCCTCCAATTTGGAAGTTGTTGGTTGTTTGAGTCTCACCTGAGAAACTCAAGCACAAAAATCTAGATTGACACTTTTGGATGAAACATTAGTGCTTCTGTTCTCAGGAAGCCATTGACCCTGTGTCAATGTAGAAACAAGAGAGTCTGAAGAACGGTCCCGGCCCAAAATATCAGCTATCTATAGTCTCCAGAGATGCTACCTGATCCCACTGAGTTACTCCAGCACTTTGTGTCTGATCCTGTGTCAATATTCACTACTTTGAAGGAAGGAAGTTCTCTCTGCCCCAGTCAATGTTTACAAATTTTAAGTGGTTACTATGTAAAGCTGAAGATCAGGTAGAATATCAAGTTTATGTCACAATGAATGGTGCAGGAAGCTGAGAAGGCAGAATACCTTTTGCTTGCTCGTATTCCTGATGTTTTAAGATATGGAGGCTTCAAAAGGCCTTCTATAGTTGCAAGTCTTTTTATTCACATCAGATTCCAACTCCACATTAGCTGGTTAAAGTTCTCATCTCCAAATCACTTTTAAAAATTACACCCACAAAACATTTCCATGAAGATATCGTGGCAACCAAATGGACTGTGCTGTAATCTCTTCGAGAAAATAAATTCCTTAACAGACCACTATTACATCTCTTAAAATCACAACTTCACACTACACAAATGAACCTACGCAAGATCCCAGATCAACTGTGCAGTACAAGAAAATAACTGCAGATGCTGGTACAAATCGATTTATTCACAAAATGCTGGAGTAACTCAGCAGGTCAGGCAGCATCTCGGGAGAGAAGGAATGGGTGACGTTTCGGGTCGAGACCCTTCTTCAGACTGATGTCGGGGATGGGACAAAGGAAGGATATAGGTGGAGACAGGAAGATAGAGGGAGATCTGGGAAGGAGGAGGGGAAGGGAGGGACAGAGGAGCTATCTGAAGTTGGAGAAGTCGACGTTCATACCACCGGGCCGCAAACTGCCCAGGCGAAATATAAAGTGCTGCTCCTCCAATTTCCGGCGGGCCTCACTATGGCACTGGAGGAGGCCCATGACAGAGAGGTCAGACTGGGAATGGGAGGGGGAGTTAAAGTGCTGGGCCACCGGGAGATCAGTTGGGTTAATGCGGACCGAGCGCAGGTGTGCAGTACGATAGCGTGAAAATTAATATCGAGAGAGAATAGGAACTGAGCTTCAGTTCGTAAAAGTCTGTCAAAGCCAGGAAGACAGGCACAGCAGTAGAGTTGCTGCCTTACAGTGCTAGAGACCCTGGTTCAATCCTGACCATCAATGCTGTTTGTACAAAGTTTGTACGTTCTCCCTGTGGCAGCGTGGGTTTTTTCCGGGTGCTCATACTTCCGAAGACATGCAGGTTTGTAGGTTAATTGGCTTCTGTAAATTGTCCCTAGAGTGTAGGATAGAACTAGTGCATGGGTGATTATGCTATATTATTATATATTGTTTACAGTATTTACATATTCCGTTGGGCTGCTGCATGTATGAATTTAATTGTTCTATCTGTGACATATGACAATAAAACACTCTTGATTCTTGATTACTGGTCGGCACGGACTTGGTGGGCCAAAGGATCTGTTTCCACACTGTAGTTCTAAACTAAACTACTTCTATCCAGAGATGCTGCCTGTCCCGCTGAGTTACTCCAGCATATTGTGTCTATAAACTGAAACGAAGCTCCAGTTCGAAGACTTGGAAGGAAAAAAAAGTGGCACTTTGCAGCAGAGCTCTATCTAAATACAAGGTCTTCAAACACAAGCAACCAACATAAATTTATCACATCAATGGCCATAAGTTTATTAAAGGTCTCAGTGCTTAAGTTCCAGAGCATCTACAATTGTAGAAGGGTCTTGACCCGAAACGTCACCCATTCCTTCTTTCCTGAGATGCTGCCTAACCTGCTGAGTTACTTCAGCATTTTGTGAAATAAATACCTTCGATTTGTACCAGCATCTGCAGTTATTTTCTTACAATTGTAGCTGATGATACAAAACAGGAAGTTGCACTCTCATAACCAAACATTCTCAGACTATAGCTAACACTTCTATCTCATAAAATAGACAATAGGTGCAGGGAAATGTAAGGAAGGCAAAAAGGTGCAGATGCTGGAAATCTAAGTTTAGAAAATATTAGACAAAGTGGACCCGTTGGGCCCAAACCTCACCTGCATTGGTGCAGCACCCTGTCCTCCCCTCAACCCCCACCCCCCTCCTCTCTCCCTCCTTCCCCCTTCCTCCTCCCCTCCCCTCCTTTTAAACTTTAAAATGTGAATAACTTTAAAAATATAACACCGCTTTCAATAAAACTACTTGCATTATCACTAAAGTGATAATGGTGAGTAAGGTGGGCCTAAAATTGTCACGCTATCGTGTACCGTTTTGGCTGAAGTTCAGTCACAAACAAGATAACAAACAAGGATTTAGTATATAGATAGATGCTTAGAAATAGTATATTTCTAATACTATTTAGCTGAGAAATTGGTTGTAAAACCACCCTCCAATTTTCCAAGTCAATTATTTATGTACTGTTGCTACGCCTGCACTAATCGTTTCTAACCTGAAGAGTCCGGGTGGCAAAAATAAGCCCAATTTGATTTATGTAATTAACAATTAGCATGCGTTTCATTTTTTTCTAGTTTCTCTCCATAACTCAAGTTATTCCAAGTTTAGGCTCTGACAAAATGTCACAAATCCAAAAATCTAACCCCTGCCTTCCAAGGGCACTGACCGACCTGCTGAACATTCCCATATTTTCTAAGTTTAGATTTCCAGCATCTGTAACTTTTTGCCTTCCTTACATTTTATGAGGATAGAAGTGTTGACTGCGGTCTGAGAATCTTGAGTCTCCACAGTCCAACATTTAGCTACAACGTGTAGCACAGGTGTGTCAACAACATGACCCACTGGTCTAAAACCACTGGTCTAAAAGGAATGAGCTTTCTCTAACCAGTTTAAGAGAGAGGAGACCAAGAGAATTCCAAGACCAAAAGCACACTAAAAACAGATGAAGTCTTTAGGGGACTGACTAAATTGTTTTTGGTGTAACTATTTTGGCCAAGTCACATTTTGCTGCATACATTGCCTAGCTTCATTCTCTGAAATTCATTCTGAAGAAGGGTCTCGACCCGAAACATCACCCATTCCTCCTCTCCTGAGATGCTGCCTGACCCGCTGAATTACTCCAGCATTTTGTGAATAAATACCTTCGATTTGTACCAGCATCTGCAGTTATTTTCTTACACGAGTCTGAAGGAGGGTCTCGACCCAAAACGTCACCCATTCCTTCTCTCCTGAGATGCTGCCTGACCTGCTGAGTTACTCCAGCATTTGGTGAATCAATTCATTCTCAGGTGACACTTCCAAAAATTGATAATAGCTAGGCACTTGTTTAAAATCTGCCTGCTATTTGATTTTCCTGTAATTGTGGGTCCCGGAAGCACAGAGTCAACTCCTTTCCACGTAGCACTGAGCAGGTCTACCTACAGTGCGATTACATCTCTCCAATCTTTTTCCCCCAGGAACATAGTTCTTGCAGTTACCAGATATCTTTCCCATAAAAACGGAAGTGTCCTCGCCATAATTTTTTAGATTTTTAATTATTTATTTTTTAGATTTAGAGATACAGCGCGGAAACAGGCCCTTCGGCCCACCGAGTCCGCGTCGCCCAGCGATCCCCGCACATTAACACTATCCTACACACACCAGGGACAATTTTTACATTTACCCAGCCAATTAACCTACGTCTTTGGAGTGTGGGAGGAAACCGAAGATCTCGGAGAAAACCCCCGCAGGTCACGGGGAAAACGTACAAACTCCGTACAGACGGCGCCCGTAGTCAGGATCGAACCAGAGTCTCCGGCGCTGCATTCGCTGTAAGGCAGCAACTCTACCGCTGTGCCACTGTGCCGCCCATGGCATTGATTACTGCTTGGCCTCCTAAAATGACTCGAGAAAAAGACAAATTTCTGGTCACCCTGGGGCTGCGATTTGATCTTGGAGAGCTTATTATGGACATTCAGAGAGCGCTTTCGCTTTGAGAGAGAAAAATATATATCAATGGTCAACAGCATTGAGTCCCAGGAAAATTGAAAAGCAGACTCAGAAGTTTCTTTATCCAGAGTGTACCACCATGACAGAAGCAATTGTGCAGAATGGGTACATTTAAATCGCAGGGAAAGGAGATATGTTGATGATGAGGAAACATGAGAAGAGGCTCAAGCGCAGTATAAGAAATTGATAGGATAGGCTGTGAACTCTGCACACGAGAACAAATCAGCTTAAAAAAGACCTCAGATTGTGACAGTGCCCCATTGGTTCGTCTGCCTTATTTTGATGCATGCAGATTCATCTTTTAGGCAAGGAACTGCAGGTGCAGGTTTACAAAAAAAAAGACTAAGTGCCTGATTTAGATTTTTAGATACAGCGCTGAAACAGGCCCTTCGGCCCACCGGGTCCGCGCCGCCCAGCGATCCCCGCACATTAACACTATCCTACACCCACTGGGGACATTTTTTTAAAAAACATTTGCCCAGCCAATTAACCTACATACCTGTACGTCTTTGGAGTGTGGGAAGAAACCGAAGATCTCGGACAAAACCCACGCAGGTCACGGGGAGAACGTACAAACTCCGTACAGACGGCGCCCGTAGTCAGGATCGAACCTGAGTCTCCGGCGCTGCATTCGCTGTAAGGCAGCAACTCTACCGCTGTGCCACTGTGCCGCCCTGATAAAGGGTCCCAACCCGAAATGTCACCTATCCATGTTCTCCAGAGCTGTTGCATGACCCACTGAGTTACTCCAACACACATCTTTGAATTGGTTCGATTTTGAAAATATATCGGATTTCAATCACTGAAAATAATAACCCAAAACACGACTGAGCAATAACAAGTTGTAAATAAGAAAGACACAAAAGGCTGGAGTAACACGGAGGGCCAGGCAGCATCTCTGGAGACAAGGAATAGGTGACCTTTCAGGTCGAGATTCTTCTTCGGTAAATTAAAAAATCTCATTTGCAGTATTTATTCAAGCCAAAATTCATGATAACCACCTAACATTTTCAGTGGCTGAGCTTTATAACCTGAAAATAATCTAATATTCTACAGAAACCAGGATTAAGAAAGGGATCAATTAGTCATAGTCATAAAGTGATACAGTGTGGAAACAGGCCCTTCGGCCCAACTCACCCACACGGGCCAACATGTCCCAGTTACACTAGTCCCACCTGCCTGCATTTGGTCCATATCCCTCCAAACTTGTCCTATCCATCAACCTCTCTAACAGTTTCTTAAACATTGGGATGGTCCCAGCCTCAACTACTTCTTCTGGCAGCTTGTTCCATACACCTACCACCCTTTTGCGTGAAAATGTTTCCCCTCAGATTCTGACAAAATCTTTTCCCCTTCACCTTAAACCTATGTCCTCAATTCACCTACTCTGGGCAAGAGAATTTCATGCAAAACTATGGAAAATACCATAATTTTCTGCCCTGATTTCCACAGTACCTCCCAGTTGCCTCATTTCACACAGCGCCTTCAAGAAAAGCACGTTTGCTAATAAGCCAGTGAATAGTGCCACATCAACCACTCTCTGGTACATGGTGCCCATTTATCGTCAATTTTCTGAATGATACTCCAAAAGTCAGAACCTCATCATGTATTTACTCAATACCAGTTTAATAGGCAAAGAAAACAAAAGCAACTAATAACAATTGGGGCTGAATTCTAGGCAACTTTTACATCCCTTTGGCACATCTTGGATCTAGCTTTGGAAAATACAAATCGAAGTTGGCTCTTTAGATTCTCCCATCCGCTCTGCCACTCTTTAGACAGTCCTATGACAGCAAGGTTACTTCCACTCTGGTTTTGAAGTGCCGATAAAGGCTAGAGATGGAACCACAGACTCTTTCAGGGACAGGAGTGTAGGTAGTTTGTGTAATGTTGTGCTCTTTCTGCTGCTTACTCAAGAGCTTCTGACTGCCACCATTTCACACCTTCATGGTTCATGGTACAATCCCAAATCCCCTTCTCTATTTTTTAGCAGTCATCGACCAGAGGTTTCCAAGGCTCAGAGGGGTGTTGCATTTCTTCAAAAGGGCAGCACAGTGGCACAACAGTAGAGTTGCTGCCTTGCAGTGCCAGAGACCCGGGTTCGATCCTGATTATGGGTGCTGTCTATACAGAGTTTGTACATTCTCGCTGTGACCGTATGGGTTTCCTCTGGGTGCCCCGCTTTCCTCCCACACTTCAAAGACATACAGGTTTGTAGGTTAATTGGCTTCGGTAAGTTGAAAAATTGTCCGTGGGGTGTGTAAGATAGTGCTCGTGTAAAGGGTGATCGCTGGTCAGCGCAGACTCGGTGGGCCGAAGGGCCTGTTTATGTGCTGTATCTCTAAAGTCTAAAGCGTAAAGAAGTTTTATGACATCCTGAATCTTTTTTTCCTTCTGGCAATCCAAGTTAATGAGTCTGCCTATGCCAATGAGATCGCAGCTAATGTTTGGATTAACCTCACATACTTATGTTTTCTCTCGACCTCTCATTGAGAGTGTGGTTTATTATCAATTTTTCAGATTTCAAATTTATGACTGACCCAACATAGATTCAGACAAACTAGTGAGCGTAACACTAGTAGAAACAAGGAACTACAGATGCTGGTTTACAAAATAAAGGCACAAAGTGCTGGAGTAACTAAGCGCGTCAGGCAACATCTCTGGAGAACATGAATTGGTGAAGTTTTGGGTCTGGACACTTCTTCAGACTCTTAGAAATGAGTCTGAAGAAGGGTTCCGACATGAAACATCACCTAGCCTTGTTCTCCGGGGATGCTGCCTGACCAGCTAATTACTCCAGTACTTATTTAGCCTAACATTAGTGGTGGAAAGGTTTTTGGAAGGCATTCTGAGAGATGTGACCTATCTGTATTTGGAATGGCAGGGGGTGATTAAGGAGTCCCGACTCCAAACGTCACCTATCCATGTTCTCCAGAGATGCTGCCTGACCCACTAAGTTACTCCAGGACTGTGTGTCTTTTAAGGATAATCAACATGGCTTCATGCCTGGGAAATCAGTTCTCATGAATTTGACTGGGCTTTTTGAAGAGGTGATTAAGAGGACTGACGAAGGCAGGGCAGTAGACGTTGTTTGCCTGGATTTTAGCATGGCTTTGGATAAGATCCCGCATAGTACGCTGTTCGAGAGATTAGATCACATGGGATCCAGGGCGAGCTAGCCCATAGGATAAAAAAATGCCTTGGTGGAAGGGGTCAGAGGGTGGTACTGGTTAGAGGACTCCAATGTTTTGCAGAATAAAATCCTTTGACCAATGGTATACTGTACGGATCAGTGCTGGGTCCCCATTCTTTGTCATCTATATTAATGATTTGGATGAGAATATCAGTGGTATCATTAGCAAGTTTAAGGGTGATCCCCAAAATGGTGGTGTGATGGACAGGAAAGAAGGCTGTCTAAGGTTACGACAGGATTCCGATCAACTGGGAAGGGGGTAAAGGAACAGCAGATGGCACTTAACAAGCAACGCATTTTGGGAATTTAAACAAGGGCAGGATATACACAGTGAACTGCAGGGTCCTGGGGAGTTTGTTACATAGTACATAATATAATGACACAGGTGGTGAAGGTATATGGTATACCTTCCTTCATCTGCCAGGGTATTTAGAACAGAGCTGGGGGCACCAAGGGTGCAGAGAAGATACAAAAGAATGTTGCCAGGACTGGAGAACTTGAGTTATAAAAGACTGGACATGCTGAAAACTTTCCACAGGAGACTGAGAGGAGAAGTTATAAAAGTTTAAAAATTATGAGGGGCATAGATGATATGGATGATCACAGCTGAGAGGGAATAGGTTTAAGGTGAGGAGAGAGATTTAAAGACTTGAGGGACAGGTGGTTTTTCCACAGAGAAGTAGATGGAATGAGATGCCAGAGGAAGTGGCAGAGGGGAGTACAATTATAATATTTAAAAGACATTTGGACAGATACATAGATTGGATAGATTTAGAGGGAGATGGAACAAGTGTTAGCAAATGGGACTAGCTCAGGAAGGCACTTTGGATGGCATGGATGTGTTAGGATAAAGAGCCTTTTTCCATGGTGTATAATTCTATGATTCTATGACAAATGCTATTAGCAGATGTGTCATGAAGTTTACATCACCCTCTGCAAATAGAACATTCTCTAATTTTACGACAAAAAGGCCTGGCTCTTAATTTCTCAACTCCGCGTCTCGTCCTAATCTCCCAACCTGGGGAAACAATTTTCCTTGATAAATCGGGAATTTACATCTTAATCTTCTAAATTCCTGGGTTTACGTGATTGGTCTTTGTATTTTAATCCAAGTATCATTCTGGTAAATACTCGCTGCACTGAAAGGCTAACATATCCTCTGCGATGTGGCACCCAAAATTACTCTCTGTACTCACAGCGCGGTCACACAGGCAGCTCAGATGCAAACTGTAGATCCACAGGGCTAGTAGGATGCATTGTTGAATGATCAGCGGTGCTGGCTCGAAGGGCCGAATGGCCTCCTCCTGCACCTATTGTCTATTGTTACTTGTGTTCGCATCATCATATCATCATCATCATATACATACAGCCGGAAACAGGCCTTTTCGGCCCTCCAAGTCCGTGCCGCCCAGTAATCCCCGTACATTAACACTATCCTACACCCACTAGGGACAATTTTTACATTTACCCAGCCAATTAACCTACATACCTGTACGTCTTTGGAGTGTGGGAGGAAACCGAAGATCTCGGAGTAAACCCACGCAGGTCACGGGGAGAACGTACAAACTCCTTACAGTGCAGCACCCGTAGTCAGGATCGAACCTGCGTCTCCGGCGCTGCATTCGCTGTAAAGCAGCAACTCTACCGCTGCGCTACCGTGCATCTTCAGAGTTTGGTTTTAAGGTGGGATAAAATTTTAAAATTAGACTACAAAGGATTAAAAAAAAGTCCTGTCTATCTGAGAGAAGGCCGTTTCATTTCTTTATTTGTAGATGGCAGCACATCATTCTCTTTTACACACTTGTCCAATCACCACTCGGCTAAAAGATTAACCTGGCATGTACGCTGCCCGCACAACTCAGCCACTTATAATTTCATAAAGAAATGCGGAACAAAAGGTCTCTCAATCCACAGCAGCAATTTTAACAAATGGTAAAGGAGGTCTCAAATCCAGAAATAACACAGTAGGCTATTTGACAATAAAACACAAAATAAATTCATAAGTTCACAAGTTATAGGAGCAGAATTAGGCCATTCGGCTCATTAAGTCTACTCCACCATTCAATCATGGCTGATCCATCTTTCCCTCTCAACCCCATTCTCCTGCCTTCTCCACATAACCCCTGACACCCGCACTACAAATGTGGAACTTGGTCTGTGCCTGCACTGATTTTCCCGCAAAATTCAGCCATGATATTTACTTACGTGTTTCTGTAGTTAGCTTTTCAATTCAGATATTGGTGGGGACAGCGTCTGACACGAAGTCTAGCGCTGGCAGCCATAGAGACTAGTGCATCAGAAGGCTGTGGATGTCAACTCAGCACCTCTTTTGGTTTGTGTTCATACAGTATTCCAAGTGTCAATGAAACCTTCAAAAGGAAAGGTACAGAATGTGTGAGATGTGCTTGAACACAAAGCTATACTTCCACACGTTAAAATACATGAACATAATGCATTGAGACCACATAGTGTATTGGTAATATGAGGAATTAAAACCCTTAAGCTGTCTCGTGCAGTGTGATAAAGCATTTGCTGCTACGACAACCCAAACTTGTAAAGACAATAAATGCACTGAATGCTTTCAATTTAAATGGACAGAACATGAATATTTCAGAAACTCCCATTGCTCATTACTAAAATCCCACTGATCATACCGAACTTAAACTTTTGCCACTGCAATACACACCAAATTTAAAATGTAAGACTTACTGCATTAAAGCCAGGAATAGGTTTGCAGAGTATTATTCTGATGACTTGATGTCTCACCACCACCTAAAAGAAATAAATCTATTAAAAAAAACAGTAAAAGTTAGAATTATTCCTATTGATAAACCAAAATATTTGCAATTAAGACAATCATTCAATGGCACTTTGTCACGTACACCCAAGTACTGTGAAATTATTTTTTGCATACAGTTCTGCGACACTCCTACTATGCATTGGGCATGATCATAACAAGATCCCATCTAGAAGATTTTTCCTCTCCTGAAAGCACCAAACCACCTCAGAGAACAGACAACACAGACATCTCCCCATCCTTCGATTAAAAATCTAATTGGTGAATTTAAATTAAATCAGAGCAGACTATCAAAGTCAAGCTGGTAGTTAGGGTGTTGTCACTCCATGGCAACCAGGACGACCAACAAAAATTGAGGTTGATCTGAAATTGATTAATGTAGTACTGATCAGCAATCAGACTCATGGCCATTCTAACTTGAACGGATAAGCCAACTACTATGGGGCTTTACACTATAATACAGCCCATGCTAACAAGATAGAAAACTCAGGCAAAAATATTGCACAATTGCAAGCACATGTACAACTGTACCCCACGAGGAATTGGCAATGGCACCAGATTTTTTAAAATAACTACATCAGTAGGACTCCGACAACAGGAGGGAAATCAGCGGTATGAACATTGATTTCTCTCATTTCAAGTAACCATGCATTCCCTCTCTGCCACCCTAATTATCCTACTAGTTCCAATGTTCACATCCCTGTATCCTTTTGTTATCACCTCTTCCCCAGCCACACTATTTTTGGTCCGAAGGAGGGTTCCGACCCAAAACATCACCCATCCTTTTTCTCCAAAAAAGCTGCCTGACCCACTTAGTCAAGCACTTTGTGGATATCTTTAGTAATAACCAACATCTGCAGTTCTTTGCTACACAACAGGAGGGAAAGTTGCTGATAGAATCCATGCTCGTGGACCTGATTGATTCAATTACTCCAAGTCAATAGGAGTTCAACAACACTGATATCAGGGCTTGCCAACAACTGCAAAACTATGCTGTGTGTCTTAAAATACACCAAATCATGCTCACCCATCACAGCCCTTTACTTGCTGAAGTAGACGTAAATGCATAACAGGAAAACCTTTTTACAATTCTCATCCCTATTTCCAAATTCCCATCTGCCCTCTTTAGGCTCAACTTTATCAGAAATCCTCCAACCACATCACTTTTCAAGATACCTTTCGTCAGATTACAGTCCTCCGAACTCAATCCCACAAAAACTTGTGGGTGCTAAAGGCTTGACGAAGGGAAATTGCTCTTTAAACTCTAGCATTATACGCAAGCTTTTCATCATCTACCCTGATATCTCCCTGCTTAGCAACTGAAAGTTGTTGTGCTGTATAAATACCAATCTCCAAAGGTAAAGTATTTGAGAAAGGTGTTATACAAATGATGGTATTACCAACGCTGCTAAACGCCTTGACTCCAATAAAGACAACCAAGATTCTTATAAAATCGTTTCTCAGTGACACCTGCAAAGGAGTTTGATGCTTCAAATCTGTAACAACTCATGCCTAGCAGTCACATGGGACCATAGAGACATGTTTTGTAACTGCATGATACATCATGCATCCAAACGTTAGGATTCTACAAGTTTAATTTGTCTTAATTGTTCATGTTCAAGGAGCAGAATTAGGCCGTTCGCCCCATCAAGTCTACTCCACCATTCAATCGTGGCTGATCTATCGTTCCCTCTCAACCCCATTCTCCTGCCTTCTCCCCATAACCCCTAACACACTTACTAATCAAGAATCTGTCAATCAATCTGTTCTAAGTCAAGTCAATTTTATTTGTATAGCACATTTAAAAACAACCCACGTTGACCAAATTGCTGTCCATCAGTTCAGGTACTAAGAAACGAACATACAATGGCACACAAACATAACAGCACATACGTAAACTGTTCACAGCACCCCCTCAGAGGGCCTCAAACGCTAGGGAGTAGAAATAGGTTTTGAGCCTGGACTTAAAGGAGTCGATGGAGGGGGCAGTTCTGATGGGGAGAGGGATGCTGTTCCACAGTCTAGGAGCTGCAACCGCAAAAGCGCAGTCACCCCTGAGCTTAAGACTAGACCGCGGGATAGTCAGTAGCCCCAAATCGGCCGACCTGAGGGACCTGGAGATAGAGTGGTGGGTTAGAAGGGGGGGGGGGGCAAGCCCATTTAGGGCTTTGTATATGAATAGGAGGAGCTTGAAATTGATTCTGTACCGTACTGGGAGCCAGTGGAGAGGGGCCAGAATCGGGGTGATGTGGTCCCTTTTACGGGTACCCGTCAGGAGTCTCGCTGCGGCGTTGAATTGAAAACTGAATAAATTGAAAACTGAAATACAATGATAGTCAGAAAATGTAAAAGTAAAAGAAAATGTAAAAGTAAAAACAGGCAGAGAAAGAGAAAATATAGTAATGCGATAGGGAAGGAGAATGGAGAGGGCGGGAATGGTACGATATGTAAGAGGAACGGAGAGAGCAGAAGGGAATGCCGGGAAGCAGGAGAGAGGGAGGGAATGCCAGAAAGTGGAGGGATCCGAAACACTTGAAAAAAAGACAAAAGGAACATAGTAAGGTAGGAGATTGTGGTTTCTACAATTCTCCATCGATATCATTGTAGGCATGGACTAGGTAGATTAACTGCTTCTCTAAACCAACTTGGTGGACATACAAGATACACACAAAATGCTGGAGTAACTCAACGGGCCAGACAGCATCTCTGGAGAAAATGAATAGGTGACGTTGTACATACATGCATGTACAAAATCAGGCATTAACTTAAGTGTGATATTCTGGCTTCTAATTTCAGAGAGAGCGGGCATCAGTAAACAAATCATGGACATTTTAAAATTGTAACAGCTGGAAATCTTAAAATAAAATTCTGAAATTGCAAAAAATTCTTCTTAGGACAGGCAGCATTTTTGAAGCAATAAACAAAGTTACTATTTCACATTACTAACTTCCAAGTTAGTGTTTCGTGATCTTTAATCAGAACGAGATCTGCAGAATATTTCCAGCATTGTGTTTATATTTCAATTTAGACAACTGATACACATGAATAGCAACTAATTCTTCTGGTTAAAGCGAGTGAGTGCCACAATTTCGAAACTACAAGACAACGTTGCAAATGTATTTGCAAAATAAATCTTGGTAGACCATCATTTATGCAAATATACCATTTAGCTCAGATAGCCATTCTGCCATGTCACTTTTGAAATCACAAAATCATTGCACACCCACAAAAAAACTAAATTCACTCAATAACATAACATTTCCCAAATTTACTTGCTCATGCCCAATGACCAAAACAATATTAACTGCAAAGCACAACTCTCAATTTTAATCAACTATTGTAAACAGTAAATAGACATAAAATGTTGGAGTAATTCAGTGAGTTAGGTAGCATCTCTGGAGAGAAAGAATACGGCGTGTTTCGGGTCAGAACCCTTTTTCAGACTAGTTTATTGACTACTATTACCTGTATAAAGGACATTAAAGTTAAGCTAATGCTGTTTTTAAATTTTAAATCCACCATGACCCACATGACAATAACAACCGGATACAAGGAAGACATTTTTGATCATTTTGAGCTGCAAAGTCTGTGACAAGCCCTACTATGGACAGTCTCAATTCTTCAAAACATTCCATCGCCACCTTCCATGTGCACAAAATCGAAATCACAGAAACCTTTAAGATAATTTCCACTTTATTTCCTCCCCCTCCCAAGGATATCAACAAAGGTCACCCAGATCAAGGGCTGTCACCTAGATGTGAAGATCGCATCACTGTTGTTAAAACTCACACTTTAAACTGATGATGGGCACCATGTCAAATGCAAGGGACAAAGGTCACAGCAGAAAAAGTGTCTGAAGGCAGCAAAATTCAAATTCCACTTGTGTTTACATAATAGTGCAAATTATCCTTTCGAAAGCACATGGATCCTTGTTATTTAAACGTCCATTCAAAACTAACACAAAGTAACACAAACTGCCACCTATTTACATGCAGGAGGGGGGAGTGTTTTTTTTCGGATGAGAGGGGTTTGTTTATGAATTATGAATGAAAATCATCCTTTCACAAACACGGGGGATCCTTGGCATTTAAACGTCCATTCAAAACTTTCGAAGTAACACACACTGCTACCTATTTACATGCAGGAGAGGTGAGTGGGTTTTTTTCGGATGAGAGGGGTTTGTTTATGAATTATGAATGAAAATCATCCTTTCACAAACACAGGGGGGAATCCTTGGCATTTAAACGTCCATTCAAAACTTTCGAAGTAACACACTGCTACCTATTTACATGCAGGAGCGGGGAGTGTTTTTTTTCGGATGAGGGGGGTTTTGTTTATGAATTATGAGTGAAAATCATCCTTTCACAAACACAGGGGGGGGGGGGCTTGGCATTTAAACGTCCATTCAAAACTTTCGAAGTAACACACACTGCCATCTTATTCACAGGTGGGAGAGGGGGGTGTTGTTTTTGTCAAATAAAGGAGGGGAGGGGGTGGGGGGAGATTGTTTGTGTGGATTATGAATGAAATATATTAAATATAAAAGCCTGGCATTTAACACTCCAAGGGGGTTCTCACTCCCAAACCACTGCGCTGCCACGTCTGTTTTCCTTCCCCCGCCGTCCAGATCTTGTTTGTGTTTAAAAAAAAAAATTTTAATCAAAATATAACGTTAAAAGGGATTGATCAGGGAAGGGGTTGGTTTTGAAGGCCTGGGGCCTTCCCTGGTTTGTTTGTTTGTATGTTTGTTTGTTTGTTTGTTTGTCACCCCCTCTCTCATTCCTCCTTCCCCCCCCCCCCCCCCCTCTAGGAGGTTGTCAACCAGTTGTTGTTGGTGGTGTCTACGCCAGGCCGCCGGCTGGCTGTGGTGGAGGACAAGAGGGGCAGTCGTGGGAGGGAGGAGGGGGGGGGTGAGCCGGGGCCTAGCGGGCAAAGGAGGGGGGGGGTGTTGAGGTGAGAGAGGGGGAGGGGAGGGGAGGGGGGGGAGAAGCGAGTACACGGTTGACAGGGAGAGGTGTGGGGAGGGTGGTGTTTACCTGGGACAAAGCAGAGTGGAACGGGAGCTGGAGCTGGAGCTGGTCCGGGTGCGGGGCCCAGGCCTCTCTCTCTCCGTCCGTCCGTCCCTCTCACCGTCGCCGCTTCTCTGCGGATTCTCTCCGATTCTAAGATGGCCGCCGCGCTACCCGCTCACGTGACCCGCCGCCCGGCCGACCGCCGCCGTCCGCCAGCCCGCCCTCCCTCCCGCTCCCGCGCCCGCACGCGCACACGCGCACACACCCGGATGGTGGCGGCCCACAGCGGCCACGTGCCGGGCGGGAAGGTGAGAGAGTAATGAAGGGTGAGGGGGAGAGAGAGAGAGAGAGAGAGATATGAGGGAGTGAAGAGGAGAGTGAAGAGGATGTGAGAAAGAAAAGAGAGAAGGAAAGAGAAAGAGAGGAGGGAGAGAGAGAGATAGATATGAGGGGGTGAAGAGGAGAGTGAAGGGGAAGAGAAAGAGAAAAGAGAGAAGGAAAGAGAGAGGGAGAGAGAGAGAGAGAGAGAGAGAGAGAGAGAGAGAGAGAGAGAGAGAGAGATATGAGGGAGTGAAGAGGAGTGAGAAAGAAAAGAGAGAAGGAAAGAAAGAGGAGGGAGAGAGAGAGAGAGAGATATGAGGGAGTGAAGAGGAGAGTGAAGGGGAAGAGAAAGAGGAAAGAGAGAGAGAGGAGGGAGAGAGGAGGGAGAGAGAGAGAGAGAGAGAGAGATATGAGGGAGTGAAGAGGGGAGTGAAGGGGAAGAGAAAGAAAAGAGAGAAGGAAAGAGAGAGAGAGAGGAGGGGGAGAGAGAGAGAGGAGGGAGAGAGAGAGAGATATGAGGGAGTGAAGAGGAGTGAGAAAGAAAAGAGAGAAGGAAAGAGAAAGAGAGGAGGGAGAGAGAGAGAGAGAGAGATATGAGGGAGTGAAGAGGAGAGTGAAGGGGAAGAGAAAGAGAAAAGAGAGAAGGAAAGAGAAAGAGAGAGGAGGGAGAGAGAGAGAGAGATATGAGGGAGTGAAGAAGAGAGTGAAGGGGAAGAGAAAGAGAAAAGAGAGAAGGAAAGAGAAAGAGAGGAGGGAGAGAGAGAGAGAGAGAGAGATATGAGGGAGTGAAGAGGAGAGTGAAGGGGAAGAGAAAGAAAAGAGAGAAGGAAAGAGAGAGAGAGAGGAGGGAGAGAGAGAGAGAGAGAGATATGAGGGAGTGAAGAGGAGTGAGAAAGAAAAGAGAGAAGGAAAGAGAGAGAGAGGAGGGAGAGAGAGAGATATGAGGGAGTGAAGAGGAGAGTGAAGGGGAAGAGAAAGAAAAGAGAGAAGGAAAGAGAGAGAGAGAGAGGAGGGAGAGAGAGAGAGAGATATATGAGGGAGTGAAGAGGAGTGAGAAAGAAAAGAGAGAAGGAAAGAGAAAGAGAGGAGGGAGAGAGAGAGAGAGAGAGAGAGAGATATGAGGGAGTGAAGAGGAGAGTGAAGGGGAAGAGAAAGAGAAAAGAGAGAAGGAAAGAGAGAGAGGAGAGAGAGAGAGAGCGAGAGATATGAGGGAGTGAAGAGGAGAGTGAAGGGGAAGAGAAAGAAAAAAGAGAGAAGGAAAGAGAGAGAGAGAGGAGGGAGAGAGAGAGAGAGAGAGAGATATGAGGGAGTGAAGAGGAGAGTGAAGGGGAAGAGAAAGAGAAAAGAGAGAAGGAAAGAGAGAGAGGAGGGAGAGAGAGAGAGAGAGAGAGAGAGATATGAGGGAGTGAAGAAGAGAGTGAAGGGGAAGAGAAAGAAAAGAGAGAAGGAAAGAGAAAGAGAGAGGAGGGAGAGAGAGAGAGATATGAGGGAGTGAAGAAGAGAGTGAAGGGGAAGAGAAAGAGAAAAGAGAGAAGGAAAGAGAAAGAGAGGAGGGAGAGAGAGAGAGAGAGAGAGATATGAGGGAGTGAAGAGGAGGGTGAAGGGGAAGAGAAAAGAGAGAAGGAAAGAGAGAGAGAGGAGGGAGAGAGAGAGAGAGAGAGATATGAGGGAGTGAAGAGGAGTGAGAAAGAAAAGAGAGAAGGAAAGAGAAAGAGAGGAGGGAGGGAGAGTGAGATGAGAGGGAGAGGAGAGATAGGGGGATAGGAAGAGAGGAAGAGGAGAAGGAAAGAGAGAGGGAGGGAGAGAGGGAGAGTGAAGGGGAAAGAGGAGGGATAGATGAGGGAAAACATGAGAGAGAGAGGAGGGTGAAGAGAGAGAGTAATGAAAGGAGGGAGAGAGTGAAGGGATGGAGAGATGAGGGGAAAGATGAGGGAGTGAAGAGGACAGTGAAGGGGAAGAGGAGGGATAGATGAGGGAGAGATGAGGGAGAGATGGAGGAGAGATGGGGGAAAGAGGAGGGAGAGGGAGAGATGGGGGGAGTGAAGGGAGAGTGGAGAGGTGAGAGTGAAGGGGGAAGAGATGAGGGGAAAGATGATGGAATAGATGAGGGATAGATGAGGGGAAGAGAGAGGAGAGTGAAGGGGAAGAGAAGGAAAGAGAGGAGGGAGAGGGAGGGGGGGAGGGAGAGGGAGGGAGAAGGAGAGGGAGAGGGAGGGAGGAGAGGGAGAGTGAGAGAGAGTGTGAGAGAAGGGAGGGAGAGATGAGGCGGGGAGAGAGAGGAGAGTGAAAAGAAAGAGTAATGAAAGGAGGGAGAGTGGCGAGGAAGAGAAAGAGTAATGAAAGGAGGGGAGAGATGAGGGAGTGAAGAGGAGAGTGAAGGGAAGAGAAAGAGAAAAGAGAAAGAAAGAAAAGAGAGAAGGGAAGAGAAAGAGAGGAGGGAGAGGGATGAAGGAGAGGGAGAGTGATGGGGAAAGAGGAGGGAGAGATGGGGAGTGAAGAGGAGAGTGAAGGGGAAGAGAAAGAGAAGAGAAGGAAAGAGAAAGAAAAGAGAAGGAAAGAGAAAGAGAAGAGGGAGAGGGATGAAGGAGAGGGGGGGAGAGGGAGGGATGATGGGAGAAGGAGGGGAGTGAGATGAGAGGGGGGAGAGAGAGTTAGAGAGAGGAGGGGAGAGGAAGATAAAGATAAAGAGGTAATAGAGGGAGAGAGGGAGAGTGAAGGGGAAAGAGGAGGGAGAGATGGGGGAGTGAAGAGGAGAGTGAATGGGAAGGGAAAGAGAAGAGAAGGAAAGAGAAAGAAAAGAGAGAAGGGAAGAGAAAGAGAGGAGGGGAGAGGGATGAGGGAGAGGGAGGGATGAGGGGAGAAGGAGGGGAGTGAGATGAGGGGGAGAGAGGTTAGAGAGAGGAGGGAGAGGAAGATAAAGATAAGAGAGTAATGAAGGGAGAGAGGGAGAGTAAGCGGAAAGAGGAGGGAAAGATGAGGGGGAGAGAAAGATAAAGAGAGTAATGAAAGGAGGGGAGTGAAGAGGAGAGTGAAGGGGAAGAGAAGGAAAGAGAAAGAAAAGAGAGAAGGAAAGCGAAGAGAGGATGGGGAGAGGGATGAGGGGGAGGGGGAGAGGGAGAGATGAGGGAGAGAATGGATAGGGAGAGAGGGGAGAGTGAGAGTGAAGGGGAAGAGATGAGGAATAGATGAGGGAGAGATGAGGGGGAGAGAGAGGAGAGTGAAGGGGAAGAGAAAGAGAGAGAAGGAAAGAGAAGAGAAGGAAAGAGTGGAGGGAGAGGGATGAAGGAGAGGGAGGGGGAGGGAGAGGGAGGGATGAGGGGAGAAGGATGAGGGGGGTGAGATGAGAGAGGGGGAGAGAGAGTTAGAGAGGAGGGAGAGAAAGATAAGAGAGTAATGAAGGGTGAGGGAGAGTGAAGGGGAAAGAGGAGGGATAGATGAGGGAGAGAAGAAGGAGGAGAGAAGGGAGAGTGAGAGAAAGAGGGCGATGAAAGGAGGGGAGAGATGAGGGAGTGAAGAGGAGAGTGAAGGGGAAGAGAAAGAGAAGAAAGAGAAGGAAAGAGGAGGGAGAGGGATGAAGGAGAGGGGAGAGGGAGGGGAGGGAGGGTGTGATGAGAGAGGAGAGGAGAGGAGAGATAGGGAGATAGGAAGGGAGGAAGAGGAGAAGGAAAGAGAGAGGGGGGGGGGGGAGGGAGAGTGAAGAGGGAGAGTGGAGAGGAAGAGGGAGTAATGAAAGGAGGGAGAGAGAGAGAGAGAGTGAGAATGAAGGGCGGAAGAGATGAGGGAGAGATGAGGGTGAGAGAGAGGAGAGTGAAGGGGGAGAGAAGAGAAGGAAAGAGAAAGAGAGGAGGGAGAGTGAGAGAGAGTGAGAGTGAAGGGAGGGAGGGAGAGATGAGGGGAAAGATGAGGGAGAGATGAGGGGGGGGAGAGAGGAGAGTGAAAAGAAAGAGAGTAATGAAAGGAGGAGGGAGTGGCGAGGAAGAGAAAGAGAGTAATGAAAGGAGGGAGTGAAGGGAGTGAAGAGGAGAGTGAAGGGGAAGAGAAAGAAGAGAAGGAAAGAGAAAGAAAAGAGAGAAGGAAAGAGGAGGGAGAGGGATGAAGGAGAGGGAGAGGAGAGGGGAGTGAGATGAGAGAGGGAGAGGAGAGATAGGGAGATAGGAAGAGAGGAAGAGAGGAAGAGGAGAAGGAAAGAGGGAGGGAGAGGGATGAAGGAGAGGGGGGGAAGAGGAGGGATAGATGAGGGAGAGATGGGGGGAGTGAAGAGGGAGAGTGGAGAAGAAGAGAGGAGTAATGAAAGGAGGGAAGAGAGTGAAGGGAGAGTGAGAATGAAGGGAGGGAGAGATGAGGGAATAGATGAGGGAGAGATGAGGGAGAGAAGGGATAGGGAGAGAGGTGAGAGTGAAGGGGGAAGAGATGAGGGGAAAGATGAGGGAATAGATGAGGGATAGATGAGGGAGGGAGAGAGGAGAGTGAAGGGGAAGAGAAAGAGAAGAGAAGGAAAGAAAGAAAAGAGAGGAGGGAGAGGGGAGAGGGGGAGTGAGATGAGGGAGAGGAGAGATAGGGAGAGAGAGGAAGAGGAGAAGGAAAGAGAGAGGGAGGGAGAGAGGGAGAGATGGGGGAATGAAGGGAGAGTGGAGAGAGAGGTGAGAGTGAAGGGAGGGAGAGATGAGGGTGAAGAGGAGAGTGGAGGGGAAGAGAAAGAGAAGAGGAAAGAGAAAGAAAAGAGAGAAGGAAAGAGGAGGGAGAGGGATGAGGGAGAGATGAGGAGAGTGAAGAGAAAGATAAAGAGAGTAATGAAGGGAGAGGGGGAGGGAGAGAGGGAGAGATGAGGGAGTGAAGAGGAGAGTGAAGAGAACGAGTAATGAAATAAGGGAGAGAGTGTGAGAATGAAGGGAGGGAGAGATGAGGGAAGAGATGAGGGAAAAGATGAGGGAGTGAAGAGGAGAGTGAAGGGGAAGAGAAAGAGAAGAGAAGGAAAGAAAGAAAAGAGAGAAGGAAAGAGGGAGAGAGGAGGGAGAGGGGAAAGATGAGTGGAAAGATGAGTGAGGAGAGTGAAGGGAAAGCAGGGGAGGGGAGGGAGAGGGTGAAGGGAGAGAAGAAGGAGGGAGAGAAGGGAGAGTGAAGAGAAAGAGAGTAATGAAAGGAGGGAGAGAGGGAGAGTGAAGGGGAAAGGGGAGGGATAGATGAGGGAGAGATGGGGGGAATGAAGGGAGAGTGAAGAGGGAGAGTGGAGAGGAAGAGAGGAGTAATGAAAGGAGGAGAGAGAGAGAGAGAGAGTGAGAATGAAGGGAGGGAGAGATGAGGGAATAGATGAGGGAGAGACGATGGAAAAGATGAGGGAGAGATGAGGGAGAGAGAGAGAGGAGAGTGAAGAGAAACAGAGTAATGAAAGGAGGGAGAGAATGGAGGGAGAGGGAGAGTGAAGGGAAAAGATGAGAGAGATGAGGGAGAGAGAGAGGAGAGTGAAGAGAAAGATAAAGAGAGTAATGAAGGGAGAGAGGGAGAGTGAAGGGGAAAGAGGAGGGAGAGATGGGGGGAGTGAAGGGAGAGTGAAGGGGAAGCGAAAGAGAGGAGAAGGAGAGTAATGAAATGAGAGGGAGAGAAAGAGAGTAATGAAAGGAGGGAGAGAGTGAGAGAGAGAGTGAGAATGAAGGGAGGGAGATGAGGGAAAAGATGAGAGAGAGATGAGGGAAAAGAGAGAGGAGAGTGAAGAGAAAGAGTAATGAAAGGAGGGAGAGAGTGAAGAGAAAGAGAGTAATGAAAGGAGGGAGAGATGAGGGAGTGAAGGGAAGAGAAAGAGAAGAGAAGGAAAGAGAAAGAAAAGAGAGAAGGAAAGAAAGAGAGGAGGGGAAAGATGAGTGAGGAGAGTGAAGGGAAAGCCAGGAAGGGGAGGGGGGGAGAGGAGAGAGGAAGATGGGGGAAGAGAGGGGGAAAGCTGAGGGAGAGATGGGGGGAAAGCTGAGGGAGAGATGGGGGAGAGAAGAAGGAGGGAGAGAGAGAGCGGGAGAGTGAAGGGGAAAGTGAAGGGGGAGGGATAGATGAGGGAGAGATGGGGGAGAGAAGGAGGGAGAGAATGGATAGGGAGAGAGAAGGAGATAGAGAGGATGAAGGGAGGAGAGTGAAGAGGAAGAGAAAGAGAGTAATGAAAGGAGGGAGTGAAGAGGAGAGTGAAGGGGAAGAGAAAGAGAAGAGAAAGAAAGAAAGGAAAGAGAAAGAGGAGGGAGAGGGATGAAGGAGAGGGAGAGAGGAGGGGGAAATGAGTGAGGAGAGTGAAGGGAAAGCAGGGAAGGTGGAGAGGAAGAGAAAGAGAGTAATGAAAGGAGGGAGAGATGAGAGAGTGAAGAGGAAGAGAAAGAGTAATGAAAGGAGTGCAAGAGTGGGGGGAGAGGGGGAGAGATTATAGAGAGGGATGAAAGGAGAGAGAGAGGGAGGAGAGGGGAGAGAAGTGGAAGGGATAGGGAGGAGAGTGAAGGGATAGAAGGAGATAGAGAGGGAGGGATGAAGGGAGGAGAGTGGAGGAAGAGAAAGAGAGTAATGAAAGGAGGGAGGGGGGGAGAGAAGGAGAGATTATAGAGAGGGATGAAAGGAGAGAGATGAGGGAGTGAAGGAAGGGAGAGAGTGAAGTGAAGAGAAAGAGTAATGAAAGAAGGGAGAGGGGGTGAAGGGAGAGAGAGAGGGGGAGAGAGGAGAGAGTGAAGAAGAGAAAGAGAGTAATGAAAGGAGGGAGAAGGGGGAGTTAGAGAGAGAGTTAGAGATGATGGAGAGGAATGAAGGGAGGGGAGAAGGAAAGATAAAGAGAGTAATGAAGGGAGAGGGAGGGAGGGAGGGGGAGAGGAATGAGGGGAGAGGGATGAAAGGAGAGGGAGAGAGAGGGGAGGGGAGAGATGAGGGAAAAGATGGAGAGATAGGGGAGAGATTATAGAGAGGGGGAGAGAGGAGAGGAATGAAGGGAGAGAGAGGAAAAGGAAAGAGTAATGAAGGGAGAGAGGGATGGAGGGAGGGAGGGAGGGGAAAGATGAGGGAGAGATTGGGGAGAAAGGAGAGAAGAAGAAGAAAGAGAAAGAGTAATGAGAGCGAGAGAGAGATGAGGGAGAGATTATAGAGAGGGAGAGAGGGATGGAAGGGGAGAGGGAGAGAGGGAGGGGAGAGAGGAGAGTGAAGGGATAGGGGGGAGAGGGAGAGAAGGAAAGAGAAAGAGAGGAGGGAGAGGGATGGAGGGAGAGAGAGGGAGAGGGAAGGAAAGAGACAGTAATGAAGGGAGAGGGAGGGGGAGAGAAGGAGATAGAGAGGGAGAGATGAAGGGAGGGAGAGAGGAGAGTGAAGGGGAGAGGGTAATGGAAGGAGAGAGAGGGTGAAGGGACAGGGGTAGAGAAGGGGGGGGAGGATGAGAGAGAGATAAGGGGGGGAAGATGAAGGGAGAGTGGGAGAGGGAGAGAAAGAGAGAGAGAAAGAGAGCAATGAAATGAGAGAGAGTGAAGGGGGATGAAGGAAGGGAGAGTGAGAGTGAAGGGAGGGAGAGCTGAGGGAGAGAAGGAGGGGAGGGGAGAGAAAGAGTAATGAAGGGAGATGGAGAGAGATTATAGAGGGAGAGGGGGGAGAGAGAAGAAGTAGAAAGAGAAGAGGAGAAGGAAAGGAGAGAAAGAGTAATGAAGCGAGAGATAGGGGAGAGATTATAGAGGGAGAAGGGGGAGATAGAGAGAGTTAGAGATGATGGAGAGATGAGAGAGGAATGAGGGGAGGGGAGAGGAATGAAGGGAGAGAGAGGAGAAGGAAAGAGAAAGAGAGTAATGAAGGGAGAGGGAGGGGGATGGAAGGAGATAGAGAGGGAGGGAGGGATGAAGGAAGGGAGAGGGAGGGAGAGAAGAAAGAGGAGAAGCAAAGAGAGAGAGGGGTGAAGGGAGGGAGAGAGAGGGAAGAGAGAAGGAGATAGAGGGAGAGGGAAAGAGAGTGAGGAATGAAGGGAGGGGGAGAGGAGAGTGAAGGGGTGAAAGAGGGTGAAGGGGAGGGATGAATTGAGAGGGAGAGAGGGAAGGAAAGAGGGAAAGAGAAAGAGAAGAAAGATAAAGAGAAGAGTGAAAGAGAGGAGAAGGAAAGAGAAAGAGGAGGGAGAGGGATGAAGGGAGGGAGAGGGTGAAGGGGTGAAAGAGAGGGAGGGAGGGTGGGTGAAGGGGGATGAAGGAAGGGAGAGAAAGAGTGAAGGGAGAGGGGGGAGAAGGAGATAGAGAGGGATGGATGAAGGAGAGCGGGAGGGGAGTGAGATGAGAGGAATGAGGGGAGAGTGGAGAGGAATGAAGGGTGAGAGAAGAAGTTAGAGAAGAGAGAAAGAGGAGAAAGAAAGAGAAAGAGTAATGAAGGGAGAGGGAGATGAGGGATAGGGAGAGAGAGTTAGAAGAAAGAGGAAGAGAAGAGAGGAGAACGAAAGAGAAAGAGAGAAGGAAAGAGAAAGAGAATAGAGAAGGAAAGAGAGGAGAAGGAAAGAGGAGGGAGAGGGATGAAGGGAGGGAGAGGGTGAAGGGGTGAAAGAGGGGGAGAGAGGGAGGGTGGGTGAAGGGAGAGATAAGAGGAATGAGGGGAGAGTGGAGAGTAATGAAGGGAGAGGGGGTGAAGGGGTGAAAGATAGAGAGGAGAGTGAAGGGAAGAAAGGGGGAGGGAGAAAGAGAGGAATGAAGGGAGGGAGAGAGGAGTGAAGGGGAGAGATGGGGAGAGAGGAGAGTGAAGGAGAGGGAGAGAGGAGAGAGGAGAAATAGGGGAAGAGAGGGGAATGGAGAAAGAGAGAGGAATAAAGGGAGGGAGAGAGGAGAGTGAAGGGGAGAGAGGGAGTGGGAGAAGGGGGTGAAGGGAGAGGGGAGGGAGAGGGTAAGAGAAAGAGAAGGAAAGAGAAAGCGAGGAGGGTGAAGGGATAGGGGAGAGGAGGGGGAGAGAGATGAGAGAAAGAAAGAGGAGAGAAAGAGAGGAGAAGGAAAGAGAAAGCGAAGAGGGAGAGAGATGAAGAGAGGGTGAAAGAGAGTGAGAGGGGTGAAGGGAGGGAGAAAGGGATGGAAAGGGTGAAGGGAGAAGGAGAGGGAGGGAGAGTGAATGGGTGAAAGAGAGAGAGGGGTGAAGGGAGGGAGGTGAAGGGGTGAAAGAGGGGGATAGGAGAGGGAGAGAGAGGAGAGTGAAGGGAGGGAGAGAGAGTGAAGGGGAGGAGGGGGGAGAGAGAGAAAGAGGGAGGGGGAGATGAAGAGATGAGGGAGAGGGAGAGAAGAGAAAGAGGAGAAGGAAAGAGAAAGGAGGGAGAGGAAGAGAAGGAAAGAGATGGGAGAGAGGAGAAGGAAAGAGAAAGAGAGGAGGGGAGAGAGAAAGAGAGGGAGATAGAGAGGGAGGGATGAAGGGGGAGAAAGGGGAGGAGAGGGAGATAGAGAGGGAGGGATGAAGGGATAGGGAGAGAGGGGTGAGAGAGAGGAGAGTGAAGGGGAGAGTGAAGAGAAAGAGAAGGAAAGGGAAAGACAAAGAGAGGAGGGAGAGGGAGAGAAGGAAAGAGAAAGGGAGAGGGAGAACGAAAGAAAGAGGAGGGAGAGAAGGAAAGAGGAGGGAGAGAGAAGAGAAAGAGGAGAGAAAAAGAGGAGAAGGAAAGAGAAAGAGGAGGGAGAGGGAGAGGGATGAAGGGAGGGTGAAAGAGTGATGGGGTGAAAGGGAGGGAGAGGAGACAGGAGAGCAAAGGGGAGAGAGGGATAGAGGGAGGAGAGAGATGAGAGGAATGAGGGGAGAGTGAAGAGGAAGAGAGGAAAAGGGAGAGAGAGAGAGTGAAGGGGAGGAGGGAGGGTGAGGGAGCGATAGGGATAGGGGAGAGGGAGAGGGAGAGATGGGGAGAGTGAAGGGGAGAGAGGGAGAGATAGATTTTGGATTTTTGTTTAGATTTAGAGATACAGATAGGGATAGGGGAGAGAGGAGAGTGAAGTGGAGAGGAAGAGAGGAATGAAGGGAGAGAGAGAGTGAAGAGGAAGGAGGGAGTGAAGGAGGAGAGGAGGGAGAGATGGGAGGGAGAGGAGAGTGAATGGGAGAGAGAGATGGGGAGGGAGGAGAGTGAAGGGGAGAGATGGGAGGGAGAGAGGAGAGTGAAGGGGAAAGAGTAGAGATGGGGAGGGGAGAGTGAAGGGGAGAGGGAGGGGGAGAGGGAGGGGGAGAGAGAGGGAAAGAGAGGGATGAAGGGGGGAGGGGGAAAGAGGGAGCGGGGAAAGAGAGGGAGCGGGAGAAGAGGGTGTGGGGGAGAGGAAGGAAAAAGAGGGGAGAGAGGGAGGGGAGGAGGAAGGGTGGAGGAGAGGGAGCGTGAAGGGAGGAGAGGAGGATGAAGGGGAGAGGGGAGGATGGGATGAAGGGGGAGGAAGAGGGAGGAAGGGTAGAAGGAATTGGGAGATAGAAGGAATGAGGAAGGGATAGGAAAGGAAAGGAGAAAATGAAAAGGGAGGAGGGAAGGAGAGAGGAAAGGGAGGAGAAGGGGGAAATTGAAGGAATGAGAGAAAAGGAAAGGGGAGTTGATAAAATGAAGAGAGTAGGGAGAATGAAGGGGCGGGAGGGAGAGGAGAAGGAGTGGGGAGGTAAAGGAGGAATGAGGGAGGGATAGAAATGGACAGGAGAAAATGTAGAGGGAGAGGGAGTAAGACGAGAGATAGAGGGGGAGGTAATGAAGGAGAAAATTGAAGGAATGGGAGAGAGAAAAGGAAAGGGGAGGAAAGAAAATGCAGAGGGTTGGGAGTGGAGAGAGGGAAGGGAGGGAGAGAAGGGGAGAGGGAAGGGAGGTAAAGGAAGGAATGAGAGGAATAGAAAAGGAAAGGGAGGGGAAGGAAGGAGGAAGGGAGAGGAGAGAAAGAGAAAAAAACTAGGGAGAGAGTGAAGGAAGGGAATAGAGAGGGAGGGAGAGATGGGAAGAGGGGAGGGGAGGGAGAGAAGAGGGAGGTAGAGTGAAGGTAGAGAAGAGAAAGATGAGGGAGAGGGAGAAGAGGGAGGGAATTAAGGGAAAGGGATAGAAAAGGAAAGGAGGAAATTAAGAATTGAGGGGAGGGGACGGAGAAAAGAGGGAGAGTAGGGAAAGGGGGAGGGAGGTAGAGAAGGGGAAAGGGAGATAGAGGGAGGGACGAGATGGCGTGTGGGAGACGGGAAGGGAAAAGGAAGGGAAAGGGGGAGAGGAGTGAAGGGGAGAAGAGGGTGGGGATTAAAGGAAAGGGATAGAAAAGGAAATGAGTGAGGGAGGGATAGAATGGATGGAAGGGGGAGAGAGGAAGAAGGGAAGAGGGTAGGAGGAAATGAAGATGGGGAGGGGAAAAGTGGGGAGGAAATAAAATGAAGGAATGAGGAGAGAGGAGAGAAAGGGAGGGAGGGGAAAAGAGGAGGAACATGGAGGGGGGAAGGGGAGGTGGGAGGAAAGGAAGAGAAAGGAGGATAGAAAAGGAAAGGAGGAGGGATAGAAAAGAAAGGTGGAGGGGGCGGTTATGGAAGGGAGAGAGGATGGAAAGGGAGGGAGGGAAAGAAGGAAGGTTGAGTTAAGTTGATTGTCGTGTGTACCGAGGTACAGTGAAGAGCATTTGTTGCGTGCTAACCAGTCAGCAGTAAGACAATACATGGTTACAATCAAGATGTCCACATAAAGGATCGTCCGAGGGTCTTCAATGAGGTAGATCGTATCTCAGGACTGCTCTCAAGTTGTTGGTAGGATGGTTCAGTTGCCTGATAACAGCCGGGAAGAATCTGTCCCTGAATCTGGAGGTGTGCGTTTTCACACTTCGATACCTTTTGCCCCGATGGGAGAGGGGAGTCCAGAACCAGGGGCCACACAGTTTAAGAATAAGGGGTAGGTAATTTAGAACGGAGATGAGGAAAAACTTTTTCAGTCAGAGAGTTGTAAATCTGTGGAATTCTCTGCCTCAGAAGGCAGTGGAGGCCAATTCTCTGAATGCATTCAAGAGAGAGCTGGATAGAGCTCTTAAGGATAGCGGAGTCAGGGGGTATGGGGAGAAGGCAGGAACGGGGTACTGATTGAGAATGATCAGCCATGATCACATTGAATGGTGGTGGTGGCTCGAAGGGCCGAATGGCCTCCTCCTGCACCTATTGTCTATTCTTTCACTCCCTCGCCCTCCTTTCAAGCCGTCATCCATGCAATGCCAATAGCACCAGAACCCTCCTCTCACACATTACAATTTGCAGCCTGAGGATATCTGACATTCAATGTTCATAAGCTACCCAAATCTAGCTTCACACAATTTGCAGCTCTTCAATCCTTTTCTCTTATACAGTCAATCTTTTCATCTCTGGCCTTTGTCAATCCATCTGCCTTTCAAACCAAGCCCCTATTCAAAGGTATTCACAAAATGCTGGAGTAACTCAGCAGGTCAGGCAGCATCTCAGGAGAGAAGGAATGGGCGACGTTTCGGGTCGAGACCCTTCTTCAGACTGATGTCAGGGGGGCGGGACAAAGGAAGGATATAGGTGGAGACAGGAAGATAGAGGGAGAACTGGGAAGGGGAGGGGAAGAGAGGGACAGAGGAACTATCTAAAGTTGGAGAAGTCGATGTTCATACCACTGGGCTGCAAGCTGCCCAGGCGAAATATGAGGTGCTGTTCCTCCAATTTCAGGTGGGCCTCACTATGGCACTGGAGGAGGCCCATGACAGAAAGGTCAGAGTGGGAGGGGGAGTTGAAGTACTCAGCCACCGGGAGATCAGGTTGGTTAAGGCGGACTTAGCGAAGGTGTTGGGCGAAGCGATCGCCGAACTTGCGTTTGGTTTCGCCGATGTACAGAAGTTGACATCTAGAGCAGCGGATGCAATAGATGAGGTTGGAGGAGGTGCAGGTGGATCTCTGCCTCACCTGGAAAGACTGTTTGGGTCCTTGGATGGAGTTGAGGGGGGAGGTAAAGGGACAGGTGTTGCATCTCCTGCGTTGTAGGATAATCGTAGATAATCGTAGATAACGGTTATCGTAGATAGGAATAATGTTAGGGTATCAGATCAACCATTATAAGTTCTAGGAGCAGAATTATGCCATCAAGTCTACTCTGCCGTTCAATCATGGCTGATCTATCTACCTCTCAACCCAATTCTCCTGCCTTCACTCCATAACCCCTGACACCTGTACTAATCAAGAATCTCCGACTTAAAAGTATCAATTGATGGCCTCCACAGCCTTCTGTGGCAGAATTCTGGGCGGCACGGTGGCGCAGCGGTAGAGTTGCCACCTTACAGCGAATGCAGCGCCGGATACTCAGGTTCGATCCCGACTACGGGCGCCGTCTGTACGGAGTTTTCTACGTTCTCCCCGTGACCTGTGTGGGTTTTCTCCAAGATCTTCGGTTTCCTCCCACACTCCAAAAGACGTGCGGGTTGGTAGGTTAATTGGCTGGGCAAATGTTAAAAAAATTGTCCCTAGTGGGTGTAGGATAGTGTTAGTGTGCGGGGATCGCTGGGCGGCGCGGACCCAGTGGGCCGAAAGGGCCTGTTTCTGCACTGTATCTCTAAAAAATTCCACAGATTCAACATCCTCTGAGTAAATAAATCTTTCCCATCTCCTTTCTAAAGGTACGTCCTTTTATTCTGAGGCTGTGGTCTCTGTTCCTGGACTCCCACTAGCAGAAACATCCTCTCCACATCCACTCTAGCCAGGCCTTTGACTTATTTCTCTCATTATGTTACACCAGTGGCTCCCAGCCTTGTTTCCCACGGCTGAAAATTGATCAGCGAGCTCCCTCCTCCTCGATTCTTATCAATCGTATTTAATTACTTCTATTAATGGCAGTGGCAGAAGAGACAGACTGGAAGGGGAGTAAAACTGGCAGGTCAACAAGTGGAAAGCAAAGTTCATTAGGGCAGACCACAACACGCAGATCAGACACAAAAAGCTGGAGTAACTCAGTGGGTCAGGCAGCATCTCTGGAGAAAAGGAACAGGTGATGTTTCGGGTTGAGACCCTTCTTCAGACCAAGTCAGGAGTGTTTTATTGTCATATGTCCCAGATAGAACAATGAAATTATTACTTGCATCAGCAAAACCAAATATGTAAACAATATAGTATACTGTAAACAATATGTAGTGTAAGAAAATAACTGCAGATGCTGGTACAAATCGAAGGTATTTATTTCACTAAATGCTGGAGTAACTCAGCGGGTCAGGCAGCATCTCAGGAGAGAAGGAATGGGTGACGTTTTGGGTCGAGACCCTTCTTCAGACTGATGTCAGGGGGACGGGACAAAGGAAGGATATAGGTGGAGACAGGAAGATAGAGGGAGATCTGGGAAGGGGGAGGGGAAGAGAGGGACAGAGGAACTATCTAAAGTTGGAGAAGTCAATGTTCATACCGCTGGGCTGCAAGCTGCCCAGGCGAAATATGAGGTGCTGTTCCTCCAATTTCTGGTGGGCCTCACTATGGCACTGGAGGAGGCCCATGACAGAAAGGTCAGACTGGGAGTGGGAGGGGAAGTTGAAGTGCTGAGTCACCGGGAGATCAGGTTGGTTAAGGCAGACTGAGCGAAGGTGTTGAGCGAAACGATCGCCGAGCCTGCGCTTGGTTTCGCCGATGTAAAGAAGCTGTAAACAATATAGTAAACGAGAAAAAAAAGTTCAGTGTGTGTATATATACACACATACTCACATATACATATATTTTTAGTTTAGTTTTGAGATACAGCGCGGAAACAGGCCCTTTCGGCCCACCGGGTCCGCGCCGACCAGCGATCCCCGCACATTAACACTACCCTATACCCACGAGGGACAATTTTTACACTTACCAAGCCAATCAACCTACAAACCCGCACGTCTTTGGAGTGTGGGAAGAAACCGGAGAAAACCCACGCAGGTCACGGGAAGAAAGTACAAACCGTACAGACAGCACCCGTAGTCGGGATCGAACCCAGGTCTCCGGCGCTGCATTCGCTGTAAAGCAGCAACTCTACCGCTGCGCCAAGTCGTTTATTTGTCACATACACATACAAGATGTGCAGTGAAATGAAAGGTCACCCACAGTCCAGCAATAGAGCAATAAAAAATAAACAATTTCACACACAATCACAACCAACACAAAACCTGGGGAAGCTATATATATATATCACACACACGTACCTATAAATATACATATATAAACACACAATAAGCGCACGTAAAAAACAAACAGTAATAGTGTAATAATAACAATAATAGTCTATCTTTTTTCGGAGCTTATTTGGAGGTTGATGTGTTTAATAGCCAAATGGCTGTCGGGAAGAAGCTGTTCCTGAACCTGGAAGTTACAGTTTTCAGGCTCCTGTTCCTTCTTCCCGATGGCAGGGGTGAAACGAGTGTGTGGCCAAGGTGGTGTCAAGTCAAGTCAATTTTATTTGTATAGCACATTTAAAAACAACCCACGTTGACCAAAGTGCTGTACATCTGATTAGGTTCCAATGGAAAAAAAATGAAACATACAGTAGCACGCAAACAGTTCACAGCGCCTCCTCAATGAGCCTCAAACGCTAGGGAGTAGAAATAGGTTTTGAGCCTGGACTTAAAGGAGTCAATGGAGGGGGCAGTTCTGATGGGGAGAGGGATGCTGTTCCACAGTCTAGGAGCTGCAACCGCAAAAGCGCGGTCACCCCTGAGCTTAAGCCTAGACCGCGGGATAGTGAGTAGCCCCAAGTCGGCCGACCTGAGGGACCTGGAGTTAGAGAGGGGGGTTAGAAGATTTTTGATGTAGGGGGGGGAGTGTCCATTTAGGGCTTTATACGTGAATAGGAGGAGCTTGAAGTTGATTCTGTACCGTACTGGGAGCCAGTGGAGAGAGGCCAGAATCGGGGTGATGTGGTCCCTTTTACGGGTACCTGTCAGGAGTCTCGCTGCGGCATTTTGGACCAGTTGCAGGCGGGACAGGGAAGATTGGCTGATCCCAATGGTGTGGGTCTCTGATGATGCTGGCTGTCTTTTTGAGGCAGTGACTTTGGTAAATCCCTTCGATGGTGGGGAGGTCAGAACCCGTTATGGACTGGGCAGTGTTTTCACAACTTTTTTGCTGTCTTCTTTGCTCCTGGGCATTAAAGTTGCCGAACCAGGCCGTGACACAACCAGTCAATACGCTCCCTAGTCGAGTTGTAGGAGCCATTTATGCTTAATTCAGTTATTGTCATTGTGTTATGGCTATGTTTTAATATTTCTAGTTTATGTCTTTTTTGCCTGCTTGTGCGCAATGGGGAGTGTCTAGATGGGAGGAGGCTAGTGTGTCGACAGAGGTTGTGGGTCAGTTTAGACTCGGAGGATGGTGAGCATACAGTTCTTTACCACGCGCTCGTACCATGTGCTCGCACCGGTTATATTTGTAAGAACCATACGGTAATAACCAAGAATTTCTAGATATTTGAAGAAAAAACAGTTGATAAAGTACGGAAACTGATGAATTACTCTATGATTTGTGGTACTTTAATAAAACCAATTAATGAAGAAAAGGAGTTTGAAAGATTCGTCTTGTCATATCAGGGTGCAACGTGTACGTAAGCTATAACTACATTTCATCCCCGAGAAGTAATGGCTATCGAAGTGGGATTTCGAGATGGTATAGAAACTGCCATTACACAAGTCAAGTCAATTTTATTTGTATAGCACATTTAAAAACAACCCACGTTGATCAAAGTGCTGTACATTAGTTTAGGTGCTAAGAACGAACATACAATGGCACACAAACATAACAGCACATACATAAACAGTTTTTAAAAAAAAATTATTTTAGAGATACAGCGCGGAAACAGGCCCTTCGGCCCACCGAGTCCGCGCCGCCCAGCGATCCCCGCACGTTAACACTATCCTACACACACTAGGGACAATTTTTACATTTTACCCAGTCAATTAACCTACATACCTGTACGTCTTTGGAGTGTGGGAGGAAACCGAAGATCTCGGAGAAAACCCACGCAGGTCACGGGGAGAGCGTACAAACTCCGTACAGACGGCGCCCGTGGTCAGGATCGAACCTGGGTCTCTGGCGCTGCATTCGCTGTAAGGCAGCAACTCTACCGCTGCGCCACCCTCAGAGGGCCTCAAACGCTACGGAGTACTGTACACCTGTAGAAGTTCAAGAGAATCCTCTCTGACATCTCTGTAAGGGGAAAGTGAAACAAGTAATATGGGCTTGGGCAGCTTACAACCCAGCATTATGAATTCCAGCTGCTACGGTCAGGCAAACGCCTCCCCTGTCACACTGAAAACAGAGAGGATGAGACGGAGTTTTTTCCCATAGGCCATCAGGACTGTTAACTCTCATATCACCAGCGACTCATTTAATTTACTGTATTAATTTATTTTTTGTGTTAAAAAAAAATTCTATTCTGTTTTGTAGTTTTAGCACAATCCGTAGGCATTGCCACTTTCATTTCACTGCACATCTTGTATATATGTATGTGACAAATAAACTTGACTTGACTTGAATAGTGATTTCTCTAACTTCATGTAACCCTTGCTTCCCCTCTCTGTTCCTCCCCCACCCCAGTTCTCCAACTTTCTGTCCTTCTGATTAAGTTCACTGATTGTATGCCTCCTTGTCACCTTCCTCTCAGCTAACAATAGACAATAGGTGCAGGAGTAGGCCATTCGGCCCTTCAAGCCAGCACCGCCATTCAATGTGATCATTGCTGATCATTCTCAATCAATACCCCGGTCCTGCCTTCTCCCCATACCCCCTGACGCCGCTATCCTTAAGAGCTCTATCTAGCTCTCTTGAATTCAATGAACCATTGGATGTGGTGAAGATGTTTCCACTAGTGGGGGTCTAGGACTAGAGGTCATAGTCTTAGAATTAAAGGATATTCTTTTAGGAAGGAGGAGAAATTTATTTGTAGTGGGTAGTGAATTTGTGGAATTCTTTGCCAAAGAAGTCTGTGGAGGCCAAGTCAGTGGATATTTTTAAGGCAGAGATACGTAGATTCTTGAGTTGTACAGGTGTCAGAGGTTATGGGGAGAAGGCAGGAGAATGGGGTTAGGAGGGAGAGATAGATCAGCCATGATTGAATGGTGGAGTAGACTTGATGGGCCGAATGGCCTAATTCTACTCCACTCACTTATGACCATTCTACATTTCCGCATTCAGTCTGAAGAAGGGTCTCGACCCGAAACGTCACCCATTCCTTCTCTCCTGAGATGCTGCCTGACCTGCTGAGTTACTCCAGCATTTTGTGAAATAAATACCTTCGATTTGTACCAGCATCTGCAGTTGTTTTCCTACACTACATTTCCGCATTGTCTGCTTTGATCTGCCGTTTTCACACCTTACCCTTCCATATCTCTAGTTTCCCTCTCAGTCTGAAGAAGGGTCTCGACCTGAAACGTCACCCATTCCTGCTCTCCAGGCATGCTGCCTGGGCCGCTGAGTTACTCCAGCATTTTGTGTCTATCTCGGAAAGGAGAGTAAAACCAGCAGGTCACTAAGTGTAAAGCAAAGTTGTTTAAGGGCAGACCACAACAGGCTAGAGGCAAGAACCAAAGCGACTGTATCACTCATTACATTATCAACATTAAGTTGATAATCAGCACTACAGCACCACCTACTGTGCACGCATTTGCATGGGGACTGACACAGATCACCTTGCAGAGGCATGTACACACTTGAATTTAGAAGGATGAGAGGGGATCTTATTGAAACGTATAAGATTATTAAGGGGTTGGACACGTTAGAGGCAGGAAACATGTTCCCAATGTTGGGGGAGTCCAGAACAAGGGTCACAGTTTAAGAATAAGGGGTAGGCCATTTAGAACGGAGATGAGGAAAAACTTTTTCAGTCAGAGAGTTGTGAATCTGGAATTCTGTGCCTCAGAAGGCAGTGGAGGCCAATTCTCAGAATGCATTCAAGAGAGAGCTAGATAGAGCTCTTAAGGATAGCGGAGTCAGGGGGTACGGGGAGAAGGCAGGAACGGGGTACTGATTGAGAATGATCAGCCATGATCACATTGAATGGCGGTGCTGGCTCGAAGGGCCGAATGGCCTACTCCTGCACCTATTGTCTATTGTCATACATCCCCCCTCTATTCATTCCTCTTACAACCAAGCTTCAAAGTCGTCTTGTCAAGTTTCATTGTCTATACTTGCTTTCACCTAGGCCACTGCTAACGATGGCCTGTTTCCTTTATCATCGTTGCTTTTTTGCAGGAAAAAAAACTGCAGATGCTGGTTTAAATCGAAGGTAGACACAAAATGCTGGAGTAACTCAGCGGGTCAGGCAGCATCTCTGGAGAGAAGGAATGGGTGACGTTTCAGATCTGAAGAAGGGTCTCGACCCGAAACGTCACCCGTTACTTTTTTGCATATCTTTCATTCATTTGTTCTGTATCTCTCGACATCACCATCTTTATTCCTCGTTTCCCTCTCCCCTCTCAGTCTGAAGAAGGAGTTGAGTATAGGAGCAAAGAGGTCCTTCTGCAGTTGTACAGGGCCCTAGTGAGACCGCACCTGAAATACTGTGTGCAGTTTTGGTCTCCAAATTTGGGGAAGGATATTCTTGCTATTGAGGGCGTGCAGCGTAGGTTTACTAGGTTAATTCCCGGAATGGCGGGACTGTCATATGTTGAAAGACTGGAGCGACTAGGCTTTTATACACTGGTATTTAGAGGAATGAGAGGGGATCTTATCGAAACATATAAGATTATTAAGGGGTTAGACACGTTAGGGGCAGGAAACATGTTCCCAATGTTGGGGGAGTCCAGAACCAGGAGCCACAGTTTAAAAATAAGGGGTCGGCCATTTAGAACTGAGATGAGGAAAAAAAAATTCAGTCAGAGAGTTGTGAATCTGTGGAATTCTCTCCCTCAGAAGTCAGTGGAGGCCAATTCTCTGAATGCATTCAAGAGAGAGCTAGATAGAGCTCTTAAGGATAGCAGAGTCAGGGGGTATGGGGAGAAGGCAGGAACGGGGTACTGATTGAGAATGATCAGCCATGATCACATTGAATGGCGGTGCTGGCTCGAAGGGCCGAATGGCCTCCTCCTGTGCCTATTGTCTATTGCCATTGGAATGAGTTGATTTATTTGTGAAGGACCGTGTGCTCCTTGGAGTGCAACATCAAGTACACCTTAAACAAACACACGCACGGACGCCTTCGTTCTGTGAGCCTTGAAAGCCAGCATGAAGAAATGTGACAATTGGGAAACCAAAATGCCAGGGACAGGAAACTCTGGCGAACCATCATCCAAAAAGGAACAGCGACCTTCGAAGCCAACGGATGCGCAGAATTAGAAGAAAAACAAAGTAAACGCAAAGAGAGGCAGCAACAACCAAAGCCCGATCTGGCATCTGGAATTACCTGCCCTGAATGCCGAAGAACTTGCAAAGCCAGGATTGGGCTCATAAGCCACTTGAGAGTTCATACAAACAACAATACAATACAATATATCTTTATTGTCATTGTACAGGGGTACAACGAGATTGGGAATGCGCCTCCCATACGATGCAATAATTTAATTAGCTAGTCAGTATTAATTTAAACAACCCAATTAAACAAATTGTAACAGTTTTAAAACAGAATAAAGTGCAAGTAGATCTGTGCCAGTTCACTGTGCGATGTGACCATCCGGCTCAGCAGGACCGGTTCATGGCAGCTATGGCCCTGGGGATGAAGCTGTTCCTGAGTCTGGAGGTGCGGGCGTAGAAGGCCTTGTATCGTCTGCCCGATGGTAGAAGTTCGAACAGACTGTTGCAGGGTTGTGAGGAGTCTTTGTGGATGCTGGTGGCTTTTCTGAGGCATAGTGTGTTGTAGATGCCCTCCAAGGCTGGTAGCTGTGTTCCGATGGTCCTCTGAGCTCTATGGACTGCCCGCTGAAGAGCTCTCCTCTCTACCTCCGTGCAGCTGAGGTACCACACAGGGATGCCATGTGTTAGGATGCTCTCTATGGTGCAGCGGTAGAAGGTCGTCAGCAACTGTTGGGGTAGACCAGACTTTTTCAGTGTTCTCAGGTAGAACAGTCGTAGCTGTGCCTTCTTGACCAGCGCAGCAGTGTTATTGGACCATGTTAGGCCCTCCGAAATGTGAGTGCCCAGAAACTTGAAGCTGGACACTCTCTCCACACTGTCCCCGTTGATAAAGATCGGGGCGTATTCCCCGTTGTGTGACCTACGGAAGTTGATGATCAGCTCCTTGGTCTTGGTGGTATTTAGGGACAGGTTGTTATCGGAGCACCAGTCCGCCAGGTTCTGCACCTCCGCTCCGCCAATGGAACGTAGACCATCATCCTCGACCTCGAGGGACAGCCACGACGACAAGTACAATGAAAATATTGTACAGTGAGGTACAAGTACAATGAACATATGTCTTGCAGCAGCATTACCAGCACATAGAAATAGCCAAACACATAGAAACGTAGAAAATAGGTGCAGGAGTAGGCCATTCGGCCCTTCGAGCCTGCACCGCCATTCAATATGATCATGGCTGATCATCCAACTCAGTATCCCGTACCTGCCTTCTCTCCATACCCCCTGACCCCTTTAGCCACAAGGGCCACATCTAACTCCCTCTTAAATATAGCCAATGAACTGGCCTCAACTACCTTCTGTGGCAGAGAATTCCACAGACTCACCACTCTCTGTGTGAAGAAATGTTTTCTCATCTCGGTCCTAAAAGACTTCCCCCTTATCCTTAAGCTGTGACCCCTGGTTCTGGACTCCCCCAACATCGGGAACAATCTTCCCGCATCTAGCCTCTCCAACCCCTTAAGAATTTTATATGTTTCTATAAGATCCCCCCTCAGTCTTCTAAATTCCAGCGAGTACAAGCCCAGTCTATCAAGTCTTTCTTCATAGACACTCAGGGATCAATCTGGTGAACCTTCTCTGTACTCCCTCTAAGGCAAGAACGTCTTTCCTCAGGTTAGGAGACCAAAACTGCACACAATACTCCAAGTGCGGTCTCACCAAGACCCTGTACAACTGCAGCAGAACCTCCCTGCTCCTAAACTCAAATCCTCTTGCTATGAATGCCAACATACCATTCGCTTTCTTCACTGCCTGCTGCACCTGCATGCTTGCTTTCAATGACTGGTGCACCATGACACCCAGGTCACGTTGCATCTCCCCTTCTCCTAATCGGTCACCATTCAGGTAATACTCTGCTTTCCTGTTCTTGCCGCCAAAGTGGATAACCTCACATTTATCCACATTATATTGCATCTGCCATGCATTTGCCCACTCACCTAATCTATCCAAGTCACTCTGCAGCCTCCTAGCATCCTCCTCGCAGCTAACACTGCCACCCAGCTTCGTGTCATCCGCAAACTTAGAGATGTTGCATTCAATTCCCTCGTCCAAATCATTAATATACACTGTAAATAACTGGGGTCCCAGCACTGAGCCTTGCGGTACCCCACTAGTCACTGCCTGCCATTCCGAAAAGGACCCGTTTATTCCTACTCTTTGCTTCCTGTCCGCCAACCAATTTTCTATCCACCTCAACACTGAACCCTCAATACCGTGTGCTTTAAGTTTGTACACCAATCTCCTATGTTTCGATAAGATCTCCTCTCATCCTTCTAAATTCCAGTGTATTGAAAATTCCAGTGGCCCTGGATGGAGGTCTTGAAGGTTGTGTAGGTGGGCATGTCAACAGAGGATTGTGGGAGGGCATTCCAGAGGGAAATTGCTTCAGGGAAAAAAGACTGGATGTAGGGAGTAGATGTGTGTTGTTGAACTACGTTGCTTTGTTGTGGCTTCTTCTGGATTTTGTTGTTTTCTGTTTGGCGTATAAGTCAGCATCGAGGTAGATGTCCTTGTTGATGATCTTGTGAAGGGTCACAAAATGTTGGAGTAACTCAGCAGGTCTGGCAGCATCTAGGAGAGAAGGAATGGGTGACGTTCATCATATTTCGCTTGGGCAGCTTACAGCCCAGCGGTATGAACATTGACTTCTCTAACTTTAGACAGTTCCTCTGTCCCCCTCCCCCTTCCCAGTTCTCCCACTGTCTTCCTGTCTCCACCTATATCCTTCCTTTGTCCCGCCCCCCTGACATCTGTCTGAAGAAGGGTCTCGACCCGAAACGTCACCCATTCCTTCTCTCCTGAGATGCTGCCTGACTTGCTGAGTTACTCCAGCATTTTGTGATAACTTCGATTTGTACCAGCATCTGCAGTTATTTTCCTACACATCTTGTGAAAGGTCAATCTGAGCATCCGGCGTCTGGTTTCAAGGGAGTCCCAGTTTAAGTCGGTGAGCATTTTGTTTCGGGTCAGGATCTTTCTTCAGACTGATTGCAGACTACAAAGCAAACATTTGTTGAGTCAAATAGGATTACTACCTTGATTGTTCAAGGCTTGTTCCTCAACCTGATTAGATTTAATTTGCAGAGTTGGGAATACACACCCAAAATATTGTGTTCCAGATAGCACTGCTGTGTTTGAGTACTGGATTGGCATGGTCAACTTGAACTATGCAATCAAGTCTCTGAACAGAATTTAAACTCTTGACATTTTAACTTGTTCTGTCATGAGATGTGGGCACTTGTGTAAAGCCTATTCCTAACTACTTCCGAGACTGTGACAATGACAATGACTGAGACTGTGACAATGCACGACTGCATTCTATGTGGTGAATGTTATTAGGAAGATCGACACAAAAAGCTGGAGTAACTCAGCGGGACAGAAGGAGAGAAGGAATGGGTGACGTTTCGGGTCGAGACCCTTCTTCAGACTGGTTAGGGATAAGGGAAACGAGAGGTATGGACGGTGATATGCAGAGATAAATAACAACGAATGAAAGATATGCAAAAAAATAACGATGATAAAGGAAACAGGCCATTGTTAGCTGTTTGTGTAAGAAGGAACTGCAGATGCTGGTTTAAACCGAAGATTTACACAAAAAGCTGGAGTAACTCAGCGGGACAGGCAGCATCTCTGGAGAGAAGGATTTAAAAAAATATATACATCAAAAAATACTTTATTCCAGTAATATGTTGAAAGACTGCCGTGACTAGGCTTGTATGCACTGGAATTTAGAAGGATGAGAGGAGATCTTATCTAAACATATAAGATTATTAAAGGGTTGGACACGTTAGAGGCAGGAAACATGTTCCCAATGTTGGGGGAGTCCAGAACAAGGGGCCACAGTTTAAGAATAAGGGGTAGGCCATTTAGAACGGAGATGAGGAAAAACTTTTTCAGTCAGAGAGTTGTGAATCTGTGGAATTCTCTGCCTCAGATGGCAGTGGAGGCCAATTCTCTGAATGCATTCAAGAGAGAGCTAGATAGAGCTCTTAAGGATAGCGGAGTCAGGGGGTATGGGGAGAAGGCAGGAACGGAGTACTGATTGAGTATGATCAGCCATGATCACATTGAATGGCAGTGCTGGCTCGAAGGGCCAAATGGCCTCCTCCTGCACCTATTGTCTATTGTCTATTTCCACGAGCGACAGATGGTGCGGCAGTGTCCAGCTGACTGGGACATTGCGTGGCATCTGCGCCAGACCCATCCTTCGCAACACCGGGGACAGGTAGAACCTCAGCAGGTAGTGGCCCTTGGTGCCCACGAGCCTTGGCTCTACGCTCCGCCTGATGCAGCCACACACGAAGGTGGCCATCAGGATGAGGGCGACGTTGGGCATGCTTTTACCCCCGTTGTCTGCCGACTTGTGCTTTTACCCCCGTTGTCTGCCGACTTGTGCCGACTTGGCACCCGGTCCATCGCCGACCCCAGATGAAGCGGAAGACGGCCAAGGTGATCCCCTTGGCGTAGGAGGGAGGGACGGGCCACACTTGCGCCAAGTACAGCAGCCCCGAGAGCACCTCACACCTGATGACCAGATGGAGAGGGAGCGCTGCTTCCACAGCTCCAGCTTCTTCCCCACCTTGGCTATCCGCTCCAGCCAATTTTTGTCACACGCCTCAGCCTTCCCGAACCAGATGCCCAGCACCTTCAGGAAGTCTGGCTTGATGGTGAAGGGGATGGAAGGTCGGTCGGGCCAGTTGCCAAAGAGCATGGCCTCGCTCTTCCTGCGGTTTACCCTGGCCCCCGTGGCCAACTCAAACTGGTCGCAGACGCTGATCAGTCTGTAGACCGACCCTGGATCCGAGCAGAAGACGGCGACATCGTCCATGTACAGGGAGACCTTGACCTGAGTGCCCCCATTGCCTGGCAATGTCACTCCTCTTATGCTCGCATCCTTCCTGATGGACTCGGCAAAGGGCTCAATACAACAGACGAACAAGACAGGGGAGAGAGGGCAACCCTGCCTGACTCCAGACCTGACGGGGAAGCTGTCTGATTCCCACCCATTGATTTGGACTGCACTACAGATATCGGTGTAGAGCAGTTGGATCCACTTCCTGATCCTCCCCACAGCCCATTTTGGAGAGCACGTCCCTCATGTACGTGTGCGATATCCTGTCGAAGGCCTTCTCCTGGTCCAAGCTGACAGTACAGTACAGAACTTTATTGTCATTCGGTACCGAGGTACCGAACGAAATTACAGCAGTCACAGAACACAACAAAAAAGAAAAGAACACAGGACACACGACCCCAACACAAACATCCATCACAGTGACTCCAAACACCCCCTCACTGTGATGGAAGGCAACAAAACTTCCACTCTCTTCGCCCCACGCCCACGGACAGGCAGCTCGACCCCTACCAAGGCGACCGACACGCACAGCCCCCGCAAGGGGATGGAAGGCCCCGCGGCCGAGCCGCACCGGGCGCTGAAACGTCCCGCGGCCGAGCCGCGCCGGCGATGATAAGTCCAGCGGCCGAGCCGCGCCAGGCGATGGAAGGCCCCGCGGCCGAGCCGCACCAGGCGTTGCTAAGTCCCGCGGCCGAGCCGCGCCGGCGATGTTAAGTCCAGCGGCCGAACCGCGCCGGGCGATGGAAGGCCCCGCTGAACCGTCCCGCGGCCGAGCCGCACCGAGCGATGGAAGGCCCCGCGACCAGGCAGGCATCCACCCGTCTGTCCTGCACGTAGGTGACGGTATCTCTCAGCAGCGCCAAGCTGTCTGAGATTTCCCTGCCAGGTACAGCACAGGTTTGGTCTGGGTGGATCACCTGTCCCAGAGCAGACTTGACCCGGTTGGCGATGGCCTTAGACAGGATCTAGACAGGAATGTAATCTACATTCAACAATGTGATGGGTCTCCAATTCCTTACGTCATTCATCTCCCCCTCCTGCTTGTAGATTAGGATGATGCTGCCCTTCCTCATAGAGTCTGACATGCTGCCTTAAGGTTCACAGGGGGAGCTCTGTGATCAACAGCCTTAGGGAGGAGGACGGCTCGATAACATCCCTGCAGACAGACATGCTGAGGATCTGCAGATCCTTTTATAAGGATTTGTACGACATGAAGACCACAGACAGCACCGCCTCCCAGAACTTCCTGCCCTCCATCACGGAAGTCTTGGACGACAGCAAGCGGGAGAGTCTGGACCAACCAGAGGGCGTGCAGCGTAGGTTTACCAGGTTAATTCCAGGAATGGCGGGACTATCATATGTTGAAAGACTGGAGCGGCTAGGCTTGTTTACACTGGAATTTAGAAGGATGATAGGGGATCTTATCGAAACGTATAAGATTATTAAGGGGTTGGACACGTTAGAGGCAGGAAACATGTTCCCAATGTTGGGGGAGTCCAGAACAAGGGGCCACAGTTTAAGAATAAGGGGTAGGCCATTTAGAACGGAGATGAGGAAAAACTTTTTCAGTCAGAGAGTTGTGAATCTGTGGAATTCTCTGCCTCAGAGGGCAGTGGAGGCCAATTCTCTGAATGCATTAAAGAGAGAGCTGGATAGAGCTCTTAAGGATAGCGGAGTCAGGGGGTATGGGGAGAAGGCAGGAACGGGGTGCTGATTGAGAATGATCAGCCATGATCACATTGAATGGCGGTGCTGGCTCGAAGGGCCGAATGGCCTCCTCCTGCAGCTATTGTCTATTGTTTATTGTAACCACTGACCCTGGAGGAGCTGACTGGCTCCATCCGTTCCTTTGACTCGAGTAAAACTCCCGGAAACGACGGCTTACCGGCAGAGTTGTATTGGGCTCTGTGGGACTGGGTGGGCCGGGACCTGCTGGAAGTGTACAACGACATGCTTCTGGAGAGAAGGAATGGGTGATGTTTTGGGTTGAGACCCTTCCTCAGACAATACAATACAATACAATATATCTTTATTGTCATTGTACAGGGGTACAACGAGATTGGGAATGCACCTCCCATACGATGCAATAATTTAATTAGCTAGTCAGTATTAATTTAAACAACCCAATGAAACAAATTGTAACAGTTTTAAAACAGAATAAAGTGCAAGTAGATCTGTGCCGGTTCACTGTGCGATGTGACCATCCGGCTCAACAGGACCGGTTCATGGCAGCTATGGCCCTGGGGATGAAGCTGTTCCTGAGTCTGGAGGTGCGGGCGTAGAAGACCTTGTAGCGTCTGCCCGATGGAAGGAGTTCGAACAGACTGTTGCAGGGGTGTGAGGAGTCTTTGTGGATGCTGGTGGCTTTTCTGAGGCATCGTGTGTTGTAGATGCCCTCCAAGGCTGGTAGCTGTGTTTCGATGGTCCTCTGAGCTCTATGGACTACCCTCTGAAGAGCTCTCCTCTCTGCCTCCGTGCAGCTGAGGTACCACACAGGGATGCCATGCGTTAGGATGCTCTCTATGGTGCAGCGGTAGAAGGTCGTCAGCAGCTGTTGGGGTAGACCAGACTTCTTCAGTGTTCTCAGGTAGAACAGTCGTTGCTGTGCCTTCTTGACCAGCGCAGCGGTGTTATTGGACCATGTGAGGTCCTCCGAAATGTGAGTGCCCAAAAACTTGAAGCTGGACACTCTCTCCACACTGTCCCCGTTGATAAAGATCGGGGCGTATTCCCGGTTAGGGATAACTGGTTAGGGATAAGGGAAACGAGAGATATAGACGGTGATGTGGAGAGATAAAGGACAATGAATGAAAGATATGCAAAAAAAGTAACGATGATAAAGGAAACAGGCCATTGTAAGCTGTTTGTAAGGTGAAAATGAGAAGCTAGTGTGACTTGGGAGGGGGAGGGATAGAGAGAGAGAGAGGGAATGCCAGGGCTACCTGAAGTGAGAGAAATCAATATTCATACCACTGGGGTGTAAGCTGCCCAAGCGAAATATGAGATGCTGTTCCTCCAATTTGCGTTTAGCCTCACTCTGACAATGGAGGAGACCGAGGACAGAAAGGTCTGTGTCAGAATGGGAAGGAGAATTAAAGTGTCCAACAACCGGGAGATCAGGTAGGTCAGGCGGGCTGAGTGAAGGTGTTCCGCAAAACGATCGCCCAGTCTGCGTTTGGTCTCGCCGATGTATAAGAATCCACATCTTGAACAACGGATACAATAGATGAGGTTGGAGTTCCATTGATCTAACCCAGTGCTGATGAAGGTTCTGCCAATATACTTCCTAGTTAACGAATAAGAAAATAACTGCAGACGCTGGTACAAATCGAAGGTATTTATTCACAAAATGCTGGAGTAACTCAGCAGGTCAGGTAGCATCTCAGGAGAGAAGGAATGGGTGACGTTTCGGGTCGAGACCCTTCTTCAGACTAAGCACTTCAACTCTCCCTCCCATTCCCAGTCTGACCTTTCTGTCATGGGCCTCCTCCAGTGCCATAGTGAGGCCCACCGCAAATTGGAGGAACATCAGTCTGAAGAAGGGTCTCGACCCGAAACGTCACCCATTCCTTCTCTCCTGAGATGCTGCCTGACCCGCTGAGTTACTCCAGCATTTTGTGAATAAATACCTTCTTCAGACTGATGTCAGGGGGGCGGGACAAAGGAAGGATATAGGTGGAGACAGGAAGATAGAGGGAGAACTGGGAAGGGGGAGGGAAAGAGAGGGACAGAGGAACTATCTAAAGTTGGAGAAGTCAATGTTCATACCGCTGGGCTGCAAGCTGCCCAGGCGAAATATGAGGCGCTGTTCCTCCAATTTCCGGTGGGCCTCACTATGGCACTGGAGGAGGCCCATACCAGAAAGATCAGACTGGGAGTGGGAGGGGGAGTTGAAGTGCTCAGCCACCGGGAGATCAGATGTGACCTTAGGAGGATCCTCTACACCAATGGTGTTCAAAGTACATGCTTCCCTTGGCCTCTATCTTAGAGGGTTTCATTTTGTAAGACTTCAAAGCGATCCAAGGGCCAGATCTCAGGGGCACCCAGTGGCGAAGCGGCAGAGTTACTGCCTTACTGTATGACTATTCCCCTGGGTCCAGTTAGTAAAGTTGCTACAAAACTGACCAAAAATCATATTTGTGACCCATGGTTCCAAGTTAGGTAAACACAACTAGGGTTGCCAACTGTCCCGTATTAGCCGGGACATCCCGCATATTGGGCTGAATTGGTTTGTCCTGTACGGGACTGCCCTTGACCCGTATTAGGCCCGGGGGGGGCACTGTAGGGCGTTGTCATTGCGGAGTTTGTACGTTCTCCCTGTGACTGTGTGGGTTTTCACTGGGTGCTGTGGTTTCCTCCAAAATTCCAAAGACGTTCAGGTTTATGGGTTAATTGGCCTCTGTATATTGTCCCTCGGGTGTAGGAAAGAACTAGTGTGCGGGGTGATCGTTGGTCAGTGTGGACTCAGATGGCCAAAGGGCTTGTATCCACACCGTATCTCTAAACTAAACAATCCTTTATATCCTGGTATAAGCAGGTGCTATCGCAACGTTTAAGAAACATTTACACAGGTACTGTACATGGATAGGAATGGTTTAGAGGGATATGGACCAAAAGCAGGCAGGTGGGGCTAATGTGGATGGGACATGTTGGTCAGTGTTGACATGTTGGGCCAAAGGGCCTGTGTCTACACTGTTTGACTATTCCCCTGGGTCCAGTTAGTAAAGTTGCTACAAAACTGACCAAACACCAAAAGAAGCTCTCATATTTGTGACCCATGGTTCCAAGTTAGGTAAACACAACTAGGGTTGCCAACTGTCCCGTATTAGCCGGGATATCCCGTACATTGGGCTGAATTGGTTTGTCCTGTACGGTACTGCCCTTGTCCCGTATTAGGCCCGGGGGGCACTGTAGGCCCGGAGGTCCGGGCGCCGCCAAACGGAGATTGCATAGCAACCCACCTCCCGGCCCGGGTGGCCGCCATTGGTGGAGCGGGAGCACGTGGCCGCTGGCTGGGTGAGGTCACGTGGGGCGCGGGGCAGTGACGTCACCTTTTGTCCCTTATTTGGGAGTGAGAAAGTTGACAACCCTAAACACAAGTGAAGAGGCACAGTTGGCCCAATGAGAGATACAATCAGACAGTTCCTTGCATTATCTATAATATGCTCGGATTCAACAATTCCTAAATATGCCCTGAATTTTGCAGCAGAATGTGCTTACCAAGTTTCATATCCAATAGAGCAATCAGTACAGCAGTTGCAGGAATCCCAACTATGGTAATAATGAGCCATTATTTCATCATTGGTTTCTGTTTACATTCTTATTTGACAAACTTACCAAAATTCACTTTCATTTCCCCATTTTATTCCTTGGGCAATATCCTTGGCTCAGAACTATTCCATCTGGATCCCATCGAAAATTCCACCCTTTACAATCTGGATTCCCTCTCGATTACAGATATCTTCAAGATGTTGCTCAAGCCGATTACTGTTTTTTTGGCACATTTATTTTTAAAGGAAGGGCATTGACCTGAAATGTTAACTTCTGTATCTCTTTCGACATTTCCTGCACGACCTGTAGCCTGACTTCGGAAATGACTAACTGAGGTTCCTATGGGAAGTGGGCTGTTAGGCTAATTATCAACACCTTTACAGCCATCTCCAGATGCTGTTATCTTGAGCAAAAGGCAAAAAGTGCTGGAGTGACTCAGCGAGTCAGATATTCTGCCTGACCTGCGGGGTTACTCCAGTACTTTATGTTTTTGCTCCTTCCTCATGATGTGTTTGTTTATCTGTCACCTACACTCTTCATTTTCCCCCCCAAAATACTTTATTCAGAATAAAAAATATATATCGAGTGCAAAAACACTCTTTGTACATTCTCAGTGTCTATCCATTCATTAGTGTCATACTCAGTAGTGTTCGCCCATATCTTTAAACAAAACACTCTTGCAACTCAATAGACAATAGACAATAGGTGCAGGAGTAGGCCATTCGGCCCTTCGTGCCAGCACCACCATTCAATGTGATCACGGCTGATCATTCTCAATCAGTACCCCGTTCCTGCCTTCTCCCCATACCCCCTGACTCCGCTATCCTTAAGAGCTCTATCAAGCTCTCTCTTCAATGCATTCAGAGAATTGACCTCCACTGCCTTCTGAGGCAGAGAATTCCACAGATTTACAACTCTCTGACTGAAAAAGTTTTTCCTCATCTCAGTTCTAAATGGCCTACCCCTTATTCTTAAACTGTGGCCCCTGGTTCTGGACTCCCCCAACATTGGGAACATGTTTATATAATATAAGAAAATAACTGCAGATGCTGGTACAAATCGAAGGTATTTATTCACAAAATGCTGGAGTAACTCAGCAGGTCAGGCAGCATCATATTGAATGGCGGTGCAGGCTCGAAGGGCCGAATGGCCTACTCCTGCACCTATTTTCTATGTTTCTATCTCAGGAGAGAAGGAATGGGTGACGTTTCGGGTCGAGACCCTTCTTCAGACATGTTTCCTGGGAACATGTTTCCTGCCTCTAACGTGTCCAACCCCTTAATAATCTTATATGTTTCGATAAGATCTCCTCTCATCCTTCTAAATTTTGTGGCACGGTGGCACAGCGGTAGTGCTACTACCTCACAGCGCCAGAGACCTGGGTTCGATCCTGACCACGGGTGCTGTCTGTACGGAGTTTGCCCGTTCTCCCCGTGACCTGCGTGGGTTTCCTCCAACATCTTCGGTTTCCTCCCACACTCCAAAGACGTACAGGTTTGCAGGTTAATTGGCTTGGTATAAATGTAAATTGTCCCTGGTCTCTGTAGGATGATGTTGGTGTCAGGGCCGAAGGGCCCGTTTCTGTGCTGTATCTCTAAACTAAACTAAACTAAACTAAATCTTGTTCCAGTCTGTAAAGGACCCATTTATTTAAACTCTGTATTCTATGAGACAGTCCGTTTCAAATCCATTGTAACATACTTCCTGATACCAGGGGCTTTTCATTTATGCAGTGCCTTGTCAAATGCCTTTTGGAAATCTTAACATGCCACACGAAAGGGTTCCCTTTATCAACTCTCCTTGTTGCATTCTTAAAGAATTTAAGCAAATTTGTCAAACATCATTTACCTTTCTTAAAAATATGTTGACTAGGTTTAATTATATTCAGCTTTTCCAAATTCTTAGCAACTCCCTATTTAAATATTTACTCTAGCGTCTTGCCAATAACTATTAAATTAACTGACCCATAGTCACCTGTATTCTGTCTTTCTCCATTATTGAACAGGAGAGTCACACTGTCTGTCTTTCAATCTTTTAACTAACTAATTTAAAGAGATACTGCATGGAAACAGGCTCTTCGGCCCACTGAGTCCACACCAACCAGCGATCTATCCGAAACACTAGGGACTATTTTACAGAGGCCAAATAACCTACAAACCTGCACGTCTTTGGAATGTGGGAGGAAATCGGAGCACCCGGAGAAAGATGGTGGACTTGCCATCCACCATCTGTGCCAGATGTGACCTGAGCTCCTCCGGCACATTGTGTTTTGCTCAAGATTCCAGCACCTGCAGTTCCTTATGTCGTTAAGGCCATGTGAACCTCCATTACGACCATGATTACACTCAGTCTGCGGATGCGGGAAATCAGAAATGTATGATGCAAATGCAAAAAACACAGCCGGGGGGGGGTGGGGGAGGCAGTATTTGTGGAAAGAGAAACAGTTAGCAGAAAATGCTGCAAATACTCAACGTCAGGCAGCCTGTGTGAGCCGAGAATCACATAATTCACCAGACTCCCGAAGCAAACATTCCATTTCAAGCTCAGTGTGACTCAGGGAAGACAATCAGAACCTTTTTTGGACTCTTAGGAATGCCGGAGGTTGCAGGACGGCCATTAGTTTGTAGATATATTCAGTTTAGAGATAGAGATCGCTGGTCAGTGTGGACTCGGTGGGCTGAATGGCCTGGTTCCTTGCTGACCAGTGAAAGCCCGTACACTAGTTCTATCCTACACCTGAGGGACAATTTACAGAAGCCAATTAACCTACAAACTCTGTACAGGGTTCGATCCTGACTACGGGTGCTTTCAGTACGGAGTTTGTACGTTCTCCCTGTGACCACATGGGTTTTCTCTCGGTGCTCCGGCTTCCTTGCACATCCCAATGACGTACAGGTTTGTAGGTTAATTGACTTCTGCAAATTGCTCCTAGTGTATAGGATGCGAAACTGGGATAACCGAGCTCGTGGACGGGTGAACGTTGGTTGGGGCCATTCTAAATGGCCGACCCCTTATTCTTAAACTGTGGCCCCTGGTTCTGGACTCCCCCAACATTGGGAACATGTTTCCTGCCTCTAACGTGTCCAACCCCTTAATAATCTTATACGTTTCGATAAGATCCCCTCTCATCCTTCTAAGTCCTCCGTGTCATATAACCATATAACAATTACAGCACGGAAACGGCCGTTCGGCCCTACCAATCCACGCCGACCACTTTCTCTGACCTAGTCTCATCTACCTGCTCTCAGACCATAACCCTCCAATCCCCTCCCATCCATATACCTATCCAATTTACTCTTAAATAATAAAATCGAGCCTGCCTCCACCACTTCCACCGGAAGCTCATTCCACACAGCCACCACCCTCTGAGTAAAGAAGTTACCCCTCATGTTACCCCTAAACTTTTGTCCCTTAATTCTGAAGTTATGTCCCCTTGTTGGAATCTTCCCCACTCTCAAAGGGAAAAGCCTACCCACGTCAACTCTGTCCGTCCCTCTTAAAATTTTAAAAACCTCTATCAAGTCCCCCCTCAACCTTCTACGCTCCAAAGAATAAAGACCCAACCTGTTCAACCTCTCTCTGTAGCTTAAGTGTTGAAACCCAGGCAACATTCTAGTAAATCTCCTCTGTACCCTCTCCATTTTGTCAACATCCTTCCTATAATTTGGCGACCACATCCTACAATACAATACAATATATCTTTATTGTCATTGTACAGGGGTACAACGAGATTGGGAATCCCCCTCCCATACGATGCAATAATTTTCACAGCGTGACAGCGGAGGCGTTTGCCAGCCTGTTGCTGGGGCCTTAATGTTGCTGGCTCTGGATCTGCACCTCCTGATGTTACTTCTTTGGTCATTCAAGAGGCGAACAACAACTTAATTTAAAGAGCCTTCTAAAGACGGGACACTCCGTGATACAGCACTTCAGTGTCCTGGATTATTTTGGCTAAATCTTTGCAACAGGAGACCCTGCTTAAGAAATATAAAAATTGGGAATTTTCGACTTTGGATTTTCCTGAAAATTTGTGGTCCCACATTTTGCTTCCCTCACCTCCTTCCCACTGCTCCTAAAGATTGTTCAATTGTCCCTCACACAATGTACAGCTATTACCACGGATGTCCCACACTGGGGGGAAGGGAGGAGCTGGTCCCATTGGAAGTCACCTCTCTGACACAATGTGACCATTAGCACCTCATCTGGCCTCTGTTCTTGGCCCAGTCACTCAGCTGGTTCTGCGAAAGGAAGGTGCCGATTGATTATTTGTTTTGTGCGACCTGGGCCAATCCCTGGCTCTCCACCTGATTGCAGACCAGACAGGAGTGGTCTACTTGGTCAGTCACTGGGAGTCATTGCCAGCTTTAAATGCTGGAAAGCAGGGCACCTAAGATTGCAAGTTCAAATCCAGCCAAAAAAAACAAAAAACCCTGCATTTACGTGGAGATAATTGCTTAAACACACTTGGTGATCCAGGTAAGGTGAAATTATTTATATGGTAAACTTATTATCTATTGAAAGATTTCAGAGGGTGATCAGACTGTATGCTTTGCAAATGACTCACAGACCAGACCTCTGGTAATTGAAATACAAAGACAAGGGAGCATTTATTTAGAGTTCTGTCACACCCTTGCAATGTCTTAGAACTTTATAAGCAGCGATTTATTTCTGTGCTTTTAGGTAAGTTTCCACGAAGAAATGTTTAACACTTATATGACAATTCTAAATCCCTTTTCGGATGCCCTAAGGCATTTTGCAGTCTTTGAAGTAGGGCAGAAGTAGTGGTGCTGCTGGAAGAGCTGCTGCCTCACAGTATCGGAGGCCTGGGTTCAATTCTGACCTCCGGTGCTGTCTCGGTGGAGGTTATACGTCTTCCCTGTTGCCCCATGAGTTTCCCCTGAGTGCTCCACTTCCCTCCCAAAGATGTGTAAGTGTGTAACATATAAGATTATTAGGGGGTTGAATAATAATAATAATAATAATATTCATTTATTGTCATTGCAACGAGTACAACGAAATTAAAAAATAGCCAATCCTGACGGTGCGTACAAACATATGCAATAAATGCAAAAACAAATAAATACATAAATACAATTAAATACAATTATATTAAGTACAAGATTTTTTAACGGTGTTGCCTAGTGCAAAGGTAGTGTTCAGTTCTCGTATGGCCCTGGGGTAAAAACTGTTCTTAAGTCTGTTTGTTCGGGATTTGATCGACCTGAAACGTCGACCAGAGGGCAGATGAACAAACAGACGGTGGCCGGGGTGGGATGGATCTTTTATTATTTTGCCTGCTCTACTGAGGCAGCGTAGGCTGAACAGGTGCTCCAGGGAGGGCAGTGAGCAGCCGATGATCTTCTGGGCCGTCGTGATGACCCTCTGAAGGGCCTTCCTGTCCTTTTCTGAGCAGCTGGCATACCATGTGGTTATACAGTATGCCAGCACACTCTCGATGGAGCAGCGATAGAAGGACAACATGAGCTTCTCCTGCAGGTTGGTTTTCCTGAGGATCCTCAGGAAGTGGAGTCTCTGCTGTGCCTTCTTTACTGTGGTGATGGTGTTGGTAGACCAGGTAAGATCCTCTGCGATGTGCGTACCCAGGAACCTGAAAGCTGGTACCCTTTCCACACAGACCCCATTGATGTAGAGTGGGTCCATGTTAGAGATAGGAAACATGTTCCCAATGTTGGGGGAGTCCAGAACCAGGCAGGGGCCACAGTTTAAGAATAAGGGTAGGCCATTTAGAACAGAGATGAGGAAAAACGTTTTCAGTCAGAGAGTTGTAAATCTGTGGAATTCTCTGCCTCAGAAGGCAGTGGAGGCCAATTCTCTGACTGCATTCAAGAGAGAGCTAGATAGAGCTCTTAAGGATAGCGGAGTCAGGGGGTATGGGGAGAAGGCAGGAACGGGGTACTGATTGAGAATGATCAGCCATGATCCCATTGAATGGTGGTGCTGGCTCGAAGGGCCGAATGGCCTACTCCTGCACCTATTGTCTATTGTAAGTTAGTTGGCCCACTGAATTGCCCCCTCGGGTTAAAAAGACAATTGGACAGGTACATGGAAAGGTTTAGAGGGATGTGGGCCAACACGGGCAGATGGGATCAGTGGGGTATCTTGTTGGTAGACACAAAATGCTGGAGTAGCTCAGTGGGTCTGGCAGCATCTCGGGAGAGAAGGAATGGGTGACGTTTTGGATCAAGACCGAAGAAGGGTCTCGGCCCGAAACGTCACCCATTCCTTCTCTCCCAAGATGCTGCCTGACCTGTTGAGTTACTCCAGCATTTTGTGTCTACCTTCGATTTTAACCAGCATCTGCAGGTTTTTTTTTGTGCTGTATGACTATTTGAGTGTGTGTTGAATCTGGAATTAAAATAGGATTAGTGTTGTTTAGTGTAGTGATATAGCAAGGAAACTGGCCATTTGACCCACCGAGTCCAAGGTGACCATCGATTGGCAGTTCACACTATTTCTATGTTCTCCTACTTTCTCATCCACTCCCTACACACGAGGGGGCAATTTACATAGGCCAATTAACCTGCAAACCCACATGGCTTTGGGATGTGACAATAGGTGCAGGAGTAGGCCATTCGGCCCTTCAAGCCAGCACCACCATTCAATGTGATCATGGCTGATCATTCCCAAACAGTACCCTGTTCCTGCCTTCTTCCCAAACCCCCTGACTCCGCTATCGTTAAGAAAATAACTGCAGATGCTGGTACAAATCGAAGGTATTTATTCACAAAATGCTGGAGTAACTCAGCAGGTCAGGCAGCATCTCAGGAGAGAAGGAATGGGTGACGTTTTGGGTCGAGACCCTTCTTCAGACCGCTATCCTTAAGAGCTCTATCTAGCTCTCTCTTGAAAGCACTCAGAGAATTGGCCTCCACCGCCTTCTGAGGCAGAGAATTCCACAGATGTGGGAAGAAACCCATGTGGGAGAAATATCAGGGTCGAACCCGGGTCACTGTCGCTGTGAAAATGGGTAATTGATGATTGGCACAGATTTAGTGGGATGAAGGGACTATTTATGTGCTGTATCACTCTGTTATTCATTGGAGCTCTTTTGGAAGTGTACGAAAATAACTGCAGATGCTGGTACAAATCGAAGGTATTTATTCACAAAATGCTGGAGTAACTCAGCATGTCAGGCAGCATCTCAGGAGAGAAGGAAAGGGTGATGTTTCGGGTCAAGACCCTTCTTCAGACTGATGTCAGGGGGGCGGGACAAAGGAAGGATATAAGTGGAGACAGGAAGACTGGGAGATCTGGGAAGGGGGAGGGGAAGAGAGGGACAGAGGAACTATTTAAAGTTGGAGAAGTCAATGTTCATACTGCTGGGCTGCAAGGTGCTGTTCCTCCATATGAGGTGCTGTTCCTCCAATTTCCGGTGGGCCTCACTATGGCACTGGAGGAGGCCCATGACAGAAAGTCTGACTGGGAGTGGGAGGGGGAGTTGAAGTGCTGAGCCACCGGGAGATCAGTTTGGTTAAGGCGGACTGAGCAAAGGTGTTGAGCGAAGCGATCGCCGAGCCTGCGTTTGGTTTCGCCGATGTAAAGAAGTTGACATCTAGAGCGGCGGATGTGTGATCAGCGGATTTGGAAGTGTGGTCACTATTGGTACAAAGGAAATCAGGAGCATTTTTGCACACAGCAAATACCAGTGGAACAATACCAGATATTCTTCTTCGGTGATGTTGATTCAGGAATAAATATCGGAGGATAACTAGAGATGGGATAACTTTAGATTTTTTACAGATACAGCACTGGTTTTTTGCTCTTTGGCCAACTGACTCCACCCAGACCACCGTCGCCCTGTGATCACCCTGTACACTAGCATTATCCTACACTCCAGGGACAATTACATTTATTTTAACCAAAGCCAATTAACCCACAAACGTGTACGTCTTTGTAGTTTGGGAGGAAACCGAGCACCTGGAGAAAGCCTATGTGGTCACGGGGAGAACGTACAATCACTGTTCAGACCGCACCGGTAGTCAGGAGTGTAGGAAAATAACTGCAGATGCTGGTACAATTCTTCAGACTGAAGGGTCTCGACCCGAAACGTCACCCATTCCTTCTCTCCTGAGATGCTGCCTGACCCGCTGAGTTACTCCAGCTTTTTGTAATAGCACCAGTAGTCAGACAATAGACAATAGACAATAGGTGCAGGAGTAGGCCATTCAGCCCTTCGAGCCAGCACCGCCATTCAATGCGATCATGGCTGATCACTCTCAATCAGTACCCCGTTCCTGCCTTCTCCCCATACCCCCTCACTCCGCTATCCTTAAGAGCTCTATCCAGCTCTCTTGAAAGCATCCAACGAACTGGCCTCCACTGCCTTCTGAGGCAGTGAATTCCACAGATTTACAACTCTCTGACTGAAAAAGTTTTTCCTCATCTCAGTTCTAAATGGCCGACCCCTTATTCTTAAACTGTGGCCCCTTGTTCTGGACTCCCCCAACATTGGGAACATGTTTCCTGCCTCTAACGTGTCCAACCCCTTAATAATCTTATACGTTTCGATAAGATCTCCTCTCATCCTTCTAAATTCCAGTGTATGCAAGCCTAGTCGCTCCAGTCTTTCAACATATGACAGTCAGGTTCAAACACCGGCCGGTCTCTGGCGCTGTAAGGCAGCAACTGCTTTCCTTTTCATTTGAAGAAAGAGTGATAAATAAAAGTAAAAATATGGTTGTTGTTGCCACCAATCTCAGTTGTGCTATTTTTACTGCTGCCCTGGAAATGCTACAATTTGTAATGCTCGGAATCAATTGCATTATGCAGCCTTTTTCACTCCTTGACGATGAAATTAATCTTTTTCATTGAGTGAAATGTGTTAAAATGACCATCTTGGGTCATTTTGTGCCACACTAGACTCGGTTGGGCATTTGTGGGCATGAATGATGCTTGCGATTCTGATTTACCACCCAAGTTGCACATGAGATGCTGTGATGTAATTTTCTGCACATTATTCCTTTGGGGGAGAAGAAACTGGGCTAGATTCCTTTTTTTTTTTAAAACAGAAAACACTGGACATGAACAGCAGTGGCCTCTTCATGTACATATCAGGTATATCAATAGACAATAGGTGCAGGAGGAGGCCATTCGGCCCTTCGAGCCAGCACCGCCATTCAATGTGATCATGGCTGATCATTCTCAATCAGTACCCCGTTCCTGCCTTCTCCCCATACCCCCTGACTCTGCTATCCTTAAGAGCTCTAGCTCTCTCTCTTGAATGCATTCAGAGAATTGGCCTCCACTGCCTTCTGAGGCAGTGAATTCCACAGATTTACAACTCTCTGACTGAAAAGGTTTTTCCTCATCTCCATTCTAAATGGCCTACCCCTTATTCTTAAACTGTGGCCCCTGGTTCTGGACTCCCCCAACATTGGGAACATGTTTCCTTTGGAGACAAGAATCACAAATTCCTGCCACTGTATGTTTCTTTTTTTCCTAGTCAGATGTGCAGCACTTTGGTCAACGTGGGTTGTTTTTAAATGTGCTATACAAATAAATTGACTTGACTTGACAAATGCTGGAAAGGGTACAGAGAAGATTTATGAGGATGTTGCCAAGACTAGAGGGTCTGAGCTATAAACAGAGGTTGAGTAGGCTGAGACGTTTATTATATTATTTACAGTGTACGATGTTTACATTCTGTTGTGCTGCTGCAAGTAAGAATTTTATTGTTCTATCTGGGACATGTGACAATAAAACACTCTTGATTCTCTATTGCTTGGAGTGCAGGAGGATGAGGGGTGATCTTATAGTGGTGTGTAAGATCATGAGAGGAATAGATTGGATGGATGCACAGAGTCTCTTGCCCAGAGTAGGTGAATCGAGGACCAGAGGACGTAGGTTTAAGATGAAGGGGAAAAGATTTAATAGGAATCAGAGGGGTAACTTTTTCACACAAAGGGTGGTGGGTGTATGGAACGAGCTGCCGGAGGAGGTAGTTGAGGCAGGGATTATCCCAGCATTTAAGAAACAGACAGGTACATTGGAGAGGACAGGTTTGAAGGAATATGGACTAAACGCGGGCAGGTGGGACCATGTAGCTGGGACATGTTGGCTGGTGTGGGCAAGTTGGGCCGAAGGGCCTGTTTCCACACTATCACTATATGTTCGCCCCTGTACAGGAAGAATGTGGAGGTTTTGGATAGGGTGCAGAGTAGGTTTACCAGAATGATGCCTGGATTAGGGGGTAATAACTACAGGGAGAGGTTGATGATGATACTTTAATGTCACATGTATTCCGGTGCAGTAAAATGCTTTGTTTTGCATACAACCTGGTAAAACCATACGGCAGACAGTACACAAGTACACGTTTCTGGCACCGACAAAGTTCCAAAAGTTCACTGAACAGTCCTATCTTCCCTTGGCCGTCGAACTTGGCAGCAGATGGCTCCCCGCCGGGACCTCCCTTTGTTCTTGACAGCCCCCTTCGTTCTCGGTGTCCCCCCCCCCCCCCCCAGGTCCCCTTTTGTTCTCGATGGCCCCCTGCCGGGACCCCCTTCGTTCTCGGCGGCCCCCTTCCGGGTACCCAAGTTGGACAGACTTAGATTGTCTTCTCTGGAATGCCAGAGGTTCAGGGGAGGCCTGATTCAAGTAAACAACATTCTGAAAGGCATTTATTCACAAAATGCTGGAGTAACTCAGCAGGTCAGGCAGCATCTTAGGGGAGAAGGAATGCGTGACCCTTCTTCAGACTGATGTCAGGGAAGGATATAGGTGGAGACAGGAAGACAGTGCGAGAACTGGGAAGGGGGAGGGGAAGGGAGGGACAGAGGAACTATCTAAAGTTGGAGAAGTCAATGTTCATACCACTGGGCTGCAAGCTGCCCAGGTGAAATACGAGGTGCTGTTCCTCCAATTTCCGGTGGGCCTCACTATGACACTGGAGGAGGCCCATGACAGAGGTCAGACTGAGAATGGGAGAGTTGAAGTGCTCAGCCACCGGGAGATCAGATTGGTTAAGGCTGCGATTTGTTCTGATACGGCAAGCAGTCAAAGCCTTTTTCTCAAGATGGAAATATGTAATGCAAGAGGGCATAGCTTTAAAGTGAGAGTGGCAAAATTTAAAGGAGATGTGCAGGGCAGGATTTCTACACAGGGTGATGATAGTGCCTCTATCTCTATCTGCCTCTAAGTGGAGGCAGATTTAGTTTTGTTTAGAGATACAGTGCGGAAACAGGCCCTTTGGCCCACAGAGTCCGCACTGACCAGCAATCCCTGCACATTAACACTCTCCTACACACACATTAGGGACAATTTTTACACTTATACCAAGCCAATTAACCTGCAGTGTGGGAGGAAACCGAAGATATCGGAGAAAGCCCACAGGGAGAACGTACAAACTCCGTACAGACAGCACCTGCAGTCAGGATCAAACCTGGGTCTCTGGCGCTGTAAGACAGCGACTACCACCATGCCACCCCATGAGATATAGATAATAGACAATAGGTGCAGGAGGAGGCCATTCGGCCCTTCGAGCCAGCACCCCCATTCAATGTGATCATGGCTGATCATTCTCAGTCAGTACCCCATTCCTGCCTTCTCCCCATACCCCCTGACTCCGCTATCCTTAAGAGCTCTATCTAACTCTCTTGAATGCATTCAGAGAATTGGCCTCCACTGCCTTCTGAGGCAGAGAATTGCACAGATTCACAACTCTCTGACTGAAAAAGTTTTTCCTCATCTCCATTCTAAATGGCCTTGATGGCCTAGATACAAGACTTTTGGATCGCCCCATGGATGTGGAGGGATATGGATTATGTGCAGGCATATAAGAGTTGGTCTTGGCATCATGTTCGGCACAGACATTGCCTGTTCCTGTGCTGTGCTGTAAATCTATAAATGCTGGAGGAACCCAATGGGTCAGGAAGCATCTGTGGTGGGTATTGCCAAACGATGTTTCAGATTGGGACCCTTCTTCAGACAGGGGGGAGAAATCTGGAAAAGGGAGGTGTGGGCAGGACAAAGCCTGGAAAGTGATAGGTACAGATGAGCAGGTGAGCAGCACCAAATTTCTGGGGGTGAACATCACCGAGGATCTCTCCTGGAGCAACAACATCACGTCCATCGCCAAGAAAGCCCAGCAGCGCCTCTACTTCCTCCGCAAACTGAAGAGAGCGGGAGCCCCCACACCCATCATGTACACTTTTTACCGAGGTGCCATCGAGAGCATCCTCAGCAGCTGCATCACTGTGTGGTTCGGAAGCTGCACAGCCTCCAGCCGTAAGACCCTGCAGCGCATAGTGAACACTGCTGAGAGGATCACTGGCGCCTCACTCCCAACACTCCTGGTCCTTTACACCACCCGCCTCACCCGCAAAGCATTGAGCATTGTGGGTGACCCCTCCCACCCCTCCAACAGCCTCTTCACCCTCCTGCCTTCAGGGAGAAGGTTTCGCAGCCTGAGGTCAAGCACCACCCGACTAAAGAACAGTTTTTTCCACCAGGCTGTCAGGATGCTGAACTCTCTCCCCTCCCTTCCTCCTCTCTCCCCTGCCCCTATGGGACCTGGACTTTAACACCCCACACACACGCACATCCAGCACCAGACACTTTTTTTAAAAAAAATTTGAAGTGACTATATTTTATATTTTATGTTTTATGTTGATTGTTGTTTGCTGTGCCTTTTGTTTTATGCACTTTGTTCCTCGGGATTGTGGGAAACGGTATTTCGATTTTCTGTCTGTGTGAACTGGCTGAGGATTGACAATAAAATTGACTTTGACTTTGACAAGGAACTGCAGTTGGTGGTTTACCAGAAAAAAAGACACAAAGTGCTGGAGTAACTCAGTGAGTCAGGGACTGTCTCTGGAGAACAGGAATAGGTGATGTTTCAGGTTGTGACCCAGCGATAAGTGGAGTCTGGGTCAGAACATGGCTGAAGAACGGGAATCACAAAGGGGAAACAATGAGAAAGGTTCTCACAGAATCCTTGTTGGAGAGAGGAGACCCTCTTAAAGGTAGGAATACTTTGAGCAGATTTCACATGGGAGCAGAAAAATGGAGACGCAACTTACTGCAGATGTTTCAGTTTCGGTTTAGTTTATTGTCACGTGTACAGAGAGAGGTACAGTGAAAAGCTTTTATTGTGTGCTAACCAGTCAGCAGAAAGATATTACATGAAGACAATCAATCCATTTATAGTGTATAGATACACGATAAGGGAATAACGTTTAGTGCCAGGTAAAGCCAACCAAGTCCGATCAAGGATAGTCCGAGGGTCACCAAAGAGGTAGATAGTAGTTCAGCACTGCTTGCATTGATCATTTAGAATAAAAGTTTTGTTTAAAACTTCTCCCCTTCAAAAATAAACCCTGGTCCATGTGTTTAGTTGAGTTTACAGTATGTTTTATAACTGGACATTTCATTATAAATATTTGCCTGACTTTAATAGCTTCAAAGATGTTGAGGGTGAAGTTGTATCTCCTAGTCACAAGATTTATCAGATGGTCGGTGTGGACTCGGTGGGCCAAAAGGCCTAGATACAAGAAGTTTCAATGTATCTCCTCAGCCCCCTGGACACCATCTCCCAATCATTCACAGTTGACAAATGCACCACTTTCCTTTCATTCTTCCAAAGCAAAATAGACAACATCTACAGCACCTTAACCACCAACGCACCTGCTCCCCCTCAAACCACCTGCCCCCCCTTATCCTGTCAGCCCCTGCCTCAGTTCTCCCCAATCTCCACCACCGACCTCTCTGACCTCTTCACAGGAATAAAAACTGCCACCTGCTCTCTGCCACCTCCCCTCCAGCTTTGTCAAGGCCTGCCTTCCTGCTCTCTCTCCACTTATCACTGCAACAATAAACTCCTCCCTGTCCACTGGCATCGTCCCGCCATCCCTCAAAATCGCTGCTGTCACCCCCATTCTGAAAAAACCTGGTCTAAACCCTGACACCCCAAACAACTTCAGACCAATCTCCAACCTACCCTTTCTGTCCAAAGTTTTGGAACGTGCTGTAGCTTCCCAACTAAAATACCACCTCTCTACCAATAACCTGTATGAAACTTTCCAATCTGGATTCCGCTCAAACCACTGTACTGAAACTGCGCTCCTCAAAATCACAAACGACATTCTCCTCTCCTCCGACGCTGGCAACCTCAACATCCTCATCCTACTTGACCTCAGCGCCGCCTTTGACACCATAAATCACTCCATTCTCCTCACCCGACTTGAAACCTCCCTTAACATCACCGGCACAGCCCTATCCTGGTTTAAATCTTACCTCTCTGACAGACACCAGTTCATCTCCATTAACAACTGTAAATCCCCCACCGCTCCCCTCCCCCAAGGTGTCCCCCAAGGCTCAGTCCTTGGCCCCCTCCTCTTCATCCTCTACCTGTTCCCCCTTGGTCAATTAATCCGCCGTCATGGTCTCAACTTCCACTGCTTCGCCGATGATATCCAGCTCCTCATCTCCACCAAGTCAATCTCCTCCACCACACACTCTACACTGACAAACTGCATTACTGAAATAAAATCTTGGCTTCAATCAAACTTCCTCAAACTCAATTGCAACAAATCTGAAATCATCATCATTGGTCCAAAAATGCTCACCAAATCCACCCAAAACTTCATCCTCAACATTGATGGTCTCCCAGTATCCACCTCACCTCACATCCGGAATCTTGGAATCATCCTTGATCAAACCCTCTCCTTCGACAAACACATCAAACACATCACAAAGACAGCCTTCTTCCACCTCAAAAACATTGCCCGTCTCCGTCCATCCCTCTCCTCCACAGCTGCAGAAACCCTCATCCACGCCTTCATCACCTCCCGTCTGGACTACTGCAACAGCCTCCTCTATGGCGCACCCTCAAAAATCATCAATAAACTTCAATACATTCAAAACTCCGCTGCCCGTCTACTCACACACACCTCGATCCGTGACCATATCACCCCCGTCCTTTATAAACTCCACTGGCTCCCCATCCCCCAGAGAATCCAGTACAAAATCCTCCTCATAACCTACAAAGCCCTCCATAACCTGGCCCCATCCTACCTGACCGACCTCCTCCACAGGCACACTCCCACCTGCACCCTCCGCTCTGCCGCTGCCAATCTCCTATCCCCCCCACATCCGGACTAAACTCAGATCCTGGGGGGACAGGGCTTTCTCCATCGCTGCTCCCACCCTATGGAACTCACTACCCCAAACCGTTAGAGACTCCCCCACACTCACCACATTCAAAACATCGCTGAAGTCTCACCTGTTCAGTACTGCCTTCAACCACTGAAGGTCACCTCACCTACTGTCTCCTTTCTCTGTTCATTTATTTATTTACTTATTTATCTATTTATTAATTTCCCTATGTTCTCAAAATCTCTGTAAAGCGTCTTTGAGTATATGAAAAGCGCTATATAAATAAAATGTATTATTATTATTATTATCTCTAAAGTAAACTAAGGTAATATTAAATAGCATTTCATTAATCAAGTCAAGAGTTCCTCACTGTTCAACATGATTGTAGGGGTCTGAAATCACATATGCATTTAAGCAGTTTCTAAATGTTTTATATTAGAGTATAATAAGTTGGGAGGTTATGTTACAGCTGTACAAGACATTGATGAGCACCATGGAGCATTTGGAGCACCATGTTGTGGCTGAGAATTCAGCTGTGTTCACACGGACACTTGCAGTAGGGTGAACTCACGATTTATTTCATTTACAGTGGTAAAGTCCAGGACCGCCCTGGAGTACTGTAAGAGTGCATGTGTGATGATACTGGCGATTTCTGGGCTGTTCTGGTAGCTCAGTCCTGGTCTTCAAAGAAGGAGACATGGCGATCTCCGTTTAACCTTGCCTCGAGAGGAGGTGCTGATGGTACAGGTTTCTTCCTGGCAGCTCGGCCTTGAGCTTGAAGAGGCAACGCTGGCAGGCTCAGGATTATCCTGGTGGCCAGACTTTGTGTGTGTGTGTGGGGGCACAATCCCTTGTTGTCTGTGGGTAGGAAGAGGTTCAGGCACCTCAGGCTTGCCCCAGCCACTCAGTCTTGGCCTCAGTCAGGGCACTGGGTGTCTTCCCAGCAACCCAGTCTTGATCACACAGGTGGTCTCTGGTTTGTCTGTGGTTTTATAGGGAGTAGGATGACACCTACAAGTGAGAGGGCACTGTCACTGTATTCAATGTTGGTCACCCTGTTAAAGGAAAGATGTTGTTAAGTTGGAAAGAATGCAGAGAAGAATTACGATGTTGTTACCAGGACTCGAGGGCCTGAGCTGTAGAGAGAGGTTGAACAGTCTAGGTAGGCTATTCCTCGGAGCACAGGGGAATAGATAGGGTAAATGCACAGAATCTTTTACCCAGAGTAGGGAATCGAGAACCAGAGCACATAGCTTTAAGGTGAGGGGGAAAGATTTAATAGGAACCTGAAGGGCAATTTTATTACATGATGGATATATGGAACAAGCTGTCAGAAGAGGTAGTTGAGGCAAGTAGTATCATGATGTTTAAAAAGCATTTGGACAGGCATGTGGATAGGATAAGGTTAGATGGCTATGGGCCACACCCAGGCAGGTAAGATTAATGTACATGGGGCATGTTGGTTGGCGTGGATGAGTTGGCTGGATGGCTTGTTTTCACCCTGCAAAACATTATATTTGCCTACAAATTATTTCCCCAATGTCTATGCATAGGAATTAACCTGTTTACTTTAAACATTTTTGATCAGTTTAGAGATACAGACTAGAAACGGGCCCTGCAGCCTGCCCAGTCCACGACGACCATTGAACTCCCACTTACACCAGCATTATGTTATTGCACTTCCTACATGCCCTGGGAATTTCAGTCAAGTCAAGTCAAGTTTATTTGTCACATGCACATACACGATGTGCAGTGAAATGAAAATGGCAATGCCTGCGGATTGTGCACAAAAAAAGAATTACAGTTACAGCATATAAATAAAGTTAATACAGAGAAGACAAAATTTAGTCCCTGGAGTTATAAAAGTTAACAGTCCTGATGGCCTGTGGGAAGAAACTCCGTCTCATCCTCTCCGTTTTCACAGCATGACAGCGGAGGCGTTTGTCTGACCGTAGCAGCTGGAACAGTCCATTGCTGGGGTGGCAGGGGTCCCCCATAATCTTGCTTGCTCTGGATCTACACCTCCTGATGTATAGGTCCTGCAGGGGGGCGAGTGTAGTTCCCATGGTGCGTTCTGCCGAACGCACTACTCTCTGCAGGGCCTTCCTGTCCTGGGCAGAGCTGTTCCCAAACCAGACTGTAATGTTGCCGGACAGGATGCTCTCTACAGCCCCAGAGTAGAAGCAATGAAGGATCCTCGGAGACACTCTGAATTTCCTCAGCTGTCTAAGGTGGTAAAGGCGCTGCTTTGCCTTGCTCACCAGTGCGTTGCCCATGTCAGATCCGCTTTGATGTGGACTCCCAAGTATTTAAAACTGCTAATTAAAACTGCCAATTAACCTACTAACTAGGACACATCTTTGGGATGTAGGAGGAAACCGGAATACCCGGAGAAACACGCAAACTCCATACAGACAGCGCCCGAGGTCAGGATCAAACCTGGGTCTCTGGCGCTGTGAGGCAGTATCTCTACCAGCTACGCCACTGTACCACCCTGAGTTATGACGATGATCTCAATGCCTAGTGAGTATGCACTACAGAGGATTAGTGCTTGGGAAAAGTAATCTGGGTTAAGATTTGGGGATGGCAGTTGGAAACAGAATTTAAAGGCAGTGGTTAAGGTCACAACTTGAGGCTATGGTTAGTGGTTAAAACTAGGATTAGTGGTTGTTAGTATTTAGAGTTTGTGGCTAAGATTAGTTAGTGGTTACGCAGAGGTAGAAAATGTGGTGTTAAACATAGAAATGTTGAAACAATGAACTGCAGATGCTGGTTTACAAAAAAAAAGACAAAGTTCACCTCTGGAGAAAGTGGATAGGTGGCGTTTCAGACTGATGAAGGGATGGTACCGACCCTAAATGTTTTCAATTGGCACATGGAAGTGGAAGAGGGGTATGGATCATGTGTGTAGTTTAACTTGGAATGTTCGGCACAAACATTATGGACTCGACTGTGTAATGTCGCCTCGTTATGTTTTCCAGAAATGCTGCCTGACCCCCTGAGTTACTCCAGCACTTTGTTGGATTTTTTCTGTGTTAAACATACAGATTTCTGATCGTTTGTATAATAATGGGGGCTCAAAGTTTATCAAAGTGAGACGTCAATGCTCCATTAAAGAACAATCATGTTGGTTGCAAAACCCAAAATGCTGGAGGAACCCAGCGGGTCAGGTAGCATCTGAAGAGAACACAGATAGATGATGTATCAGCTTCCCGCGGGGGGCACTCAATTGTCGTGGGATCTTGCTGTACACTCCTCCATACCCCCCTCCACGTGGGATTCAGCTGTACAACGCCCCTCTCCTCCCTGGGTGGGATATTGCTGTGCATTCATTGACACCCCACCCCAGTTTCCCACAGGGGGCACTCGCTTGTCATGGGATCTTGCTATACACCCCCTCCACGTGGGATTTTGCCGTGGCCCATTAGCACCCCACCCATCTCACGCTGGGGCACACCCTTGCTGTGGGATCTTTCTGTACCCCGCCCCAGAGAAATCTTGCCCTGTGTACATTGATGCCAACCACAGCTTTTCGTGGGGTCTTGCTGTGCACTCCCCCTTGCACCTCCCCCCATGTGGGATCTTGCTGTACAATGCCCCTCCACATGGGAGAGTACAATGCCCCTCCACATGTACATCCCTTCCATGTGGGATCTTGCGGTGCAGAAATCGACACCCGACCCGATTGCCGTGGGATCTTGCTGTACACCCCCCAAACTCCACACAGGATCATGCTGTGTACTTATTAGCACCCGACCCCAGCTTCCCGCAAGAGCACTCGTTTGTTGTGACATCTTGCTCTTCACTCCTCCATGTGGGATCTTGCTCTTCACTCCTCCATGTGGGATCTTGTTCTTCACTCCTCCATGTGGGATCTTGATCTTCATCCCCTCCATGTGGGATCTTGCTCTTCACCCCCATGTGGGATCTTCCTCTTCACACCTCCATGTGGGATCTTGTTCTTCACCTCCTCGTGGGATCTTGTTCTTCACCTCCTCCATGTGGGATCTTGTTCTTCACACCTCCATGTGGGATCCTGTTCTTCACTCCTCCATGTGGGATCTTGCTCTTCACTCCTCCATGTGGGATCTTGTTCTTCACCTCCTCCATGTGGGATCTCCTCCATGTGGGATCTTGCTCTTCACCTCCATGTGGGATCTTGTTCTTCACCTCCATGTGGGACCTTGTTCTTCACTCCTCCATGTGGGATCTTGTTCTTCACTCCATGTGGGATCTTGTTCTTCACCTCCATGTGGGATCTTGTTCTTCACTCCTCCATGTGGGATCTTGTTCTTCACTCTTCCATGTGGGATCTTGCTCTTCACCTCCATGTGGGATCTTGCTCTTCACCTCCTCCATGTGGGATCTTGCTCTTCACTCCTCCATGTGGGATCTTGTTCTTCACCCCCATGTGGGATCTTGCTCTTCACCCCCTCCATGTGGGATCTTGTTCTTCACCTCCTCCATGTGGGATCTTGTTCTTCACCTCCATGTGGGACCTTGTTCTTCACTCCTCCATGTGGGATCTTGTTCTTCACTCCATGTGGGATCTTGTTCTTCACCTCCATGTGGGATCTTGTTCTTCACTCCTCCATGTGGGATCTTGTTCTTCACTCCTCCATGTGGGATCTTGTTCTTCACCCCCATGTGGGATCGTGCTCTTCACCCCCTCCATGTGGGATCTTGTTCTTCACCTCCTCCATGTGGGATCTTGTTCTTCACCTCCTCCATGTGGGATCTTGTTCTTCACCTCCATGTGGGATCTTGTTCTTCACCTCCTCCATGTGGGATCTTGTTCTTCACTCCTCCATATGGGATCTTGTTCTTCACCTCCTCCATGTGGGATCTTGTTCTTCACCTCCACGTGGGATCTCCTCCATGTGGTATCTTGTTCTTCACCACCATGTGGGATCTTGTTCTTCACTCCACCATGTGGGATATTGCTCTTCACCCCTCCATGTGGGATCTTGTTCTTCACTCCACCATGTGGGATATTGCTCTTCACCCCTCCATGTGGGATCTTGTTCTTCACCTCCATGTGGGATCTTGTTCTTCACCTCCATGTGGGATATTGTTCTTCACCTCCTCCATGTGGGATCTTGTTCTTCACCTCCATGTGGGATATTGTTCTTCACCTCCTCCATGTGGGATCTTGTTCTTCACCTCCTCCATGTGGGATCTTGTTCTTCACACCTCCATGTGGGATCTTGTTCTTCACCTCCATGTGGGATCTTGTTCTTCACCTCCATGTGGGATCTTGTTCTTCACCTCCATGTGGGATCTTGTTCTTCACCTCCATGTGGGATCTTGTTCTTCACCTCCATGTGGGATCTTGTTCTTCACCTCCTCCATGTGGGATCTTGTTCTTCACACCTCCATGTGGGATCTTGTTCTTCACCTCCATGTGGGATCTTGTTCTTCACCTCCATGTGGGATATTGTTCTTCACCTCCATGTGGGATCTTGCCGTGCACCGCCGCCCGCAAAACAACGGCGGAGCTTCTTGTGCGCAAAGTGTTCCTCCCGCAGGCAACCGACTCCCCCGCCGGCGCCTCATCGGGAACACGGGATCCCGGCGGAAATAAATAAATAAATAAATAAAACTGTGTTTGTGTTCGTTTCGGGAGTTAATGTGTTAGTGTTGGGTTGGGAACCGCGACCTCGCTGCGCAACCGTCGCTTATAATCCATGCCCGGGAGGCGGCGACATTGATTTGTTTTTGTTTTGTTTTTGCGGGTGAGATGGAATTAATAAGTCAGTGAGAGAAAAACAAACTCCATTACCGGGGACCAGGCTGAGGTGATGGTCGAAGGGGGGGGGGGGGGGTGGGGGG